>NC_133350.1:23195867-23795867 GCF_030506205.2 Paramisgurnus dabryanus | reverse complement strand
AGACAGTAAATATCGCTGCGGCAGAGGGTGAAGGCCTGGGAGAGGGATTGCCTGACACGCTCTGGCACTCGTCACACCATAAACTACAGATGTTGCTTTTACAGAGCAATATATCTGATTGTGAAGCCCCCTCCTACTTTACAGAATTAGAGTCACTCAATTGGCAAGGCAGCAGCTTTGATGCAGAGCTCGGGTCACTTAAGGAAATGCTCAACGTTTGCTGAGATAAATAAAAGATATGACATTTGACTAATGCAGAGCTGGAAAAAACTGCAGTGAAAAGCGTAACATGTAATTTGGCACTAAACCCTTTTCCATGGGTTTTACCTGTCAACGAATGCAAAGGCCCACCTTAGCAAACCCATCACTGAGAACATTTATATTTATATGTTTGTCAGACGCTCTAATCCAGAGTGACATTAAGGAATCATTTCATGGGAATCAAATCCATTTGCACCACTAACACAGAGCTTCAGTGAATCTACAGTGTGTCTTTCAGCTTGAAAACCATCTTTTATTTTGCTACCACTTTATGATCCATCATATATTAAGAAGTGAGCAGTGTGTGTGTGTGTGAGAGAGAGAGAGAGAGAGAGAGAGAGAGAGAGAGAAACAGGACATAATAGAGTACAAGAATATATAGCATAAGCGAGTACAAGAAATGGGCTGATGAAGTCATGCTGACCATTTGTGTGAACCTCAGCATAAAAATACCTTCACTTTAAGATGTACTACTTATAACTGAGTTAAAAGATTATTTTTTTTTACATTTTCTTAAGAAAATGTGAAGGTTTGTTCAAGGTTATGATGCTTTACATTTTTCAAGAATCTGTGTCATCCCATAAAGATTTTGTAAAGACACAAGACATGTAATGTATTTGTAATCGTACACTTGGTGTTTTTTTCTGCAGGGTCTTAAGTTTGCTTAGTATCTGCGATTTTTTCTTGGAAAACCAACCATGTGCACTTTTTTCTGTTAAGCTGGTGTCCGATCTCAGCTTCAGTGCGGATAGTGAGGAGCTCCCTGATCTCTGCTTCATTTCAGTTTGCAGACATTTTTTTTGTCAACATTGGTCTCCATTTAAAACAGCCCTGTCAAATGGCTGAACGAGAACTATGTTGTTGTGATTTGCTCCTGTCTTTTGTTCGGCAATGTACAAGGTCCCCTTTACGGGAGCTATCCCAAGATCAATTCCAGGACATGTTTGCATTTAAAGCAACACTAAAGTGTTTTTACCTTAAAATAACGTTTCACAAAAAAGTTTCAGTTGTTCATCCACCCTTAACAGGGTGAATGGCACTTTCACGTTTGCTTTGCAGCCCTCTATCGGCCAAAACCGCACTAAAGAAGTTTCCAATCAGAGCCAGCTACGCTGCAGTAGGCTAAATGATTTACGACAGTGGTAATGGACAATTCTGCTTCTAACCTGTAGGGGGAGCAAAGAGCAAAAACTCTTTAGTGTTGCTTTAAAATGGCAAATTTTCTGGGATCAACGCAATGTGTGAAAAGGTTTTATGCGGTTGCTAAGGTGTTCTGGGTATTTTTCAGCATGTTGCTAGGCAGTTACTAGGGTGTTTTGGGTGGTTGCTTATTGGCTTAAGTATAAAAGGCTCATCTCAAAGTCTGTACTAAATGATGTATTGAAGTCAGATATCTCAGTATCTTCATGAAATGCGCAACATATTGTAAAATGTTTTTTAAGTTCAATCAAATTGGGTGTGAAAGTTATTTTAATTCACTATTTAAAATTTCAACTACAATTTAATTTATCAGATTAACCTAATTTTTAACTCAACGTTTAGTCAAAATTTCACATAGTGAGCTCAAATAACTTGCTATGGTGTAACCTTTTTACTTATGTCATTTTTGGTGTACTTGTATGAGAATGGTATAGGTTCAAAAAATGTAAGTGTTGCTTGTGTAAAAAAATTATTAACTTTAATATTTTGGAATTATTGAGCCCAAACCAAAATGCGTAAATGTTTTCCATTGACTTCCTCTAAAACCTGTAATGTTTTTTAACGATATGTCTATATCTGATTTTGCACACCCAATTTGATTAAACTTAAAAATGTATGGCATCTAAACTGATTTTTTTCTACATTTATTTTACAGTATACATAGTAAACATCTGTATTTTTTTTGGCACCATACCCATTATATTTGGACTATATACTTATTTCATCGGTTTTACTTATTTCATCTGACATGTGGCTTGTATATTTTTATACTTTTATATTTATCATTTATCTATATAGTGACTGTATTTATTTGGAATTTGTTTTAAAATTCTACTATTTGTGTTTAATGTTATTGGGGTGATTTCCCAGACAGGGTTTACATTAATCCAGGACTAAGTTTTAGTAGAAAATATTTATTAGAATTTTTTTAAAGGGAACATTTTTTAAATCATTAAAATCTGACTTTTTCCATGCGTTTAAATGCTATAATTGGGTCTTCTAAAGTGCTTCTATCAACCTAGAAAATGTGAAAAAGATCAAACCAGTAACTTATTTTTGGTAAACCATTCTCTGCAAGCATGTAAAAAATAGGTCCTTCACTTGTGATGTCAGAAGGGTATAATACTGCCCCTTAATCTGCACTATCCAATCAAGGCACTGCCATTTAGTTCAGAGATCAGCTCATTTGCATTTAACAGGACACACCCAAAAACGGCACATTTTTGCTCACAACTAAAAAGTCGCAATTTTTAACGTAATAATAAATTATCTATATGGTATTCTACCTCACATACGTACTCTGGGGACACCAAATAGTTATGACGATTTTTTTAAAGTCTTGTGAAATGTCCCATTTAATATATGTGTTTTTAAATGAAGGCAGCTCAAACATGCATTTTAGTCTGGGACTAGGATAGGCCTTTTCTAGGAAACCGCCCCATAGTGTTTACCATGTAGTGTTTAAAGTTATCTGTATACATCCACAGAACACATGTAGCAGAATTGACAATAAAAACAGACTTGAAACTTGACTTGGGACTTGAGTAAGTTTACGCAGTCCCTTACAAAAATGATCCATGTTTTTTTGTAATAACCATGGTTTTCAGTAAATTGATTACCATTGTCAATAGTATATTTTAATCATAGCAAAACCATGGTTATTTTGTGGTTTAAGCTTCAATTTCATAAGGGGTGAAACAATAAACAAATTTAAATGATAGGTTTGAGGGTCTGAATATAAGCAATGCTAGGTTTATTATTATATCACTACAGCAATAACAGATTTAAGCAATACTCACTAATTACAATAGACACCCACAGGAAACATCAACTGTCACAAGCAGGCAAAACAAACTCGACAAATTACATCTCCTCAATCCATAAAGTCCTTGAGGTATGACAAATGAGTTCAAATTAGTTTCACACAGAAAAAAGGAAAATTGTTCCCATTTCTGTTATTACACTACACCCAAAACCGCTCTACAGTATGGGTACATTTCAGTCATCTGCCATCATTCAGCATGATTTGAGTCAGGCTGGAAGATGTTCAATCTCATCCTGTTGTGATGAGAGGCACAGACTCCCCAAGCAGCCATTTTTTATTTCTGTTTGTTGAGCGAGATACAGGGGTGTGTGGCAGCGTGCTGGCGTGATCCACACCAAGCAGCGGCTCTGCATGACATGCCGGTGCCAAGTCTTTTGATAAAAGTGATCCCACCTCAGGGAAAGGCAACTGAGGGGAAGTCATAAATAAAGCTCTCTAAAGCATGTCTGAGTGTTTGGGCAAACAAGAATCATCTTCAGCAGCGTGAGTACGGGGCCGTATGTCCTTAAGCATGACACAAGCTGACTCCAGATTTTAAAAAAATACATCAAAGATGGCAGAATGTTTCTATTACAATTAATAGAGAAATGTCAAGCAAGAAAGCTCTTTATCATACAGAATATTCTTGTAATTTGTCATTATTATGCTTAATTATTATTTTTTGAATTGCATGTGTGTTTTTTTAGGATAAACATCAAAGCAATATTATCTCGAAACATGATCTAATACCTAATATAGCGAATCTGACATATTTGTATTCCTGTTAAGCTGTTATTGATGAGTTTTGAAGTTTTTAAATTTCCATCTGATTATTTATGTATGCAATTCTGATAAATTATGAACAAGCATGTACACCCTGCCTACCACAATACCACAGCAAAGTACACTGCTTCCTGGAACATATTATTGTTTCAAATATATAAATCTTTTACTTTTTGGCTTCAGGTTCAGGATGCTTTTGTGGAAGAAACTGAAGACCCCGCTGTCATTTTCAGTCAGAGTACATTTCACAGTTGCCACTGAAGTGTGCAATATGACACATGACAAGCAATAAGGCAAACAATGCACGACGTAAACAGTTTAACAATGGCCCATGACAGAAGAGGTGGCTTTTCTCAAAAAATAATTCACTACCCTACTGAAAAGACCTGAATTCATTGTAATGCTGGTCCATGGCAAGCTGATATATTTATGCATTTGCAAATGCATTCAATCTATGCACCTGGGATCAAACCCATGCCACTTGGTAGACTACAATAGCATTGTTGTGCACCTACGCTATTTTTTTTATTGAATAGATTAAAAGAGTATAAGCTTACCTTGCAATATACTGTCCTGATGAGGGCAGCTCATGTTTGTTGGGTTTATCAAAACAGTTTACCATATTTTGAATGAGGGCCAGATCAGGCCGTACAACCGTTGCTGCAGTAACGGCTCGGTTGATAAGCTGCAGAGCATCCTGAATGTACAAGTGCAGCGGTTTGCGGCCAACCTCACCGTAGGCCAGCAGTCCCAAAGGCAGACCGATAGAATGAAGAACATCCGGACTTAAGGGATATCCCATAATCCAATGCACAGCGGGCAACGTCAATCCCAAGTCATGCGCGCTGCGCAGAACGGACGAGGCACACTCGGGGTCGGCCCCAAAAAGTAGGACCGAGGCGGGTGGTGGATGGTCCTGATTAAAGTGCTCAGAGAGAAATTCTGATATAATGGTGGCGTGAGGTGTGCTGTGGGAGAGATTTAGGGCAGCCCGCAGGTGCCAGTGTGAAGGTCCCCAGCCAGCATGGCCCTGAAGTTTCAGGAGATCTAGAAGACCAGCGTCCTCCCAGCCTTGGCAAAGCACTGCCATGCTTTCCTCCCAGCCGCTCTGCTGTAGAACACCCAGAAGCAACTCTGCTAATCCAGATGCCGGGATACGAGTCGTCATCTGCAAGTGAAATCGATTCTGAAGAAGACAAAAAGAGCGACGGTAAGACAACACGGTCACCAGTGCAGAACTTATACATGACTGCTGTGAAAATACTTGGACATGTTGTTGATCCAACACTTACAAAAACATTTACAGTATGAAAGCTTTGGGGTAAAATGAACCAGTCAGTCAGTGGGGCTTTATCAGTGTGACATCACATTAACAAGAGAATCAAAAAAGTCATGTCTAATGAGACTGCTCTGGTTTAATGGGGATTAAAAAAGGAATACGTGGATTTTTTTCATTGTAGGGTGGTTGTGTTCACAGACTGCCAACACACATTTATTTCCAAACACCTTGTAAGAGTGGATTTTCCATAATATGGGGGACAAACGTTTGAGAGTTAGACCTTTATTTTTACTCTGGTGCGTATAAAAGCAACTTCTGGGAAATAAATGTTTCCTCTAGCTTACTGAGGTCCAAAGTTTACAGACATTCATGCTCTCCAAGATCAGATACTGAATCATATTATCAGTATGTACAGTAGTGCAGTTTTCCTCTTCTTTAAATCCTCTTTTTTCCCTTCTCAGTATGCCACTCACATAAAAGAGCTCTGCATGTCCTTCCATAATATGGCTAGTTGTGCTATTGATTTTATACTCTAAAACCAAAGGACTTAATAAATGTCCTCTCTAGCATGACAGAGACTGCTACACCAGCAGTTTTTATGCCTTACTGAACCAACCACTCATAGCTTTCAACCCACTTAGATTATAAGATACATTTAAAAACAGATCTCAGGATTGACTCATCACAGGATCGACAATCTGATTCAAAAGCCAATGCTGATTCTGTGACCCGTGTACCAAGTTAATGTGACGGCCCTTCTTAGTTTAACATTAAGGTTTTATAAGTCATTTGCAATCTCTTTTCATGAGTTTCTCAATGCAGGTGGCAAAAATTAAAGTGGCTGATATAGGGGCGCAGCAGACACATGGGGATATGCATCCCTACATTTTTAAATGAAAATGATTCCGTCCCATGCACTTTTTGACACACTGTGGGCAGGGTTCTAAATTAACTTTTTTTGACCACACATCTGTTGATTTTCTCAGCAACAATGCAATTCTATAGACTTGACAAAAGTTTTTCCTGAGATTTTCCCTCGAATGTTTGAGACCTGACAGGGTGAGGATGTAGATGAGGATGAGGATGTTTGTCTTACCTCCCTTAAACTCATCATCTCGCGGATGAACGCAAAGACGTGCGTGGACATGGATACATGCATGCACGCGTCAGTGCGACTGCTTCGTCGCTTTTACAATCGTACATTGGGTAACTACACTGCATATAGATCTGTTTTTGCCGCTATTATCTTTGTAAAGGAATACACTAGTTAACTGCTAAGATTTTAACTTGAGATTTACACCTGGGCACAAAAGATTTACACTGGGGCACGTGCCCCAGTAAAGGGGTCTGGCGACACCCCTGTCTTTGTCTATCTTCCCTGCTCTGCCTGTTCGTTCTCCTTCTTCCTCGTGTTTTCTGGTGGACGCGCTCAGTTCGCTTCCATGGTTTCTCGCGCTGGTTTAGCTGCAAACTGTGCGTAGCCAACTGGGATATGAAACATCATCACGTAGCATTATGGCACAGTGTTCATGGGAAATGTAGGAAGGACTGTCAGAGGGATAAATGACCGAGAACAGAGCTTTATGTATCACGCATGCAATGCCTCATGCATCACCGGCCAAACTGGCTAGTAGGTTTTTATTAACACCCGCCAATGAATTTTGTGTTAATTTAGAACCCTGACTGTGGGAATATACTGTATAACATGAACAGAGCAACAAAGACAAGCATATGTGGTAATATGTTTTTACATTGAACTGGAATTATCACAAAATTAGTATTAAAGCTGAGATAACAATAGATACCATTAGTTTCTGAGATAGAAAGAGATAACGATAGTTTCTGAGATAGCAATAGATGGCTATGGTTTCTGAGATATTGACAGATACTGATAGTTTCTGAGATACTGATAAATAAAGATAGTTTCTGAGTTAGCAATAGATGCTGATAGTTTCTGAGATAGCAATGTTTTTTGAGACACCGACAGATACCAATAGTTTCAGAGATACCGTCAGATAACGCTAGTTTCCGAGATACCGGCAGATACCGATACTTTCTGAGATACCGGCAGATACAGATAGTGTCTGAGATCCCGATAGATACAGAAAGTGTCTGAGATAGCAAAGATACCAATAATTTCTGAGATACCGTTAGATCCCAACTGTTTCTAAGATAGCGATAGTTTCTGACCTAGCGATAGCTACCGATAGTTTCTGAGATAGCGAAAGATAACAATAGTTTTTGAGATACTGACAGATACAGATAGTTTCTGAGATACTGATAGATACAGATTGTGTCTAAGATATCAATAGATAACAATGTTTTTGAGATACCGACAGCTTCTGAGATACCGTCAGATACTGATAGCTTCTGAAATATTGATAGATACAGATAGTGTCTGAGATAGCAAAATATACCGACAGTTTCTGAGATATCAATAGATAGCAATGGTTTTTGTTTCGAGATACTGTCAGTCTCAGAGATACCGTCAAATACCGATAGCTTCTGCGATACTGTCAGATACCGATAGTTTCTGAGATACTGATAGATACAGATTGTGTCTGAGATATCAATAGATAACAATGTTTTTGAGATACCGACAGCTTCTGAGATACCGTCAGATACTGATAGCTTCTGAAATATTGATAGATACAGATAGTGTCTGAGATAGCAAAATATACAGACAGTTTCTGAGATATCAATAGATAGCAATGGTTTTTGTTTCGAGATACTGTCAGTCTCAGAGATACCGTCAAATACCGATAGCTTCTGCGATACTGTCAGATACCGATAGTTTCTGAGATACTGATAGATACAGATTGTGTCTGAGATATCAATAGATAACAATGTTTTTGAGATACCGACAGCTTCTGAGATACCGTCAGATACTGATAGCTTCTGAAATATTGATAGATACAGATAGTGTCTGAGATAGCAAAATATACCGACAGTTTCTGAGATATCAATAGATAGCAATGGTTTTTGTTTCGAGATACTGTCAGTCTCAGAGATACCGTCAAATACCGATAGCTTCTGAGATACTGTCAGATACCGATAGTTTCTGAGATACTGATAGATACAGATAGTGTCTGAGATAGCAAAAGATACCAATAGATTTTGAGATACCGATAGATACTAAACATTTCTAAGATAGTTTCTGACCAAGGGATAGCTACGGATAGTTTCTGAGATAACAAAAGCTAACGATAGTTTCTGAGATAGAAATAGATAATGATGGTTTCTGAGATAGCAATAGATAATGATAGTTTCTGAGATAGCAATCAATAACGATAGTTTCTGAGATAGTAATCGATAACGATAATTTCTGAGATAACGATCGATACCGATAGTTTCTGGGATAGTAATTGATAATCATAGTTTCTGGGATAGTGATCGTTAACGATAGTTTCTGAGATAACGATCGATAACAATAGTTTTTGAGATAACGATCGAAGCAATAGTTTCTGAGATAACGATCGATAACAATAGTTTCTGAGATAGCGATCGATAACAATAGTTTCTGGCGATCGATAACAATAGTTCCTGAGATAGTGATCGATAACAATAGTTCCTGAGATAGCGGTCGATAACGATAGTTTCTGAGATAGCGGTCGATAACGATAGTTCCTGAGATAGCGATCGATAACAATAGTTTCTAAGATAACGATCGATAACGATAGTTTCTGAGATGACGGTCGATAACGATAATTTCTGGGATAGCAATCGATAACGATAGTTTCTGAGATAGCGATCGATAACAATAGTTTCTTAGTTTCTGAGATAACGGTTGATAACGATAGTTCCTGAGATAACAATCGATAACGATAGTTTCTGAGATAGCGATCAATAACAATAGTTCCTGAGATAGTGATCGATAACGATAGTTTCTGCGATAGCGGTCGATAACGATAGTTTCTGAGATAGCGGTCGATAACGATAGTTCCTGAGATAGTGATCGATAACGATAGTTTCTGCGATAGCGGTCGATAACGATAGTTTCTGAGATAGCGGTCGATAACGATAGTTCCTGAGATAGCGATCGATAACAATAGTTTCTGAGATAGCGATCGATAACAATAGTTTCTGAGATAGCGATCGATAACAATAGTTCCTGAGATAGTGATCGATAACGATAGTTTCTGCGATAGCGGTCGATAACGATAGTTTCTGAGATAGCGGTCGATAACGATAGTTCCTGAGATAGCGATCGATAACAATAGTTTCTAAGATAACGATCGATAACGATAGTTTCTGAGATGACGGTCGATAACGATAATTTCTGAGATAGCAATCGATAACGATCGTTTCTGAGATAGCGATCGATAACAATAGTTTCTTAGTTTCTGAGATAACGGTTGATAACGATAGTTCCTGAGATAACAATCGATAACGATAGTTTCTGAGATAGCGATCAATAACAATAGTTTCTGAGATAACGGTCGATAACAATAGTTTCTAAGATAACGATCGATAACGATAGTTTCTGAGATGACGGTCGATAACAATAGTTTCTGAGATGACGATCGATAACGATAGTTTCTGAGATAGCGGTCGATAACGATAGTTTCTGAGATAGCGGTCGATAACGATAGTTTTTGAGATAGCGATCGATAACAATAGTTTCTGAGATAACGGTCGATAACAATAGTTTCTAAGATAATGATCGATAACGCTAGTTTCTGAGATGACGGTCGATAACGATAGTTTCTGAGATGACGATCGATAACGATAGTTTCTGAGATAGCGATCGATAACAATAGTTTCTGAGATAACGGTCGATAACGATAGTTCCTGAGATAACGATCGATAACAACAGTTTCTGAGATAACAGTCGATAACGATAGTTTCTGAGATAGCAAAAGATAATGATTGTTTCTGAGATAGCAAAAGATACCGATAGTTTCTGAGATACGGATAGATACCAACAGTTTCTAAGATAGGGATAGTTTCTGACCTAGCCATAGCAATAGTTTCTGAGATAGTGAAAGATAACGATAGTTTCTGAGATAGCAATAGATACTGATGATAGTTTCTGAGATAGTGATAGATACTAGGGATGTCACAAGAACCGATACTTCGGTACCAAGTCGATACAAACAAATTAAACATGAGGGTACTTGCTATCTCTGGTCCTGGAGGTACCGAGGTTGCAATACTCTTCCGGTACTGATGGGGGCAGCATATACGCGTGTGTGTATTTGTCGCTCCACAAGAGGAAGAACGCCTCAGACGAGCACACGGAAATCCCTTCTTCTTGTCGCTATCAAACATAAAATTTGGCAAAGCTCTTAAAAGACAGACACCTCGATCTCTTTAAGGAATTAAAGGTAAGTTTTAATTCATATTAACATCCCTAATAACCGACATCCCTAATATATACAGATAGTTTCTGAGAAACTAATAGATACCGATAGTGTCTGAGATAGCAAAAGATACTGATTGTTTCTGAGATAGCGATAGATACCGACCATTTCTAAGATAGTGATAGTTTCTGACCTAGCGATATCTGAGATAGCGATAGATAGTTTCTGAAATACCGATAGATACATTAATGTCTGATACTGATACATGTACCGTTAGTGTCTGAGATATTGATAGATATGACTAACGGCTGAGATATTGATAGATACTGTTAGTATCAGAGATATTGATAGATACCATTAGTGTCTGAGATACCAATAGATACAGATAGTTCTGAAGTGGTTTAACAATCAGCCGTTGTCTGATAGTGGGGAAAATTGCTTTCAGCCACCAATACAGATTATAGGCAATTAATGGTTGCATCTCTTGTAAGTAGATCTGGAGCAGTTTAATTTCACACTTTGATTTCACTTTCATTTTGACCTGGCCTTATTCAGTCAATATTAAAGATATCAAAGTTATATTTTCGCAGAATATTCTTTACATTATGTAGGATGATTTTATGGAGAAACTAAATCATAAAAAATTGAATGGGTCCCATTTTTCCATGATAAGCATCTGTAAGACGTTACTCATATGATCAACAAAATAACCCACAATTCTTCATCACCCCCACTTTCCATTTTAATTATTATAATGTAAATATATGATTAATTTATGGTTGAGCCACAGAGACCAAACCACCTGTCTCTGGGTGGATGATCAGGATAATTCACTGCTAGCGTCTCGTGCAGCTCAATTTATGGAGTCCAAATAATTTCACTCCAAGTTCCTGCAGCTGTTGCGTTTAGTCACCAGGGGTTCAATACTCATCACCATTATCATCTTCAGTAAACCACAAGCATCCATTGAGAACATCCGCTGCTGTACTGAATGAAGATAAAGCTTTGTGTAGTTGTTCAATCTTTTCATTTGAGATATGTTTTACTGTTTATTAAGAAGTAAAGAAGATGACGAACATGTTTCATGAGTTTGCATTAAAATGTAATTTATAGGGTAATGAGATAAAGCATATTTGGTGGTCACAGGACAGAGATGAGGGACGGCCATATATAGTGACCTTTTGGTTGGATTACATGACCATACTCCTCCTGAACTTAGTTAAATAAACTTCATTAAAAATCAAGTGGATTCAAGATTAAAATCACTATTCTTGTATTAACTGAAGAGCTGGCTGTATTATTTCAAATCTAGCTGTCACCCTACTGTTGCCAGGTATACATTCAGCAAGCATGTCTCAATAATGTGCAGTGAATGAATAAAGTATGTTACACTCATTTTAAAACAGGCATAACACAGTAGCTAGATTTTCTCAGGAAAAAACACTCATTTTGTTGGAATTGATACTTTGCTGTACTGCCGCTGCTGATCATATATGACCCTTGACCACAGAACTAGTCATAAGAGTACATCATATGAAAGTATAAGCTTTCCATTAATGTACTGTATAGTTTGTTAGGATATGACTTAATTTGGCGTCTGAGGGTGCAAAAATCCACTTATTGAGAAAATCGCCTTAGCCACACATGTCTAATGACATACACATTTTTATATACACTCACCTAAAGGATTATTAGGAACCCCTGTTAAATTTTTAAATTATCTAATCATCCAATCACATGGCAGTTGCTTCAATGCAATATAGGGGTGTGGTCCTGGTCAAGACAATCTCCTGAACTCCAAACTGAATGTCGGAATAAGAAAGAAAGGTGATTTAAGCAATTTTGAGCGTGGCATGGTTGTTGGTGCCAGGTCTGAGTATTTCACAATCTGCTCAGTTACTGGGATTTTCAAGCACAACCATTTCTAGGGTTTACAAAGAATGGTGTGAAAAGGGAAAAACATCCAGTATGTGGCAGTCCTGTGGGCGAAAATGCCTTGTTGATGCTAGAGGTCAGAGGAGAATGGGCCGACTGATTCAAGCTGATAGAAGAGCAACTTTGACTGAAATAACCACTCGTTACAACCGAGGTATGCAGCAAAGCATTTGTGAAGCCACAACACGCACAATCTTGAGGCGGATGAGCTAAAACAGCAGAAGACCCCACCGGGTACCACTCATCTCCACTACAAATAGGAAAAAAGGCTACAATTTGACCGAGCTCACCAAAATTGGACAGTTGAAGACTGGAAAAATGTTGCCTGGTTTGATGAGTCTCAAATTCTGTTGGACATCCAGATGGTAGAGTCAGAATTTGGCGTAAACAGAATGAGAACATGGATCCATCATGCCTTGTTACCACTGTGCAGGCTGATGGTGGTGGTGTAATGGTGTGGGGGATGTTTTCTTGGCACACTTTAGGCCCCTTAGTGCCAATTGGGCATTGTTTAAATGCCACGGCCTACCTGAGCATTGTTTCTGACCATGTCCATCCCTTTATGACCACCATGTACCCATCCTCTGATGGCTACTTCTAGCAGGATAATGCACCAAGTCACAAAGCTCGAATCATTTCAAATTGGTTTCTTTAACGTGACAATGAGTTCACGGTACTAAAAAGGCCCCCACAGTCACCAGATCTCAACCCAATAGAGCATCTTTGGGATGTGGTGGAAAGGGAGCTTCGTGCCCTGGATGTGCATCCCACAAATCTCCATCAACTGCAAGATGCTATCCTATCAATATGGGCCAACATTTCTAAAGAATGCTTTCAGCACCTTGTTGAATCAATGCCACGTAGAATTAAGGCAGTTCTGAAGGCAAAAGGGGGCCCAACACAGTATTAGTATGGTGTTCCTAATAATCCTTTAGGTGCGTGTATTTATTTTAGGAAATTTACAAAACAGCCCTATATTAATAACAATATTTTATTTTAGTATATCACTCAGCCATTTTAAACCTACATATAAATTAGAAAAATTACAAATGCAGTTCCATTATTAAAAATATAGGTGCTACACACATTAAAGGTATATAAGCTGTCACTGGGGCGGTACCCTTTTAAATACAGTAGTGCTTCTTTCTACCTAAATGGTGCACATTTGTACATACATGTACCCAAATTATACATTTTAGCACCATTTTAAAGGGTAAAATCCCAGTGACAGCTTTGCACCTTTTATTCTGACAGTGTAGAAAATGTTCTTGGCAGCACTGCCATCTGAAAAAAAAAACATTTTACGCGTTTCAAAAAACCTTTTAAGTCCAAAGTTTTCAAATGAACAATTTCTTTATAGTCTGCAAAGCCTTTTTTTACTACAAGGACCATTTTGTGCAACACTAATGCTGCATTTACACCGACCGCGGTAAGGGCGTGAAGCGCGAGTGATTTCAATGTTAAGTCAATGTGAAGACGCGTTGACGCGCGTCAGGAGGTCCCGCGGCGCGGAAGAGGCGTTCGGCGCGGCGCGGAAGACGCGTTTCCGCCTCTTTCGCGCGTGAAGCTCGGGCGAAAGGCGCGAATTGAGCGTTGTGCGCGGTACGCGCGGTAAGCGCGAATGGTGCTTTTTGTGCATCTTGCGGTTCACGCGAATTTGCGGCTGACGCCCGAGTTGAAAAATTTGAACTTTGGCGGAATTTCGCGCCGCGTTAACCAATCAGGAGCCTGCTTGCTGCTGTGGTGGCAGCCCCGCCCGGAGTCACTCACTCAAGCAGTCACTCGAAGCTATATGACACAAGTTGTTATTTCTATAGTGGAGACAGGAATAAAAAGGACCTCGCTTGGAAGAGTGTCAGTAAGGACTTTGGGCAACTTGGTAAGTTGTAATACACGCTTCACTTTTGAGTCACGTGACGTTTATCTACCCGCGCCGTTTATTTTTCCCCATAGTAAGGTTACCCAATACAAAACTGATAACTCTCTTGATAAATGCACAATCAACATCAGTCATCTTGCAAACAGACACTCGCACAGCAGTTGCCCCTCCCACAAGAAGCGGATTTTGCTTCGGACGCGCGTCAAATGCTTGCTTTTTCCGCGCGTCTACTCCGCTCTACACGCGCGAATGCATCCAAATTGTTCAAGCGGCAAACCACGCGTGGTAGACGCGATTTTGACGCCCAAACCGCGTTTGGTGTAAACTCAGCATTAGCGTTTGTGGGTGTTAAAGGTTTTTTTATGGAACCATATATTTTTGAAACTTTATTTTTATTCTAAAAGTGCTTTACATCAACTTCAGCTTGAATCAACGTGATGATTCATCAGTTAATCCGTCAATAAACATCAGAGTTGGTTATTTAACAGATGACCTTCAGTGGTCCAGTGTTGATCTATGAGGAACTATGAATCAAAACATACAAAAAGAAATGCCAATTTCTCCATTGTCACACAGGAAAAACACATTATTGTCTATCAGTTGTCATCCTGTGCGAGAGGATGTTTGTCCTTTCATCTGTGAAGAAATTACAGTAAATGCTAGGGACACATTCACAGCGCCATTGTTTGTGTTGACGGATACATAAAAACGTACACGGCGTCAAGATGTTTCCTTTAAAATCGTGACATGTTGTGGTCGCTCGGGGTAAACACATATTAGTTTTTTACGCTGCACGTAATGCTGTTTGGAGTAATGATCATTGATATATTATACACAAACAGCATGTCGGAGACGACCAAACCTCATTCTGCATATATAAGTCATTCTGTTTACTTTCAGCTCTTCTTTAGCGCAGAAAAAATGTGTGATGTATTCAGCAGGAGCCGCTGCCATTCCCTGAGGCTGCGGTATAAATGTTTGAAATCAGACGCTCTCAAATTGAGCAATGATGTGATACATCCATACAGAGATTTAAAGAGCCAAATTACACAAGTTTTTCAAATGCCATTCAACTCGAAGAGCACAAACATACTCGAGGTTTGTGTGGATTTTCTCTCATTGTGCTATAAAGCACGGGGCTGATTTTGATCAATGTTTAACCTTCGTTGCCGGAGATTATGCAACCATTTGTCAACGCAGCAAAGTAGATTACTGAAGTCTGTTTTTCTGCTTAGTGATATAAGCATTGAACAAAAGCAGAAAATAAATCTGACAGAGAACCTATCCCTACTGTACCAAAATCACAACACAAAGGCATTTGAAAAGATCCAAGGAAATAAGTAAAAAAAAGGATGTCATTATTTATTCACCTTCATGCTGTTTCATACCTCAACTATAAATTTCTTTGTTCTGCTCAACACAAAGGACGATATTGTGTGCAATGTTTGTAAGAAGTTTTGGAGCACTATTGACTTCCATAGTATTTATTTTCTACTATGGAACTCAGTGGTGCTTCCTGCTTAATAACATATATCCTCCTTTGTGTTTAGCAGAAGACATTTATACAGGTTTGAAACAATATGAGGATGCGTAAAAATAACAGTACTGTATGAAATACGAAACAATATGTTTCAATATAATTTGTTTAAATGGGTGCTTAGTGACTCAATGAGGCAGTAAAGCAATAACAGTTCTGCTTTGAGTCCTCCCTGATGGATAGATCATTCGTTTATAATTATTCTGGTTCATTTTACATTTAGTTGGTAGATGATCTCTCTCTGTATGATACTGACAGTGGCTGTACTGAGATCAGTTTTGTGCCCTTACAAAAACTTCTGCCTGCTTTTTCATTGCCGCTCACCAAAAACACATTTCCATACTCAAGATATGGCATAAGAGAGTATACACAGTCAAGGTCAGCCACAGAGGCTCTTTCAAAAAGTAGAGATGCAGAGAGGCTCTTCATTCATCATGGTAGTTTCCATTAAATTGGTTGTCAAGGTGACACCCAAAATATTTGAGTGTGATTCCGCAAGTACCTCCTGAACACCTAATATGGGGGTTTCTTGCAAAGGCAACGCGTTCTACACAAGACCAACCCAGCAAGATTGTCGACAGATACAAACTTCTAAGAGGATTATTTTGATATTTAAACCTGAACAAAGATAAGCTTTGGCACAAATAAGAAGAAAACATGAAGTCATGAGGCACACAAGAACCAATGAGATTCAAAGTTTGTACCTTTTGCATATTGTTAACACGTACTAACACACACCAAAGGAAATTTTAAAACGTGAATCGGACCATTGATGCTCTTTACGGTTTTTGCCTTGTACTTCTGATTAGACGCATTTAATTTTCTGCATTTGTAAATGTACAAATTGTTTCATAAACATGTATGGTTTTAAAGATATTTTGGAGCATCAAACCCCACCCTTACCCTAAACCCAACCCCTTACCACATAAAGACAACACGCAAGTAAAAGTACAGTCACAGTTATTGCATAAATTGACAAAAAACAACAGTATAAAAGTATTACAAACAATTTGCTATGCAAATAGGGCTGGGCATGGATTCATCTAGATTAATCTCATACAAAATAAACACATTTTTTTGTATAATATATGAGTTTAGCTGTGTGTAAATATTATGTATATTTAAACACACACACACACACACACACATACATAAATATACATTTAAAAAATGTTTTCTTTATATATTGTTTTTTTATTTATATATACTATAGAATATATAAAAATATTAATAAAAATATATACATGTATACACATGTAAATGTTTCTTAAATACATACATGGATGTGTGTGTATTTATATATACATAATAATTATACACAGCACAAACTCATATGTTATGCAAAAAATTACTTTTATATGAGATTGATCTAGATTAATCTATGCCCAGCACTAGTTGCAAACCTTGCGAATTGAAGCCATACGATTACTTTATATGAAGAAATTATTTTCATGAACGCAAAAAGCACACACAGTCAGATCTCATTCAAACATAAACTGGAACCAGTGTTGCCAGATTGGAAATGTCCAAGTATCGTACAAGAACCTCACAATTATTGTATTTGGAAGAAAATGTTCGTACACAAGTCAAATGTGTACAGCTTTTTTCCCAGTAGATAAATGACTAAGTGTACCTTAGTCAGGAGTCAAAACAACTGGAAAAAAGAAAGCCATTCTCAATGATGATTGGCTGAGAAGACATAACGTAAGAAGAGTTGGAGTTGTGTCAAGAAGCGAAACAGCAACTGCCAAAATCACGAAATCTTGCCGAACGAGCACTGTTTTTATACTAATCCTACCCCAAACCTAACCCTAAAGCCAACATCTTGTGAGATTTAGGCCATAGTTGTATCCCTTCTAACTACTCACTTGTAAGTATGATTGCAACGAACATTTGAAGTGTCACAAAATGGGGAAATTATCGTACATTATGAGATTTTTCTCATTTTTGATCATACAGAGGTCAAAATTATGGTACAAATACAATAATTATCATACATCTGGCAACGCTGACTGGAACATTTGAGCATGACGCAGTCGATCACAACAACCAATAACGCTTCACATTCTTAGTTAACATAATGATGCACTCAGTCACGAGACACATGAGAGCCAATGCTATTTCACAATCAAAGATAACGTATCATCACTTCTTCTGGCTGCAGTTTTTGAATCGGTCTACACCAGATCTGATATATACTGTACAGCAGATTGTGATCACTTTTGCATATTTTCTTCATATAAATCCATCACTTGACCTCTGTACACTTGGAATATTTTAAGTAAACTTAATTGACTGTTTTGTATGCTGTGTTTTATACCATATAATAAATAAATGTAATTTTCCCTAAATGCCTGAATAGTGTAATGTGTAATGAAATACAATTAATCCTGGCGGTTTAAATTGAAAATCATATCACCTCATCATTGCAAAATGATACCACAATATATATAATTCATACCATAATATATTAAAGGTGATATAGAATGATTGAACGGGGTATTTATCCTTGTTCTGTGATGTGACATGTAGACAAAAATGTTTTTGTTTGGGTCTGTAATGCCTTAGAAGCTTCCTAAAAACCTCTCTCAGATAGCTCTATTAGGGTGGGGGATTTTAAACAAGTGGTTATGCACCTATTTGGCTCCCCCTACTGGCTTAACTTGCAATCTCATTACTGATTGGCTGATTTTGCTGCCACTCAAAAAATGTAGCCAATTATTTCAAAGTGGAGGGGCAGTTAGATGCCTGTGATGTCATAAGCATCAGTTTTTCAGATTGGGACGTTTTCTGGCTGACATTTCTAAAAGAGGAATTTCTATGAGACTGAGATGTTTAGCATGTCTAGCACTTTTTGTATGTTTGTGAATGCGGGTAGACTACTATTATTCAACAAAGACAAGGTAAAAATGGTTTTTCGTTCTCTGTCCCCTTTAAGTTTCACCTGCTGGCGGTAGAGGCGCTAATTTAGTAAACGTACCTGTTGGTTGATTTGGGAGAATGGACAAACGACCAAAACCATTGTATGGGTTGGAGGATAGGTTGGTACCAAGGGCATTCAGTTAATATCATTATCTAATTTTTGACAGAGGTGGCGTTTAGCGGCTTTTGCATCTGAGCTCTTTAAAAGTCTTTTTAAAGTGAGATTATTACATTGTCAGAAAAAATGGGAATGTTTTAAAACTCCAGATTGCCTTCATAATGTGTGGCACAGGCAACCATAACCACAGCTAATCAACATTTATGAAGCATTACGCATAATACAGGCTCTGCATGAAAGAACCATTTCTTTCTTTTTCCCTGTGTCGAGAAGCATAAATCGCAACAGTCCCTAAACTTCCATAAAACTCTGTTTTAATATTCATTACATGGCAAATGCAGCCCTGAGGATAAAATGTTTCTGAATACTGATTATGAGCAGAATGATATATCTGAGATGTTTATCGTCATGAAAGCCACGAAAAAAGAAAAAGCACAAAAAAACTAAACAAAGTTTCATTACACGAAGTTTGTTTAGCACTTTCAAGGACTTTGATGAAAAACAGGTTAGACAGTGTAATGTGATTTCTAAACATGACAGTGTCATTTGCATGATTAATTCCCATCATCATCAAAAACACATAAATCCTTGATTGCTGGGTTACTTTCTCTGTGCTGATATTACTGGACAGTTTTTTGTCTTGTACCTGACTTGAATCCTGAGCTGCCAGTTTACTTTCATCTTAAACAAAATATACCCACTCACTTCGGTATGAAAACATCTGCCAGGAACGTAAATGTAAATGAGTTTCTCTCTGCCAATTTAGAGTCCATCCTTCTTTATTGCTCATTGTGAATGAGAACACAATTCAGGGAAAAAGTTTAATCAGCAAATACACTTGGATAAAAAATTTGAGTCTTCGGCTAATTCAGTATGTCATGAAAATGCATTATTTAAAACACGTTCGGTGGAACACAGGATTCTCTAGCAGCTGAAAAACTCAATCTACTCCATTAGATGCTGTGATGTCACCGGTAATTACTTATATAGTACAGAAAATACACAGAAGCTCCCCGTGTTCCCAGCCAACTCAGCAATTCAGCACAGCGTCCCAAAACATCATCCGGGACAGACAGGACCCTGGGGCTGGTGTTAAATGTCCAACTTCTCAGACCAATTTGCAAAGACTGTATGGCCATGGAGATTTATGATGAAGAACATCAGAGTTTGCTGTTTTAGTAACAAACTTTTCAACTATGACTGGTGTAGTGTGACAATGACAAAACGTTACATCACTGTTTCTCACACACACACTACAGCCAAATGGTTTAAAGCAATAATCATCAATAATCTGGCATTTCTCTCATAGATTAGGAACTAAAAGTAAAGTTTGTTCTTATTTACTGATTCCATAGCTTTGGGGATTTCTCCTTTTAATTTATTAACATTAAACCATACAAACAAACCTTTTATTAAAATGAACAGTTTTGTTTGTGAAGTAAACTGTGGAACAGTCTGCCCATTTACATTTGGCACGCACCTTGGAGGTTTTTAAGTCACAACTGAACACTCATCTCTTTAGTTTGGCCTTTCAAATAGGAGATTGTGATTTGACCATGGGGACCGTGGGGAAATCTTTTAAACATGGTAAGAGCGTCACATTTCCGGCTGACCTCAGAGGTATTCAGGCCAATCACAACGTACAGATTAGCTGGCCAATGAGGGACACAGAGCTTTTCAGATCGATGAGCTTTGTACAAAATCAGAGCATTTGAGGAAAGCCACGGGAACACATTGTATTAAACTAACTACACAAAATAAAGTTGTTTTTAGCAATGAGATAGGTGCACTTTAAAGGGATTGTTCACCCAAAAAGGAAAATTCTGTCATCATTTATTTTAGTTTTTCCAAACCCGTATAAATTGATTTGTTCTACCAAACAAAAATGTATGGATGTTTTTCTTCCCAGTTTAAATAAATGATTAAATGAAAAAAATGAAAATTACAACCAGATTTACCATTTCATTATAGAAAAATGTACGCTAAATATGTGCCAAAATTGGAAATAAAATGAAATGATTTAATTTTAATTTTCAAGGTGATAATACATCCTCCCGTCAAACTTACAAATAAAATGCAATTTATTATTTGAAATGTAATTTTCCCTACAATCTTGAGGCAATACTAACAATATTAAAATTAAAAGGCAAACGTGAAAAAGAAATTGCAAATAAATTTTACAAGTTTTTTTTATTAATGCTCATGCAATAATACTTAACAGAATGTAAATTAAAAAGTTCCCTTTTTATTTTATGTTTTCTTTAATTTCGTGGTTTTCATCTTCATTTTCAAAATCAACTTGTATGCAAATGATTTGTTAATTACTGGGTGGGGTTTACTTGCATTCATGGTATAAAGTGAAAGTTGTATCTACCTAACAAAAATACTTCAATTGGCTGAACACATTAAAAATATTTACGTTTTTATCAACTTAAATTTTCTCACTTTAATTGAAAAATGTTAAGTGAAAAAACTTTTAAAAATTACAAAAAGTGAGAAAATTTTAATTGAAAAAAGTAAATTTTACAAGTGTTACCAATTGAAGTATTTTTTTTCTTTTTGGTTAATCCAAATTTTACTATTCATCGTGTAATGGAGAGTGTCTAAGGCAGTGTTGCCAATTAACTTACCGACTTAATTGCTAGATTATTTTTAAATCGGCTAACGAGAAATCTAGCAACTTTTTGGATGAACCTTAGCTTTACATCTGTACACATGAAAGGTTCCTTTAAGAACCACTCAGTCAAAAATGGTTCTTATATGGCATTGTGAAGCACCATTATTTGTGTCTAAGCAGTTTCCCCAACACTGTAGGCCAGGGGTCTTCAACGTTTTTTGGGTCGGAGACCCCTTAGATGAGAGAGGCATGGAGCAGGGACCCCCCTAATACTAAATGTGTAAAACAGAGATACTTAAGTAAGCAGTAAGGTACGAAAGGCTGCCTTTTCGTATTAGGCACAACGCAAAGTGGAGTAAAGTACAACTGATGACCACTCAGAATCAAGGACTGGAACTGTTTTATAAATAGAAACAAACCATATTGTCACACAGCCATACTATTAACATGCATAATTTTTTTGTTAAAGTAGATTCAGTTTTTATATTAATATAATAATAATAATAATATAATATTATTTTAATGTATTTGCAGTGTAATATATTTTCATTTTACTGTGAATTGGACAAGGGCTTTCAGTTTATAAAGAAGACTGATCATGGTGAATGGCACAAAGACTGTCTATTCTGGTGGGGATAGAGGTTGTGCTACTTTATAATTCTGAGGTCTGTTGCCTTTCTCGACCGCGGTCAAGCCAGCCGCTGTTCGAAAATACATGGTCAAGCCAGCCGCATTTCAAATTAAGCGTGTGCGCCTATATACATACGGTAATTTCAAGAAAAGCAGAAAGAACGCGCTTTTCAGAGCGCTTGGTTTCCTCTCGCTCGCTTTCTCTCTCTCTCGCTCTCGCTCTCTCTCTCTCTCTCTCTCTCTCTCTCTCTCTCTCTCTTTGTCTCTTTCTTTCTTTCTCTCTCTCTCTCTGTCTGTCTCTCTTTCTCTTTCTTTCTTTCTTTCTTTCTTTCTTTCTTTCTTTCTTTCTTTCTTTCTCTGTTTTTTTCTCTTTCTTTCTCTCTTTCTGTCGTTCTCTCTCTGTCAATTTTCAATTTAAAGAACTTTATTGGCATGATTGTGTCACTTACTATATTGCCAAAGCATTATACATAAAACAAGAAACATACAGTAACACAATATTAACAAACATTAAGGTGCAATTAAGCTAAGGTGCTGGGTGATGGATGAAGTACTACTGCAAATAAAATAAAATAGAATCAGAGGATATTTGCAATATAAAGTAGACTTTGAAATATAAACATATGAAGTATACAAATGTACATTTATGGAGGCACATGAGAGGTAAAATAAAAGTACTGTACAAGATCAGGGCTGTAGATTATTTCTGATGGTGTGTAACTGATAAATGAATTTAGCAGCAGCTGATGGGTGTCTGTCTTCCCCCAGTAACATCTTCATTTGATCTGAATCTGAAGAGCTATGAAACTCTGCTATGAGCTTTGAGATTTTGTCTCTCTCTGTCCCTTTCTCTCTGTCTCTCTCTCTCTCTTTCTCTCTCTATCTCTCTTTCTTTCTTTCTTTCTTTCTCTCTCTGTCTCTCTCTCTCTTTCTCTCTTTCTTTTTTCTCTTACTTTCTTTTTCTTTCTTTTTTCTCTCTTTCTTTTTCTCTTTCTTTCTCTCTTTTTGTCTTTCTCTCTTACTCTCTCTCTCTCTCTCTCTCTCTCTCTCTCTCTCTCTCTCTCTCTCTCTCTTCCTTTCTTTCTCTTTCTTTCTCTCTTTCTGTCTTACAGTATAAACACTTAATTTAAATAAAGTATAAAAAAACTATGATCTGTTTTTGAAGGGGACGTCCCATACAGTATGCATAGCTCATATTTAAACATTTCACTGCATCATTTTCGAAATATATACCATCACTCCACTTCAGAGGCCTATAAACACTTCATTTCAAAAGAGTAGAAAAAAGGATGATCTGTTTTTTAAGGGGACGTCCCATACAGTATGCATACCTCATATTTAACCATTTCACTGCACCATTTTCGAAATATATACCATCACTCCACTTCAGAGGCCTATAAACACTTCATTTCAAAAGAGTAGAATAAAAGGATGATCTGTTTTTTAAGGGGACGTCCCATACAGTATGCATACTTCAT
The DNA here is from genome assembly GCF_030506205.2 of Paramisgurnus dabryanus. Classification (NCBI taxonomy): domain Eukaryota; kingdom Metazoa; phylum Chordata; class Actinopteri; order Cypriniformes; family Cobitidae; genus Paramisgurnus; species Paramisgurnus dabryanus. The sequence goes on along the minus strand of NC_133350.1, from coordinate 23,772,121 downwards.
ATTTAACCATTTCACTGCATCATTTTGGAAATATATACCATCACTCCACTTCAGAGGCCTATAAACACTTCATTTCAAAAGAGTAGAAAAAAAGGATGATCTGTTTTTTAAGGGGACGTCCCATACAGTATGCATACCTCATATTTAACCATTTCACTGCACCATTTTCGAAATATATACCATCACTCCACTTCAAAGGCCTATAAAAACGTCATTTCAAAAGAGTAGAAAAAAAGGATGATCTGTTTTTGAAGGGGACATCCCATACAGTATGCATACCTTATATTTAACCATTTCACTGCACCATTTTGGACATACTGTATATACCATCACTCCACTTCAAAGGCCTATAAACACTTCATTTCAAAAGAGTAGAAAAAAATGATGATCTGTTTTTGAAGGGGACATCCCATACATTATGCATACCTCATATTTAACCATTTCACTGCACCATTTTCGAAATATATACCATCACTCCACTTCAGAGGCCTATAAACACTTCATTTCAAAAGAGTATAAAAAAAGGATGATCTGTTTGTGAAGGGGACGTCCCATACAGTATGCATACCTTATATTTAACCATTTCACTGCACCATTTTGGAAATATATACCATCACTCAACTTCAAAGGCCTATAAACACTTCATTTCAAAAGAGTAGAAAAAAGGATGATCTGTTTGTGAAGGGGACGTCCCATAGAGTATGCATACTTCATATTTAACCATTTCACTGCATCATTTTGGAAATATATACCATCACTCCACTTCAAAGGCCTATAAACACTTCATTTCAAAAGAGTAGAAAAAAAGGACGATCTGTTTGTGAAGGGGACATCCCATATAGTATGCATACCTTATATTTAACCATTTCACTGCATCATTTTGGAAATATATACCATCACTCCACTTCAAAGGCCTATAAACACTTCATTTCAAAAGAGTAGAAAAAAAGGATGATCTGTTTTTGAAGGGGACGTCCCATACAGTATGCACACCTCATATTTAACCATTTCAATGCACCGTTTTGGACATACTGTATATACCATCACTCCACTTCAAAGGCCTGTAAACACTTCATTTCAAAAGAGTAGAAAAAAATGATGATCTGTTTTTGAAGGGGACATCCCATACAGTATGCACACCTCATATTCAACCATTTCACTACACCATTTTCGAAATATATACCATCACTCCACTTCAGAGGCCTATAAACACTTCATTTCAAAAGAGTAGAAAAAAAGGATGATCTGTTTGTGAAGGGGACGTCCCATACAGTATGCATACCTTATATTTAACCATTTCACTGCATCATTTTGGAAATATATACCATCACTCCACTTCAAAGGCCTATAAACACTTCATTTCAAAAGAGTAGAAAAAAAGGATGATCTGTTTTTTAAGGGGACGTCCCATACAGTATGCATACCTCATATTTAACCATTTCACTGCACCATTTTCGAAATATATACCATCACTCCACTTCAAAGGCCTATAAAAACGTCATTTCAAAAGAGTAGAAAAAAAGGATGATCTGTTTTTGAAGGGGACATCCCATACAGTATGCATACCTTATATTTAACCATTTCACTGCACCATTTTGGACATACTGTATATACCATCACTCCACTTCAAAGGCCTATAAACACTTCATTTCAAAAGAGTAGAAAAAAATGATGATCTGTTTTTGAAGGGGACATCCCATACATTATGCATACCTCATATTTAACCATTTCACTGCACCATTTTCGAAATATATACCATCACTCCACTTCAGAGGCCTATAAACACTTCATTTCAAAAGAGTATAAAAAAAGGATGATCTGTTTGTGAAGGGGACGTCCCATACAGTATGCATACCTTATATTTAACCATTTCACTGCACCATTTTGGAAATATATACCATCACTCAACTTCAAAGGCCTATAAACACTTCATTTCAAAAGAGTAGAAAAAAGGATGATCTGTTTGTGAAGGGGACGTCCCATAGAGTATGCATACTTCATATTTAACCATTTCACTGCATCATTTTGGAAATATATACCATCACTCCACTTCAAAGGCCTATAAACACTTCATTTCAAAAGAGTAGAAAAAAAGGACGATCTGTTTGTGAAGGGGACATCCCATATAGTATGCATACCTTATATTTAACCATTTCACTGCATCATTTTGGAAATATATACCATCACTCCACTTCAAAGGCCTATAAACACTTCATTTCAAAAGAGTAGAAAAAAAGGATGATCTGTTTTTGAAGGGGACGTCCCATACAGTATGCACACCTCATATTTAACCATTTCAATGCACCGTTTTGGACATACTGTATATACCATCACTCCACTTCAAAGGCCTGTAAACACTTCATTTCAAAAGAGTAGAAAAAAATGATGATCTGTTTTTGAAGGGGACATCCCATACAGTATGCACACCTCATATTCAACCATTTCACTACACCATTTTCGAAATATATACCATCACTCCACTTCAGAGGCCTATAAACACTTCATTTCAAAAGAGTAGAAAAAAAGGATGATCTGTTTGTGAAGGGGACGTCCCATACAGTATGCATACCTTATATTTAACCATTTCACTGCATCATTTTGGAAATATATACCATCACTCCACTTCAAAGGCCTATAAACACTTCATTTCAAAAGAGTAGAAAAAAAGGATGATCTGTTTTTTAAGGGGACGTCCCATACAGTATGCATACCTCATATTTAACCATTTCACTGCACCATTTTCGAAATATATACCATCACTCCACTTCAGAGGCCTATAAACACTTCATTTCAAAAGAGTAGAAAAAAAGGATGATCTGTTTGTGAAGGGGACGTCCCATACAGTATGCATACTTCATATTTAACCATTTCACTGCATCATTTTGGAAATATATACCATCACTCCACTGCAAAGGCCTATAAACACTTCATTTCAAAAGAGTAGAAAAAAAGGATGATCTGTTTGTGAAGGGGACGTCCCATACAGTATGCATACTTCATATTTAACCATTTCACTGCATCATTTTGGAAATATATACCATCACTCCACTTCAAAGTCCTATAAACACTTCATTTCAAAAGAGTAGAATAAAAGGACGATCTGTTTGTGAAGGGGACATCCCATATAGTATGCATACCTTATATTTAACCATTTCACTGCATCATTTTGGAAATATATACCATCACTTCACTTCAAAGGCCTATAAACACTTCATTTCAAAAGAGTAGAAAAAAAGGATGATCTGTTTGTGAAGGGGACGTCCCATAGAGTATGCATACCTTATGTTTAACCATTTCACTGCATCATTTTGGAAATATATACCATCACTCCACTTCAAAGGCCTATAAACACTTCATTTCAAAAGAGTAGAAAAAAAGGATGATCTGTTTTTGAAGGGGACGTCCCATACAGTATGCACACCCCATATTTAACCATTTCAATGCACCGTTTTGGACATACTGTATATACCATCACTCCACTTCTAAAACCTATAAACACTTCATTTCAAAAGAGTAGAAAAAAATGATGATCTGTTTTTGAAGGGGACATCCCATACAGTATGCATACCTCATATTTAACCATTTCACTGCACCATTTTCGAAATATATACCATCACTCCACTTCAGAGGCGTATAAACACTTCATTTCAAAAGAGTAGAAAAAAAGGATGATCTGTTTGTGAGGGGGACGTCCCATACAGTATGCATACCTTATGTTTAACCATTTCACTGCATCATTTTGGAAATATATACCATCACTCCACTTCAAAGGCCTATAAACACTACATTTCAAAAGAGTAGAAAAAAGGATGATCTGTTTTTGAAGGGGACGTCCCATACAGTATGCACACCTCATATTTAAGCATTTCAATGCACCGTTTTGGACATACTGTATATACCATCACTCCACTTCAAAGGCCTATAAACACTTCATTTCAAAAGAGTAGAAAAAAATGATGATCTGTTTTTGAAGGGGACATCCCATACAGTATGCATACCTCATATTTAACCATTTCACTGCACCATTTTCGAAATATATACCATCACTCCACTTCAGAGGCCTATAAACACTTCATTTCAAAAGAGTAGAAAAAAAGGATGATCTGTTTGTGAAGGGGACGTCCCATACAGTATGCATACCTTATATTTAACCATTTCACTGCACCATTTTGGAAATATATACCATCACTCAACTTCAAAGGCCTATAAACACTTCATTTCAAAAGAGTAGAAAAAAAGGATGATCTGTTTGTGAAGGGGACGTCCCATAGAGTATGCATACTTCATATTTAACCATTTCACTGCATCATTTTGGAAATATATACCATCACTCCACTTCAAAGGCCTATAAACACTTCATTTCAAAAGAGTAGAAAAAAAGGACGATCTGTTTGTGAAGGGGACATCCCATATAGTATGCATACCTTATATTTAACCATTTCACTGCATCATTTTGGAAATATATACCATCACTCCACTTCAAAGGCCTATAAACACTTCATTTCAAAAGAGTAGAAAAAAAGGATGATCTGTTTTTGAAGGGGACGTCCCATACAGTATGCACACCTCATATTTAAGCATTTCAATGCACCGTTTTGGACATACTGTATATACCATCACTCCACTTCAAAGGCCTATAAACACTTCATTTCAAAAGAGTAGAAAAAAATGATGATCTGTTTTTGAAGGGGACATCCCATACAGTATGCATACCTCATATTTAACCATTTCACTGCACCATTTTCGAAATATATACCATCACTCCACTTCAGAGGCCTATAAACACTTCATTTCAAAAGAGTAGAAAAAAAGGATTATCTGTTTGTGAAGGGGACGTCCCATACAGTATGCATACCTTATATTTAACCATTTCACTGCACCATTTTGGAAATATATACCATCACTCCACTTCAAAGGCCTATAAACACTTCATTTCAAAAGAGTAGAAAAAAGGGATGATCTGTTTGTGAAGGGGACGTCCCATAGAGTATGCATACTTCATATTTAACCATTTCACTGCATCATTTTGGAAATATATACCATCACTCCACTTCAAAGGCCTATAAACACTTCATTTCAAAAGAGTAGAAAAAAAGGACGATCTGTTTGTGAAGGGGACATCCCATATAGTATGCATACCTTATATTTAACCATTTCACTGCATCATTTTGGAAATATATACCATCACTTCACTTCAAAGGCCTATAAACACTTCATTTCAAAAGAGTAGAAAAAAAGGATGATCTGTTTTTGAAGGGGACATCCCATACAGTATGCACACCTCATATTTAACCGTTTCACTACACCATTTTGGAAATATATACCATCACTCTACTTCAAAGGCCTATAAACACTTCATTTCAAAAGAGTAGAAAAAAAGGATGATCTGTTTGTGAAGGGGACATCCCATACAGTATGCATACCTTATATTTAACCATTTCACTGCACCATTTTGGACATACTGTATATACCATCACTCCACTTCAAAGGCCTATAAACACTTCACTTCAAAAGAGTAGAAAAAAAATATGATCTGTTTTTCAAGAAGACGTCCCATACAGTATGCATACTTCATATTTAATAATTTCACTGCACCATTGGTATGCATACTGTAAGGGACGTCCCCTTAAAAAACAGATCATCCTTTTATTCTACTCTTTTGAAATGAAGTGTTTATAGGCCTTTGAAGTGGAGTGATGGTATATATTTCCAAAATGATGCAGTGAAATGGTTAAATATGAAGTATGCATACTGTATGGGACGTCCCCTTCACAAACAGATCATCCTTTTTTTCTACTCTTTTGAAATGAAGTGTTTATAGGCCTTTGCAGTGGAGTGATGGTATATATTTCCAAAATGATGCAGTGAAATGGTTAAATATGAAGTATGCATACTGTATGGGACGTCCCCTTCACAAACAGATCATCCTTTTTTTCTACTCTTTTGAAATGAAGTGTTTATAGGCCTCTGAAGTGGAGTGATGGTATATATTTCGAAAATGGTGCAGTGAAATGGTTAAATATGAGGTATGCATACTGTATGGGACGTCCCCTTAAAAAACAGATCATCTTTTTTTTCTACTCTTTTGAAATGAAGTGTTTTTAGGCCATTGAAGTGGAGTGATGGTATATACAGTATGTCCAAAATGGTGCAGTGAAATGGTTAAATATGAAGTATGCATACTGTATGGGACGTCCCCTTCACAAACAGATCATCCTTTTTTTCTACTCTTTTGAAATGAAGTGTTTATAGGCCTTTGAAGTGGAGTGATGGTATATATTTCCAAAATGATGCAGTGAAATGGTTAAATATGAAGTATGCATACTCTATGGGACGTCCCCTTCACAAACAGATCATCCTTTTTTTCTACTCTTTTGAAATGAAATGTTTATAGGCCTTTAAAGTGGAGTGATGGTATATATTTCGAAAATGGTGCAGTGAAATGGTTAAATATGAGGTATGCATACTGTATGGGATGTCCCCTTCAAAAACAGATCATCATTTTTTTCTACTCTTTTGAAATGAAGTGTTTATAGGCCTCTGAAGTGGAGTGATGGTATATATTTCGAAAATGGTGCAGTGAAATGGTTAAATATGAGGTATGCATACTGTATGGGATGTCCCCTTCAAAAACAGATCATCATTTTTTCTACTCTTTTGAAATGAAGTGTTTATAGGCCTTTGAAGTGGAGTGATGGTATATACAGTATGTCCAAAACGGTGCATTGAAATGCTTAAATATGAGGTGTGCATACTGTATGGGACGTCCCCTTCAAAAACAGATCATCCTTTTATTCTACTCTTTTGAAATGAAGTGTTTATAGGCCTTTGAAGTGGAGTGATGGTATATATTTCCAAAATGATGCAGTGAAATGGTTAAATATGAAGTATGCATACTGTATGGGACGTCCCCTTCACAAACAGATCATCCTTTTTTTCTACTCTTTTGAAATGAAGTGTTTATAGGCCTTTGCAGTGGAGTGATGGTATATATTTCCAAAATGATGCAGTGAAATGGTTAAATATGAAGTATGCATACTGTATGGGACGTCCCCTTCACAAACAGATCATCCTTTTTTTCTACTCTTTTGAAATGAAGTGTTTATAGGCCTCTGAAGTGGAGTGATGGTATATATTTCGAAAATGGTGCAGTGAAATGGTTAAATATGAGGTATGCATACTGTATGGGACGTCCCCTTAAAAAACAGATCATCCTTTTTTTCTACTCTTTTGAAATGAAGTGTTTATAGGCCTTTGAAGTGGAGTGATGGTATATATGTCCAAAATGATGCAGTGAAATGGTTAAATATGAAGTATGCATACTCTATGGGACGTCCCCTTCACAAACAGATCATCCTTTTTTTCTACTCTTTTGAAATGAAGTGTTTATAGGCCTTTGAAGTGAAGTGATGGTATATATTTCCAAAATGATGCAGTGAAATGGTTAAATATGAAGTATGCATACTCTATGGGACGTCCCCTTCACAAACAGATCATCCTTTTTTTCTACTCTTTTGAAATGAAATGTTTATAGGCCTTTAAAGTGGAGTGATGGTATATATTTCGAAAATGGTGCAGTGAAATGGTTAAATATGAGGTATGCATACTGTATGGGATGTCCCCTTCAAAAACAGATCATCATTTTTTTCTACTCTTTTGAAATGAAGTGTTTATAGGTTTTAGAAGTGGAGTGATGGTATATACAGTATGTCCAAAACGGTGCATTGAAATGGTTAAATATGGGGTGTGCATACTGTATGGGATGTCCCCTTCACAAACAGATCATCCTTTTTTTCTACTCTTTTGAAATGAAGTGTTTTTAGGCCATTGAAGTGGAGTGATGGTATATACAGTATGTCCAAAATGGTGCAGTGAAATGGTTAAATATGAAGTATGCATACTGTATGGGACGTCCCCTTCACAAACAGATCATCCTTTTTTTCTACTCTTTTGAAATGAAGTGTTTATAGGCCTTTGAAGTGGAGTGATGGTATATATGTCCAATAGGGTGCAGTGAAATGGTTAAATATGAAGTATGCATACTGTATGGGATGTCCCCTTCACAAACAGATCATCCTTTTTTCTACTCTTTTGAAATGAAGTGTTTATAGGCCTTTGAAGTGGAGTGATGGTATATACAGTATGTCCAAAATGGTGCAGTGAAATGGTTAAATATGAGGTGTGCATACTGTATGGGACATCCCCTTCAAAAACAGATCATCCTTTTTTTCTACTCTTTTGAAATGAAATGTTTATAGGCCTTTGAAGTGGAGTGATGGTATATACAGTATGTCCAAAATGGTGCATTGAAATGCTTAAATATGAGGTGTGCATACTGTATGGGACGTCCCCTTCAAAAACAGATCATCCTTTTTTTCTACTCTTTTGAAATGAAGTGTTTATAGGCCTTTGAAGTGGAGTGATGGTATATATGTCCAAAATGATGCAGTGAAATGGTTAAATATGAAGTATGCATACTCTATGGGACGTCCCCTTCACAAACAGATCATCCTTTTTTCTACTCTTTTGAAATGAAGTGTTTATAGGCCTTTGAAGTGAAGTGATGGTATATATTTCCAAAATGATGCAGTGAAATGGTTAAATATAAGGTATGCATACTATATGGGATGTCCCCTTCACAAACAGATCGTCCTTTTTTTCTACTCTTTTGAAATGAAGTGTTTATAGGCCTTTGAAGTGGAGTGATGGTATATATTTCCAAAATGATGCAGTGAAATGGTTAAATATGAAGTATGCATACTCTATGGGACGTCCCCTTCACAAACAGATCATAATTTTTTTCTACTCTTTTGAAATGAAGTGTTTATAGGCCTTTGAAGTGGAGTGATGGTATATATTTCGAAAATGGTGCAGTGAAATGGTTAAATATAAGGTATGCACACTGTATGGGATGTCCCCTTCAAAAACAGATCATAATTTTTTTCTACTCTTTTGAAATGAAGTGTTTATAGGCCTTTGAAGTGGAGTGATGGTATATATTTCCAAAATGATGCAGTGAAATGGTTAAATATGAAGTATGCATACTCTATGGGACGTCCCCTTCACAAACAGATCATCCTTTTTTTCTACTCTTTTGAAATGAAGTGTTTACAGGCCTCTGAAGTGGAGTGATGGTATATATTTCGAAAATGGTGCAGTGAAATGGTTAAATATGAGGTATGCATACTGTATGGGATGTCCCCTTCAAAAACAGATCATCCTTTTTTTCTACTCTTTTGAAATGAAGTGTTTATAGGCCTTTGAAGTGGAGTGATGGTATATACAGTATGTCCAAAACGGTGCATTGAAATGGTTAAATATGGGGTGTGCATACTGTATGGGACGTCCCCTTCAAAAACAGATCATCATTTTTTTCTACTCTTTTGAAATGAAGTGTTTATAGGCCTTTGAAGTGGAGTGATGGTATATACAGTATGTCCAAAATGGTGCAGTGAAATGGTTAAATATAAGGTATGCATACTGTATGGGATGTCCCCTTCAAAAACAGATCATCCTTTTTTTCTACTCTTTTGAAATGACGTGTTTATAGGCCTTTGAAGTGGAGTGATGGTATATATTTCCAAAATGATGCAGTGAAATGGTTAAATATGAAGTATGCATACTCTATGGGACGTCCCCTTCACAAACAGATCATCCTTTTTTTCTACTCTTTTGAAATGAAGTGTTTATAGGCCTTTGAAGTGGAGTGATGGTATATATTTCCAAAATGGTGCAGTGAAATGGTTAAATATGAAGTATGCATACTGTATGGGACGTCCCCTTAAAAAACAGATCATCCTTTTATTCTACTCTTTTGAAATGAAGTGTTTATAGGCCTCTGAAGTGAAGTGATGGTATATATTTCGAAAATGGTGCAGTGAAATGGTTAAATATGAAGTATGCATACTGTATGGGACGTCCCCTTAAAAAACAGATCATCCTTTTTTTCTACTCTTTTGAAATGAAGTGTTTATAGGCCTTTGAAGTGGAGTGATGGTATATATTTCCAAAATGATGCAGTGAAATGGTTAAATATAAGGTATGCATACTGTATGGGACGTCCCCTTCACAAACAGATCATCCTTTTTTTCTACTCTTTTGAAATGAAGTGTTTATAGGCCTCTGAAGTGGAGTGATGGTATATATTTCGAAAATGGTGTAGTGAAATGGTTGAATATGAGGTGTGCATACTGTATGGGATGTCCCCTTCAAAAACAGATCATCATTTTTTTTCTACTCTTTTGAAATGAAGTGTTTACAGGCCTTTGAAGTGGAGTGATGGTATATACAGTATGTCCAAAACGGTGCATTGAAATGGTTAAATATGAGGTGTGCATACTGTATGGGACGTCCCCTTCAAAAACAGATCATCCTTTTTTTCTACTCTTTTGAAATGAAGTGTTTATAGGCCTTTGAAGTGGAGTGATGGTATATATTTCCAAAATGATGCAGTGAAATGGTTAAATATAAGGTATGCATACTATATGGGATGTCCCCTTCACAAACAGATCGTCCTTTTTTTCTACTCTTTTGAAATGAAGTGTTTATAGGCCTTTGAAGTGGAGTGATGGTATATATTTCCAAAATGATGCAGTGAAATGGTTAAATATGAAGTATGCATACTCTATGGGACGTCCCCTTCACAAACAGATCATCCTTTTTTCTACTCTTTTGAAATGAAGTGTTTATAGGCCTTTGAAGTTGAGTGATGGTATATATTTCCAAAATGGTGCAGTGAAATGGTTAAATATAAGGTATGCATACTGTATGGGACGTCCCCTTCACAAACAGATCATCCTTTTTTTATACTCTTTTGAAATGAAGTGTTTATAGGCCTCTGAAGTGGAGTGATGGTATATATTTCGAAAATGGTGCAGTGAAATGGTTAAATATGAGGTATGCATAATGTATGGGATGTCCCCTTCAAAAACAGATCATCATTTTTTTCTACTCTTTTGAAATGAAGTGTTTATAGGCCTTTGAAGTGGAGTGATGGTATATACAGTATGTCCAAAATGGTGCAGTGAAATGGTTAAATATAAGGTATGCATACTGTATGGGATGTCCCCTTCAAAAACAGATCATCCTTTTTTTCTACTCTTTTGAAATGACGTTTTTATAGGCCTTTGAAGTGGAGTGATGGTATATATTTCGAAAATGGTGCAGTGAAATGGTTAAATATGAGGTATGCATACTGTATGGGACGTCCCCTTAAAAAACAGATCATCCTTTTTTTCTACTCTTTTGAAATGAAGTGTTTATAGGCCTCTGAAGTGGAGTGATGGTATATATTTCCAAAATGATGCAGTGAAATGGTTAAATATGAAGTATGCATACTGTATGGGACGTCCCCTTAAAAAACAGATCATCCTTTTATTCTACTCTTTTGAAATGAAGTGTTTATAGGCCTCTGAAGTGGAGTGATGGTATATATTTCGAAAATGGTGCAGTGAAATGGTTAAATATGAGGTATGCATACTGTATGGGACGTCCCCTTAAAAAACAGATCATCCTTTTTTCTACTCTTTTGAAATGAAGTGTTTATAGGCCTCTGAAGTGGAGTGATGGTATATATTTCGAAAATGATGCAGTGAAATGTTTAAATATGAGCTATGCATACTGTATGGGACGTCCCCTTCAAAAACAGATCATAGTTTTTTTATACTTTATTTAAATTAAGTGTTTATACTGTAAGACAGAAAGAGAGAAAGAAAGAGAAAGAAAGGAAGAGAGAGAGAGAGAGAGAGAGAGAGAGAGAGAGAGAGAGAGTAAGAGAGAAAGACAAAAAGAGAGAAAGAAAGAGAAAAAGAAAGAGAGAAAAAAGAAAGAAAAAGAAAGTAAGAGAAAAAAGAAAGAGAGAAAGAGAGAGAGAGACAGAGAGAGAGAAAGAAAGAAAGAAAGAAAGAAAGAGAGATAGAGAGAGAAAGAGAGAGAGAGAGACAGAGAGAAAGGGACAGAGAGAGACAAAATCTCAAAGCTCATAGCAGAGTTTCATAGCTCTTCAGATTCAGATCAAATGAAGATGTTACTGGGGGAAGACAGACACCCATCAGCTGCTGCTAAATTCATTTATCAGTTACACACCATCAGAAATAATCTACAGCCCTGATCTTGTACAGTACTTTTATTTTACCTCTCATGTGCCTCCATAAATGTACATTTGTATACTTCATATGTTTATATTTCAAAGTCTACTTTATATTGCAAATATCCTCTGATTCTATTTTATTTTATTTGCAGTAGTACTTCATCCATCACCCAGCACCTTAGCTTAATTGCACCTTAATGTTTGTTAATATTGTGTTACTGTATGTTTCTTGTTTTATGTATAATGCTTTGGCAATATAGTAAGTGACACAATCATGCCAATAAAGTTCTTTAAATTGAAAATTGACAGAGAGAGAACGACAGAAAGAGAGAAAGAAAGAGAAAAAAACAGAGAAAGAAAGAAAGAAAGAAAGAAAGAAAGAAAGAAAGAAAGAAAGAAAGAAAGAGAAAGAGAGACAGACAGAGAGAGAGAGAGAAAGAAAGAAAGAAAGAAAGAAAGAAAGAAAGAAAGAGACAAAGAGAGAGAGAGAGAGAGAGAGAGAGAGAGAGAGAGAGAGAGAGAGAGAGAGAGAGCGAGAGAGAGAGAGAGAGAGAGCGAGAGCGAGAGAGAAAGCGAGCGAGAGGAAACGAAACCAAGCGCTCTGAAAGCGCGTTCTTTCTGCTTTTCTTGAAATTACCGTATGTATAGTAATAGGCGCACACGCGTAATTTGAAATGCGGCTGGCTTGACCATGTATTTTCGAACAGCGGCTGGCTTGACCGCGGTCTTTCTCGTGTATCATCATTGTCACGAGTTTAAGTAACGCAGGTTTATTTTCTGTATAGCTTCATATCAGACTCAGGAGAACAACATGCAACGAGTCCGAGCGCATCTCTTTGGGGAAACTTCTTGAGAGGCGGATTTCAACCTGACTATGAATCTTGCGCAAAGCACCATCACGGCGCGCGTTTCATTAATTTTTAAATGCGAGCGATAGTTTTGTCACATTTTAAAATGCAGACGCGGTGTGGTGTCATTTGCCTGTTGAATTAGCGCTTTAAATCTGAACCGCCTGAAACAGCCGTACGTTACGTCCAAGTTCAGATATAGATGAGACAACATGTCGCACTGATTCTAAAATGACATTCTGAAAGAAAAACACACATAAGATTTACCTGTTTTATGATGACTTTTCTGTCGCTACTGCTGCTTCCTGAGTGGACATTTATAATCTTTAGATATTGTATTTTGGTCCGCTGGCTAAACTGAACGCGCGCCTTCAAACCTATGCGGCCACGCACGTGCACAACTTAAAGGGGACATGTAACGTTTTGTACATATATTTTACGTTTTAAGCAAAAAATAGCTTATCGTTAAACATCATTTGGCGGACCCCCTGCAGTTCCGTCACGGACCCCCGGTTGAAGACCCATGCTGTAGGCTAATAAAACCACTAAATCTACATTTATCTCCTTTCCTTCAGTTGCTGTATTCATTCAGCTTTACATAAAGAGTACACATAAAGAGTAGATTCACTTTAAAAATAAAAAATACAGTAGGCATTTAAGAGAGGATTATTGATGTTTTTCCCTGCAGATTTCGACTCTTTAGGCGTTCAAGGAGGACTCAGGGTGACGGATGGCAGAGGGCACCTGATCCTGAAAGTTTTCTGATGATTACAGCGATGAGCTGCTGTGTCCCGCCGTCTGATTGAATCCCTCTGATCTCTTTGCTGGGACTCAAGACCGGTGTATTGGTGTAGACAGGAATGAAGTATTGATCAGAGAGTGCACTTCTATTTTTTGTCCTCTACCGACCAACATGCCAGTGATTTTAAGAGCAAAATTACTGAATGACTGTGACTGACAGCTCACCTGTATTGGGTGAGTTGCTGTAAAAACCACAAAAATAAATGAAATAACCTTTTTTGTGTCATCAAATTGCAAAAAACATTAACCTAGAGGTTTTTGTGTCTCTAAAACCTGTCCTTGATTTTGTAACCAGTAATTCAGACTACATGCACCATGTCTCAAAATTTCTTCTGAAGCTTTATAAATTAATGAAATTAATTAGTGAGCAACATGTTTACCCTATCAGAGCAATGGCACAGCAGGTTAAACACTTGCACCTGCTCTTTTGCACTATGGGGTCAGTTAGTCCCACCTACTAGACCATCTTTATAAAAAATATCTTTCTCTATTGATGGATTCTTCTTCTTTTTGTAAGGAGCATGAATTTTGCATAGCACATATTTTTCCAATGCCCCAACATTTTAAAACCATGAAATGACTTTTTTATGTATAGTTGATAACAAAGGGACTGTGTGTATTCCTGTGGTGCCAACAGCCAATCAGCATTGTTATGACATTACTTACTTATGTCCCAAGAGTAATTATTCACATGGTACTATTTAGGGCTTGGGTGATTTGCTCAAAACTTCTGTTTGATCATGAGAGAAGGTAGATTTCAATTTAGATACTTTTGGGTGGGTGCAGCAAAACAACTGCCATTGAGATGAATGTGAATGCTCACAGATAGCTCTCTTCACGTAATACAGACCTCCTGGACTCAGGTTATAGAGGCTGGCAACATTTTCCCATCCCGTTCCCTTTCTTTCTCCCCAATAATTACCTGCCAATCTCTACTATATGTTAAATAAAAAGCAACAGCCCAAAATAAAAACAGTCATTCCACCACCTGAGCTCACAAGCAACTGGAGAAAAAGGCATGGATACAGATATACAACCAACATCTCAATTCAACAAAATCTACTGGGTTCGATTAAAATATAGCTTTTACCATTAAAACCACTACAAAATTCCTTTTTGCAGTGTGTTTTTGGAAATATTCCAGTAGGATTTTATCCAGTAGGATCAATAGAACCCAACACATACAAGTAGAGACCCATGATAAGTTAGGGCCTGAGCACCGTGGGTGCAAGCCCTATTGTTTTTGCTCAGTTTCTTCTTTTTCTTCTCCGATATGAATCGCATTTTTGAGAGCCTAAACATGCTCGAAAACTCATGAAACTTTGCACACACGTCAGAAGTGACGAAAATTTACATGTGGTATAGGCGTCAGAAGTGGGCATGTAGAAATGACTCGATAGCGCCACCTGCAAAATTTCAAAAGAACAACCCACCTGCTACGAAAAACGTACAGATACGAAATTTGGTAGGGTCATCTATCACCTCAAGATAAAAAAGGCCTTTGGAAGCAAGCTCTAAACCCCACAGGAAGTCGGCCATTTTGAATTTTCGCTGTGATTTCTGTTCAAATTTTGGCATTTCCAGACTTCGTACTTTGACAAACTCCTCCTAGAGTTTTTATCAGATCATCATCATATGTTGTCAGTATCATCTAAAGGCCTTTGCGATGTTAAATTGCAGAGCTTTTGACTTTTCGCTGGAGGGTGTGTCCGTGGCGGCCTGACAAATTTCAGAGTTTTCGCCATGAAACAGGATGTTGTTCTAACTCAGGCATACAATGTTCAATCTGACCCATGCTTCACATGTTTGATAAGAGTCCTGGCCTGATCAATTAAAAGAGGTTTTAAATCTGGAGTAATATAATATTGCATTTCACTAAACAGATCTAAATATCCTTTAGTGCCTCTTTTAATTTTTCATCCTAGAAAGATAAACCAAGATATTTAAACTAGCGGATGAGCTCTCGTATCTACTTTAAAAAGAAAAAGTTATTTTATTACGGATGCAAATGCTACTTTAGAACTCATTATGCACATGGAGGTAACACTAAGTTCAGGCTTAATGCCATCATTAGCTCGCAATCAGTCCTTACAGTTACTGTACTGGGGCAAAATGACTGTTTCATTTTCTTTAAATCATTTGCTGTTAGTTAGCCTGACACATTGTTTATTATAGCAGTGCCTTTCAGTATATCAGAAATCTATAGAGTAATAATAACAGCAGATTAGATCAGCCATAATAGT
Source organism: Paramisgurnus dabryanus (assembly GCF_030506205.2). Taxonomy (NCBI): domain Eukaryota; kingdom Metazoa; phylum Chordata; class Actinopteri; order Cypriniformes; family Cobitidae; genus Paramisgurnus; species Paramisgurnus dabryanus. Next base: position 23,756,141 of record NC_133350.1, on the reverse strand, counting down.
GTTCCTGTAACTCAATTGGTAGAGAAATGGTGCTAGCAACACCAGTGTCATGGGTTAGTTTCCCAGGGAATGCATGGACTGATCAATAAATAACTGGGGTGCACTTGTAAGATGCTTTGGATAAAAGCATCTGGGAAGTGCAATATGAATGTATAATGTGAAATTAAAGAATGAATGATAAAATGAGTAATGAATGATAATAAATCTTTTGTCTCACTGCAAATAATTGTGCACTTTGAAATCAATCGAAAAATATGAACAAAAGCAAATACCAGAAACAAATATTTCACGTACATACAGTATATCATCCTTTGACAGGATCTCAAAAGTAACCCCTTTTTAACAATATTCTTGAAATGGATAGAAATTCACAGTCATAGCTATGATTCTGCCAAGTAAAATGTGTTCCTGGATCAACGTCTTTTGTTTGGTGTCCTAACCTAAACCATCATTCAAATCTTAAATCTAATCCGGGAATCTTGTTCCAGGATCAACACTGATGTTGATCCAGGAATATGTCCAGTCCTGCATATAGTAAGTTCATGTTCACCAATACATACTGGGGATGCTAAATTAAATTAAATTAAAAGTTGGGATTTTCTTGGCCGATATGGCTAGGAACTATACTCTCATTCTGGCGTAATAATCAAGGACTTTGCTGCAGTAACATGGCTGCAGGAGGCGCAACGATGTTATGCAGTGCACGAAAATAGTCCCATGCTATTGAAAGTAACCAAGGGGACTATTTTCGGGTGTTGCATGATATCATTAGTTTTAAATAGAAAAATATTGAAAACTCTTTGGTCATTTCTGAGCACGATGCTAATGGTCTTATTATATTCAATGGATTATGCTAAGCTATGCTAAAAGTGGTACCGCCAGACCCGGAGATCGGTTGAGTAGATTCCAAAACAGTAAAAATCAAATGTTTAACTCTAGGGGAGCTAAAAAATGAGGATATTTTCAGAAAAGTGGAGTGTACCTTTAAAGGGGACATATTATTGAAAACAGGATTTTAATTCGCCTAAAGAATCTAATATACACTATAAAGTCCACCCAGACATCTATTGAAATCAAGATGAAAAATCTGTCATTCAGAAATCATCACGGTTGTAATGTCAAGTATTCAACAACTTGGTCTGGGTGAATGTAAGCGAGATTTTAAAGTTCAGTTGAGAAATATACCAGCAAATAAAGGTTAGGCCAGAGGTCATTTAAAGTACATACTGTATAGTGCTCTTAAAGGTACAATAGCAAACCAATTTAAACTTAAATTAAATTAATTGGTAACGCATACAGACTCAATTCAGTTAATTTATTTGTTTAAATGTACATTTTAAACAGGAAATGTGTTCATAACCATAGATATAGTTAGATTTTGCTGTGGTATTGAGATTTGTAACATTTAGATGACAGTTAAATAAAAATATTCTGTTTATTTACTTTTTTCCTCAGGCCATCCAATGTTGGTAACATTTATTCTTCAGCAGAATAATAAAAACACATTTTTCTAGAAACCCCAGTGCTCAGGAAAACACTTCCTGTATATTCTCTCTGTGTATGTATATCTAAGAAGTGCGCTTTACCCTCCTGATCAATGGCAGGAGCTGGTTTGCCAACTGCCAGCAAACACCACAAGAAGATGATCACACTCATGTTTGGTGGTTCTGACTAGATATGATACAGCTACAGCCTACATCCCGTTAATGTTGGGTTTAGGGTTAGATTTAGTGGTAGGATGTGGAAGAAAACAGCACTCATCGGCGAGATTTGTGCTGTAGCTGTATCCCTTCTAGCCACAACAATGTTTGGTAGAGACTCTGCATTAACGCTAATAATGTTGTAAATAACAACCGATTTCTTGCAAAAAACGATCGATTGGCTTTTACAAGACGTCAACATGTCACCAGGAGGCGTGGGGATTACTTTTGTATTGGACATATCTGCTTTTTGAACTCTCAAAGTGGTGGAAACCACTGGTTCTCAACTCCGTTCCTGGAGGCCCACTGCTCTGCAAATTTTGTTTGTCTCTCTTATCTGACTGACTTAGTTCAGTTCATGGAGATCTCTACTAATGAGCTGATGGTTTGAATCAGGTGTGTTAAATAAGGGAGACATACAAAATGTGCAGAGCAGTGGGTATTCAGGAATAACGTTGAGAACCACTGGTGTAAACCATTGACTTGCATTTTATAAATCACATCGAGGTTTCTGCAAAATATCTTCATTATTGTTCTCCTGCAGAAATGTCACCAAAATATCGTATGGCTTAAAGGTAAGTAAATAAACAGTAAAGTTTCAAAGACATCAAGGGGCTGTCACGCTAGACTTCCAACAAGTGAATTGTCTATAGAGATCCCTGCAAATATGGGTACGATATAACACAGCAAGACTTTGGGTTTTTATCAACACATTACAACATGTGTTTCTCTTTTGATGACGTTTTAAAAATCTTTTTTTAAGCTATGTTGTGTGACACCTTTATTATCAGTGTTTCCTTATCTTGGTCACGCCATGAGGTATCAACCTACTTTTGGTCTCACGTCTTCATAAATTCACTGGCCAGAATTTTGAAACTTTCTTCGCCTGTGTATTAGAAGCAAATGCAATGAAAAGTATAGTGTGGCCGCCTTGGATATTAGGCTGAGGGCAGATGCATACAGAATCGTGAGACAGGAAGTAATTTATATATTCTGGCATTGTGATTGAAATACAATGAACAGACTCCTTTCATTTACAACTCCATTTATCCTTAAAAGTCTTGACATACATTTGAATTGTGATAAGACTGTGAACAGACTGGATTTTAAAGGCTCCAAACGCAACCTGGTGGTGAAATTTGCCACGTCTAGACCATATTTGACCAAATAAAAGCGGGATCATTAACAGCTGCCTTTCCAGTCAGTAAAGCGGATCAGTGTTGAATGCTATCTGGCCTGTGAGTGCTGCACAGCTGCACACTCACCACACAGTAGAGATTAGTGAATGTGTTCTGTACCTCTGAAAGACCATCATTCGTCACAGGACCAGGCAGAGAGCTGCCATAACGATAATGACTATAAAAACGACACTTCTGGCTTAAACAATTTCATTGCACCAGACTCCAACAGTACTTAACTTCAAACCATAATGAAAAGCCCACATATCAACGTACCATATCAAAATCCCTAAGTTCAGATAAAACTGTATTAGTCACGAACAAGGACGCAAAACAAGAATGCTTATTATAGTAGCTATTTTTAGCTAATTAACCAGTTAAGTCTAAATTTAAAAACATAGGACTACACAATCCAGACATGTATCTGAGGTTTTTATTTAAAGCAAGCATAACATTCTTATATAATAAAGTATAGTGCTGAGACAACCTACTGACAATGTCATGGGTTAAATAATTTCCATGCAACATGCTTACTTATAACACAAATTGCACTTGTATACTGTGTAACTTTTAGAAGGACATAATGAACTGTATTGTTTTTATTACCTCAGAATGAGTAGTTTTTATCTCAGCCCATTCTCACCAAAAAGCGTACAAATGACACGCAGTGTGATTATCGTGCAATAGATACGCCAAATTCCGCTTTTGCGTGCATATGATACGCCAGCCCTTCCCATTCACTTATATGGCGAATCGTTTCGTGTCGTTTTATTTATTGTTTTCTCATTTGTTTTCTGTTTTTTTTACCATTTTCGCTTGGGTTTAGGGTTAGAACAACTTTTTGTTATTTAAAAATGACATCCTAACCCAAACCCCATCTCTAACCCCAACTCCAAGCGACCATGGCTTAAATATAGACAAAAACATATAGAAACCTGTATATTTAATAACCTGCTTAAATAAATCTGAAATCTAACCCTAAACCCAAGCGAAAATGGTTTAAAAAACAGAAAACAAATGAGAAAACAATAAATTAAACGACACGAAACGATTCGCCATATAAGTGAATGGGAAGGGCTGGCGTATCATATGCACGCAAAAGCGGAATTTGGCGTATCTATTGCACGATAATCACACTGCGTGTCATTTGTACGCATCTTGTGAGAATGGGTTGTTTTATCTACATACACCGCTGGTCCCCTTACATGGAAGTCGCATTCATTTTTCTACATAAGCCCGAAATGGACAAACTGCTCTATAGAACCTATTTCGTCACTATGTTGTCTGACGATGACGTGTTTGTCCCGTTGCTCCTACCCACTATGCGTTTCGAGGGAGGGGTGAGCTGTGGACTGAGCCGTTGGTTGCAATTCACAGTCTGTCGCACCGCTAAATGCAGCTAAAAATCTACACACTGGACCTTTAAGTTGCCTAAAGCACTAGCCAACAAGGAAGTCTATTTACAAAAAAGGTCTTAAAGGTACAGAAACAAATCCAGGCATGTTAAATGGGGTCATATCATACACAATTATGAAAACTGTGCACTGGGGATGCACTGAATGTTCGGCAACTGAAATTAGCAAAAAATAGCAAAAACATTTTCAATGTTCAGCCAAAAAAGTGAAAAGGCTGAATACATTTTACCGAACAATGAGGTCTTTGATTACACAATCAAATTAACCAACACAGAGTGAGAGACGCGCAAATGCAGCAAACATGTTGGTGAAAGCATTTTAAAGTGTCAGAGAAAGACATGAAAACATACAGCAATGCAAGTTTCATTTATCATTTAAAATCAAGACATCCTGAACACCATATGCAGCGTATGTGAAAGACATGGTGGCGATGGGTATTTATCTGTTGAATGCACAAACACAGAGAACGAGAGACTTTAGAACGATGAAGAATGTCAGCAGTATGTAATAAAAACTTCCTAAAACCAGTAAAGTCCTACAAATACAAACACGCTTATAGTAAATGAGAAATAAAACAATAAGCTTTATGTAAGACCGCTTGTTAAGCACTTTTATCATCTGTCATCATCTGTCAATCTTGCTTCCGTCTCTCTTTCTCTCCCTGTGCTCGTGCTTGACCATACAACATACAGTGCTATATAGACGGTTTCAGCAGTAACAACATAAACAAGCGGCTGTCGCGGTCCGCACGTAACTTCCGGTAAACTCTGTTAAAAATAAATAACAACAAAGTTCTTTAAACGTAGTTTATTTATATAACAAGCAAAAAACAACAACACATTGATTACATAGGAAACCAAAACATTTGTTATTTTCGACGAGGCATTTGTTCAAAAGATCAGTTTAGCAACTAGTCAGACCATTAAAAAAACAAAACCGGAAGTAAAGTTCAGATCCAGACTTGTATCACGTCAGAGCACGTGCGTCCTATAAAACCGTCTATAAGTGTCGCTGCAAGTTTCTTAAGGCAGAGTAATGAATAGGTTATTTATTTGCATTTTGCACGGGAATAAAAGATCGGATTAATATCCGTTTAGCCAAGACTGATTTATGTGGTCGAAGGAAATGGTACCGTTTTAACAAGTCTATAAAGCTATCTGGTCAGAGAAGTGACCAGGTGTAAAAAGGCCCTATAATGACTGCTGGAATGTTAAAAAATGTCATTGTTAAATGATGCGAAATAAATATAGTAAAAAGGACATTCTGAAAATGTAACTTGTGCAATGGTAAGAAATTGGCAAAATAATTTGTACAATTAAAAAAAAAATCAATATTCTGAGTTTTTCAGTTTATTCGGCTTCGGCCAAGAATTTTACTTCCCTTTCAGTCGGTCACTACGACGTCACGTCGTGACCGACGAATTGGGAACTCGCTTAGAGAGACCAATCTGCTTCGAATACTACTAAAACGCCAATGAACTTGGCATTGAGATATTTGCATAATGCTGGCGCCGCCCCGCCAGGTGCGTATATAAGCAGCAGGTGCAAATAGGGAAATTAGCTTTTTATCGCTTCGAAAGCCGGCAGTATCTGCTACTGAGAAGCTACTTTACTCTGTTGGGATTCGATTGCTGAAGTTGGTTGGACTAGCAGTACCACAGCGGACGCTTCGCTTAATTCCACGGCTCTACACCTGTTTGTTGTTTTGAGTTTAGTGTGTGCGTTGCCTTCCCTGTGCGCATCATCAACTGAGCATCTGAGTGAATTTCCCTAAAAGAGTGATACGAGAGAGCTTTGTGCCTTGTTAAAGGCAGCCACTCTCTCGTATATCCGGACATCAGCGTCCTTTTCAGGATGGCTTTTCGTCCGTGCGATCTTGGGTGCGGCAAATACATGGGTCCGAAGGACGGTCACGAGCGTTGTCTTTCGTGTTTGGGCATCGAGCACGCAGAGGCAGCGTTCGCTGGGGGTAAGTGTTCTCACTGCGAGAACATGTCCCTTGTGGATTTGCGGAGACGGTTGTCTTTCCTCCGAGAAAAGCGCAACCCTCGTCATGCGAGTGCTGAACGCCGCCACGGTGCGGCTGTAAAGCTCTCAAGGGACGACCTTCGCATCACTGTGCTGAGCCGGTCGGGGGATTCGTCCTCATGCTCTCAGCCTCCTCATCCACAGCCGGTTGATGTGCCTATGGAGACTTCAGCGTCGTGTTCTACGATGTCTCTAGAATCCATCGTGCCTCCCTCCGGGTCCACCGACGCCGCAGCATCCGAGGGTGGGCCTCCTCCCCCTGACGTGGACCCCGACGCCCTTCCTCCCTCTGGTCGGGTTGGGACGCCGGAGTTCGATCCAGGGATGGTGGCCGTGCTCGCTCGAGCGGCGGAGACCGTAGGGTTAGAGTGGGTTCCCCCCCTCAGCCCGAGCCGTCCCGCCTGGATGATTGGTTCTTTGGAGCTGCCCGGGTGTCACAACCCTCTCCACCGGTGCCTTTCTTCCCCGAGGTGCACGAGGAGCTGACTAGAACCTGGAAGTCGCCGTTTTCTACCAGATTACGGCCGTTTCAGCCCTCCCCCCTCACCTCCCTCACCAGCGGAGCCGCTAAGGGTTATACGGGGATCCCTCCCGTGGAGAGCGCGGTCGCGATGCAGCTGTGTCCGGCTAACGCTCCCTCTTGGAAGGACCGCCCAACCCTCCCCTCTTGTGTCTGCAGACAGTCCTCCGGTTTAACGGGCGCTGCCCACCAGGCATGTGGAGAGGCGGCTTCAGCCCTGCACGCAATGGCGTTGCTGCAGGTTCACCAAGCGAAGGCCTTGAGGGATCTGCACGAGGGAGGACACGACTCGCCTGTCCTTTCGGAGCTCCGGGCTGCCACTGATCTGGCTCTTCGCGCTACGAAGGTGACAGCGCAGGCGATTGGTCGTGCCATGTCCACGATGGTGGTCCAGGAACGCCACTTATGGCTATGTCTGGCGGACATGTCGGATGCGGAGAAGAACAAGTTCTTGGACGCTCCAGTGTCCCAGGCTGGCCTCTTCGGTGAGTCGGTGGAGTCCTTTGCCCAGCAGTTCTCCGCCGCCCAGAAGCAGACGGAGGCGATCGCTCAGATCATGCCCCGGCGCAAGCGACCTGCATCTCGCCCTCCAGCGCCGGCGGGCCCGTCTGCTCCTCGCCGAGGGCGCCCTGCGGCGGCTGCCTCCACCCCCCCACTAGAACATCTTCCAGGCCACGGAGGGGGAACAGCCGTCGGCAGCCCGCCCCGCCCGCCCCACCCGCTTCCCGTGGTAAACGGAAATCGAAGCGGCCCTGAGACGGGCGACCTGGATTTGGATGGGATCACTCTACGGGAGACGGTGACGGCATCGCTCCCTCCACCGGTAGAGGGCCGGGTGGAGAATCTTTGGTTTCGTTTTGTTTCTGTTCCGCCGGCTTCTCAGCCGGCACCCACAAAACCACAAAAAGAGTGCATTCCTATTCCTTCTCCAGGTCTTCAGAGGATCGAGAGAGATGTGAGCGGGCATTCACATGCTCTTCCTCCCTCTCCTCTATCGCCAGCGGGTGTCCTGAGGAGTCCCAGCTCTCCGCTGAGGAGACGGGACCACCAGCACCCTCATCGGAGTCTGTGCTCTCCGCTGAGGAGACCAGACGACCGTCACCCTCAGCGGGCTCAGGTCAGTGTCACACACACACATACTGTAGATACTTATGCTGTCTCAGCAGACGTACCGGCAGTACCACCTGTCCCGCTCCGCCGCCCCCCCGCGGGTACCCCGGTAGTGCCGTTAATTCCCCTCGTACGGTCCCTGGGGGCTTGGCTTCAGCTTCCCAGCCCGTCTCGTTGGGTTTTACGCACTGTCCGCCTCGGTTACGAAATACAATTCAGCCGGCACACACCCAAATTCTCGGGCATTCGTTTCACCACGGTGAGAGCGTCCGATGCACATGTACTGCGTGCAGAGGTCGAAGTCCTGCTGGCGAAGGACGCGATCGAGCCGGTCCCTCCAACCGAGATGAGGTCGGGGTTCTACAGCCCGTATTTTATAGTACCCAAAAAAGGCGGGGGGTTGCGACCGATCTTGGATTTGCGCGTTCTGAACAAATCTCTGCAGAGGAGGTCTTTCAGGATGATAACACCGAAGCAAATTTTCAATTCAATTCGCCCCCAAGATTGGTTTGCGGCAATAGACCTGAAAGACGCGTACTTTCATGTGTCCATTCTCCCTCGTCACAGACCGTTTCTCCGGTTTGCATTCGAGGGACGGGCATACCAGTACAAAGTTTTACCGTTCTGGCTGTCTCTCTCTCCCCGTGTGTTCACGAAAGTAGTGGAGGCGGCGTTAAAACCCCTCAGAGAGAGCGGTGTTCGCATTTTAGCTTACCTCGACGATTGGCTTATAATAGTGCATTCTCGGCGGACGCTTTGCGAACACAGAGATTTAACGCTTCGGCATCTCTTCGGGTCAACTGGGAGAAGAGCAAACTCTGTCCCACGCAGAGGATCTCTTTTCTCGGGATGGAACTGGACTCGATCGATTTATCGGCGCGTTTGACAGAAGAGCGCGTCCAGTCAATTCTGACTTGCCTCGGTTCATTTCGAGGGAAGAATGCGGGCCCGCTGAAACAATTTCAGAAGCTCCTGGGGCATATGGCAGCAGCAGCGGCTGTGACACCGCTCGGGCTGCTCCATATGAGACCGCTTCAGCGTTGGCTTCACGATCGAGTCCCGAGGAGAGCGTGGCGCGCCGGCATCCATCGTGTAACTATTACACCTGCGTGTCGCCTAACATTCCCCCCGTGGTCGGACCCCGCGTTTCTCAGGTCCGGTGTGTCCATGAGACAGATCGCTCGGCATGCTGTTGTACATACAGATGCGTCCGACACGGGCTGGGGTGCCACGTACGACGAGCTTACAGCTTCAGGGGTGTGGACAGCACCCCAGTTGCACTGGCATATCAATTGCCGAGAGTTGTGGGCAGTATATCTGGGACTTGTACGCTTCGCTACGGAGCTGCGAGGGAAGGATGTACTAGTACGCACCGACAACACTGCGACCGTTGCGTATATCAACCGTCAAGGCGGTTTGCGCTCCCGTCACCTGTCGCATCTCGCTCGTCATCTCCTCCTTTGGAGTCAGAAGCATCTGAGGTCCCTTCGTGCCATTCACATTCCGGGCTCGCTCAATACAGCAGCGGAAGCGCTTTCTCGAGCTGCGCGCCCCGGCGAATGGCGACTCCACCCCCAGATGGTCCAGCTAATTTGGAAGAAGTTCGGTCGTGCGCAGATAGACCTGTTTGCGTCGCCGACGTTATTCACTAACCGAGGGCAGCCTCGGCGTGGACGCATTGGCACACAGCTGGCCTCGGGGGATGCGCAAATACGCATTCCCCCCAGTGAGCTTAATCGCACAGACACTGTGCAAAGTCAGGCAGGACGAGGAGAGCCTTTTACTGATCGCCCCATATTGGACGAGCAAGAATTGGTTTCCAGAATTAATGCTCCTCGCGACAGCCCCTCCCTGGCGGATTCCCCTGAGGAAGGACCTTCTTTCTCAAGGAGGGGGCACATTATGGCACCCGCGCCCCGACCTGTGGGATCTTCATGTGTGGTCGTTGAGCGCGCGCAAGGTTTAGGTGATTTACCACAAGCGGTATCTAACACAATCGACGCGGCACGAGCTCCGTCCACAAGACAGGCTTACGCGTTTAAATGGAACCTTTTCGTCACCTGGTGCTCTTCGCAACTCGAGGACCCCAGAGAATGCCCTATTAACATCGTGCTTTTATATCTTCAACATAGGTTAGACGGTAGGCTGTCACCCTCCACCATTAAAGTTGATATCGCTGCTATTTCTGCTCATCACTCACTTATCAACGGCAGATCAGTTGGCCAGCATGATTTGGTTATTAGATTTTTAAGAGGCGCTCGTAGGCTAAACCCCTCGCGCCCTCCTTCTATTCCTTCCTGGGACCTGTCCATGGTGCTGAAAGCCCTTCAGGCCCCCCCGTTCGAGCCTTTGCAGTCTGCGAGTCTGAAGCTTTTATCAATGAAAGCTCTGACCCTGCTAGCATTGGCCTCAGTGAAGAGAGTAGGGGATTTACATGCATTCTCTGTTGACAATTCGTGCCTTTAGTTTGGTCCTGCTGCCTCGAGCGTAACATTGAGGCCCAGACCAGTCTACGTGCCCAAAGTTCCCACCACTCCCTTCAGAGATCAGGTGGTGAGCTTGCAAGCGCTGCCCCCGGAGGAGGCAGACCCAACCATGGCTTTGTTGTGCCCCGTACGCGCACTGCGATTCTACGTGGACCGCACGCAAAGCCTCAGGACCTCAGACCAGCTCTTTGTTTGTTATGGTGGCCAGCAGAAAGGGAAGGCTGTCACCAAGCAGAGGATGTCTCATTGGATAGTTGATACTATCGCCCTGGCTTATAATCTTCAGGGTATTCCTTGCCCCTTTAATTTGAGAGCGCACTCCACACGGAGTGTTGCCTCATCTTGGGCTCTCGCTCGTGGTTCCTCGCTAACAGACATCTGCAGAGCTGCTGGTTGGGCGACACCTAATACGTTCATTAGATTCTACAGTGTTCGTATCGAGCCTGTATCCTCTCGTGTTCTTTCCAATCCTACCAGCCCACGTTTCCCTTAGCAGAGCACTGCTTTGCTTACACAGCCACGGCTGTCTTTATTCCTCAACTACGGTTGACTTTCGCCCACCATTAGCCCTTAAGAGGGGCGGTGGCTTCCGCAGCGTTCCTATCCCGCTCAGGTAGGGCGCTTCCCAGTCGCTGGCACTTCTGTGGGGTTAAAGGAACATCTAGTGCCCGGCCTTCTGCCTTAAAACCTATCTCCTCCTCCTTAAGTGGAACCGGAGGGCTTTACGCAGACACTGGAAGAGGTCAGCCCCTAGTGGCGTTTTGGTAGGGATTCCCAATTCGTCGGTCACGACGTGACGTCGTAGTGACCGACTGAAAGGGAATGTCTCGGTTACGGATGTAACCCTCGTTCCCTGAAGGAGGGAACGGAGACGTCACGTCCCGTCGCCACAGGTGCTGCCACCTGCTGTTACGGCCGGTCACACTTTCCGGCTTTCTCAGCAAAAAAGAAGCTAATTTCCCTATTTGCACCTGCTGCTTATATACGCACCTGGCGGGGCGGCGCCAGCATTATGCAAATATCTCAATGCCAAGTTCATTGGCGTTTTAGTAGTATTCGAAGCAGATTGGTCTCTCTAAGCGAGTTCCCAATTCGTCGGTCACGACGTGACGTCTCCGTTCCCTCCTTCAGGGAACGAGGGTTACATCCGTAACCGAGACGTTTCGGTGTACTAGCTGTGCACTATGTAAAACATGCTTTTACTCTTTAAACCTTCCTTACAAAGTCCTCAAAGACCATTTATTGAAATTAAGCTGCAAGAAAATATTATTTTAAAATGTACTGTATGACATTAAAAGTTGATTATAAAAATTAAAATATAACAAAAAACTGACCAAATTTGCTCATCAACAATGAATATTCAGTGTTCAGAAGCTTCAGCCACATGATGAAGTACTTTTCAATATATGGAAATAATTGAGAATTTAACATATGTAAACCAAACAAAAAAAGGTTTTGATACCAGTAAAGATACTGTATTTGATTGATCAGACTAATTTAACAAGTACAAGTACCTGACTATTTTTCTGAAGGACAGAATTAAGGAAAATGTTCTCTATACAGCACATAAGGTTGGTAATTTGTCACTGAATATGCGTTCATGCTGTGATGAATGACCAATTAATATTTCAGGATCTTAAATGACATTTACAAAATAACCTGTGGTGATGATGTACTGCACCTAATAATCAGTAGAAAACATTAATGAAAGTGTGATTGGACTTGTAAAGTGAAGAGGAGGCTCTTGATTTTGGCTTCATCAACCACATGTCATAAGCAATACATGGTATAGTCATAAACCAATAACTTACAAATTATCGGCATTGCCTGGTATTAAATTCTGTTTTTATTTATATACACTACTGCAGGGGTTCCCAAACTTTGCAACCCACTTAAATGGGTATAATCTATTCTGGGACCCACCAACATATTTTTATATCGAAATATGATGAAGCACAAATTTTTTTCTTTTGTATTCGACTTTCCAACGTTTGTAATTCCCAGATAGCAACCACTTGAAAATAACAACACAGCTTCATCCAGGTACCTTGGGTCCATCCAAGTACTCATCTTGACCAGTGCATTGCAATACTTAAAAATAAATTAAATATAAATGTACATATTTCATAACATAAATAAGATTTTATTTACAAATGATGAAATGAAATACATGTTTGTCTTGTTTAAACTTCAGGTCTTCGTTTAAAGCCACTAGGAAATGGTTTTCTCAGAGAAGGTTGCATTTCTTACAAATGACCAAACACTATCAACCAAAGCTGTTTTATAAGACGTACCTGAATCAAAAAATTGAATAACAGGAAGGAGACTGCTGGGGATTGTTTTCCAGCGAGACAATGCCCTAAGCATAAAGGCAAAATGATATGGGAATGGCTTCAAAACAACAATTTAATGTCCAGAAGATGCCAAGTGAAAGTCGAGCTCTCAATCGTAAGAGAATTTATGAGTGGACCGTCCACTTACAATATCCATACAACATGACTAAAAAACAAGAAAATAAAAGAGGCCAGATGTGTAAAGACTCTTTAAATAGACTCAATGCTGTAACTGTGGGTAAATACTGCAGATAAATACAGAGTTTAAAGGTGCAGTGTGTAGATTTTAGCATCTAGCAGTGAGATTGTGAATTGCAATCAGGGTTTAAATTGGGCCGGGGCCGTCCGGGGCTAAGCCCCGGCACATAGGCTGAAGGTCGCGCTCTGCTCTTGCCAGTGTACCCGCTGCGCTGGTGCGTGTGCACTGATGCGAAGGGAATAATGCGTTTTCATTCATTATGGGACATACTCACCAACGCAAGTTCAACGATTTGCGCGAGCAGATTACATACAAAGTCAATGCAAAGACGCAACCAGGCGCGTCCTCGTACGGGGCGATGAAAATGACGCGAATTGGGCGCCGCAATTGCCGCGAAAACACGCGCTTTTCCTTTAAATGTTATGCAACTCAAGCGAAAAAACTCAGAACTTCAAGAACGCGCTCTCACGCAGGATCATTTGATGAGAGAGAGAGAGAGAGAGAGAGAGACAGAGAGAGAGACAGAGGTAAGAAGGTGCCCACGTCGAGAAGACTAGAAACGTATAAAGGATTAAAGTATGTATGTCACTCATTTAATTACATTATGTTAAGTATAACACTGGATATAACTCATTGTATAGTTTAATAAAATAATGTATTTTGATTACACCAATCAAACCTAACTATATGATTGTTTTAGCTGCTGACCAGCATAGGGAATCTCTATGGCTCATTTCTAAGACATGTTGCTGATACAGTACTGTGTGTTGTACCTTTTCTTGTTAATTGAGTCTTTTGGGGTAGCCTATCTTATGCCTAGAATTATTCAAGGAGGTTGATTCTTTTAACTTCCTTTAAAGTTTGATCAGTTGTGCATAATGACATGTGCAACAAATAGATATAGCGTGTCAAACTCATAGATTTGCATCATTTAAAATTCAGAAGCTCTTCTTAAAATATTTTGGGTCAACCTCTGGCACAGCTTTAAAGCTAAAACTTATCAAATCCTATCAGAGGTCCAGAATGTCATTGAAACACACCAGTGGCTTTGCTGTCATCAGTATTAAACATGTTACCCCTTGAAGTACCCCTCCTCGCAGAGCCCCCCCACATAACAAATCCCAATTTAACCCCTGATTGCAACCAACAGCTCAGTCCACTATTCACCGAAACGCATAGAGAAGCTACGGTAGCTGCCACAGGACAAACATGTTGTTGTACAGTAGTGATAAAAAGCGCTCTATACAGCAGTTTGTCCGTTCAGGGGTATTGTAGAAACATGGCGGCACAAACTGGTGACTTCCATGTAAGGGGACCCGCAGTGTATGTAGGTAAAAACGTCTCTTTCTAAGGTAATAAACACAAACCAGTTGATTATGCAAGGTCTTTATACACCACTGATAATATAGTTATGTAGATTATATTGCATTTCTGTCATTAGATCCTTCTAAAGGTTACACAACGCAACTTTAAATGGATAAATGGCTACAATATGCAAATTTTTATTTGATGTTTTTTTGTTTTGAACAGTTTGTCACTTGACTTGATTAGTGTCATTAAAGGGAAAAGATTAGTACTAACAGCATTGCATGAGCAGCGTAGAGACTGGAGTATAGTATATGTTTTTATGCGTATGCAAACATACGTGCATGGTCAAACACACAGCCTCGCAATTTTATTTTGTTTATTGACTCATAAGTGGGGTGTCACTATATTTCGCCATACACAGTATAATACCTGTCCGATATCAATTCTAAATCACAGGGGTGACATTATGTATAGCTCTTTAATGTACCAAGGCTATTTGATAATTAGAAAATCCTTATCAATCTAAAATTACTTTGAGTCGTTTATAGCACTCGTCAAACTTAATCATTATAAAAAAAATTTATTATCATGAAAATACCTGAAAATATTTGAAAAACAGCTATATAAATATGCTTATACATTTTCTTGAGCTGCCTGTTTAAAGGACAAGTTCGGTATTTTACACTTAAAGCCCTGTTTTTTAGATTGTTTATGATGACATAGAAGCATATTTAGTTTCTGCACGAGAGCGCCCTCTGGATTTTGGATGTAGCTCCAATTGACCATAATTCATTGAAAAACATAGCTAGCAGAATTGTCATGATCCTGTCTTCAGGTCACAGTTTTCTAGTCATAGTGACAGGATCATGGCAGCCCAATGTTTTGTGTGAGAGCACTGGCTTTGTTTTTCCTAGCCATGTGCTTTCTGTCTCGTCTCCTGACCCCGCCCCCTTGTTTCCTCGTTTATTATCCCATTATTGTTTGATTCATGTCACCTGTTCCCCCCTCTTGATTTGCTACCTTATTTAATGCCCTTGTGTTTGCTGTCCTGTGCTCGATCGTCTGTTTATGTGGAGTTAATATTTCTCCTGTTACATAGTCTAGTCAAGTGTTAAGTCAAGTCTTGTTCATTGTAGAGATTATTTTACGTTTATTGTCTTGTTCTCTGTTGGTTTTCAGTCCAGTCAAGTTTATTATCTAGTTTAGTGTTTACAGTAGTCTGTCATTAGTCATATCTTGTTTTTGCCCCCTCGTGGGTTTTGTTTTCAGTTTCATTTAATAAAGTGTTCATTGTTCCCCCATTCTGTCTGTGCTTGGGTTCTGTCTCCTGGCATCCCTGACAAGAATCGCACAATGTATCGTTACACCCTTACTCATAAGTGTACGCAGACTATAGTGTAGACCAGTGGTTCTCAAACTTTTTCAGTGTGCGGCCCTCTTTGTGTACAGTGCATTCCTTCGCGCCCCCCCCCCAAGAAAATTTATGACAAAAAACAGTTCTAAAACTTCACATTTTAATTAAATTATACAAAGTAGTGCTGCCTTATTTTTTATTAGGATTAATTTCACAGAATTCATGATAAATTAATGTATTTTTTAAAATGTCATAAAACTGGGGCCCCCCTCGCACCATCTCACGGCCCCCCTGGGGGCCCCGGACCCCAGTTTGAGAACCACTGGTGTAGACTATACTACTGCCTTGAAGGTCATGGGTTCAATCCCAGACAACACACATACTGATAAAATGTATACATTCAATCCAATGTAAGTCGCTTTGGATAAAATTATCTGCCAAATGCATAAATGTAAATATTCTATATAATTCCTTTGGGATTCAATAATGCACACATACACACATAAAGTGCATGTATCTGGTATGTTGGCTTAAACTTTCTTTTACATTGCATATTCATTCCAAGCAACCCCCTTTATGACCAAAGTGACTTAGCATGCAGTGCTTTTGCATAATTACGTCAAACAATCCCTGGAGCACAAATGAGCAGCATTACAGCAATGACAGCCTTTGCATTAGTTTTACATTCCTTCTGAGTTCCCAAATTCATCCATTACACAAAACAGCAAAGATATTGGCTCTTAATATATACAATATAAATATACTCCTATATACAGAGTCATTTTATGTTCTTTATTCTTAAGAACTCCTCAGCCAAAACTTACTTTAAACAACTTCCCATCATGCTCTGTGAACAGGACACCCAGGAAGATTAAGAGATCTTCTTCTCTCTACTTTCTAAAGTTTATCATTCCCGAATTGCGCTCCCTCATCCCTCAACGCCGGCCCTGACATTCCGAGAGATATAAGAGATTTATCGTAAGATCCCACACCTTTCTCTTTTTTTAATCGGAATGATTGCTGAAGTGTAAATCCTTTGATATTCCCAAAGACGGCTGAATGCAGGGGTTCAAGGACAGAAGGGTGAGAAACAGGAAGGCAGATTTAAACCACATGAGAGCAAAAATTGTATCCCCGGAAAGCAGTAAACACAGCCAAGAAGAATAAAGAGAGTTTTGCTGGATTATAGATGAGACGGGTGATGTGTGTGGAAGTGTGTATGGCTGTTTGCATTGTTAGGGATTATGATTAAGTGTTTTGACTTGAAGTGAAGATGAAACATTTGCAGAAATTTACAGTGGTGCAACTAAAAAGGTAACATCAGTAGAGCAAAAAACTCAAAAAGTTGGCTAAATATCTGATGCATATGGAACACTTTTCTAGAAACACTTCAGCTGATGTCGAAATTGTCCTCTGATCAGTTGATTTATACAGGATTTTCGGGAGATGTGTGTGTTGCAATCTTTAACGCTCCACCCGGAATCAACACAAAGTTGTCTGAAGCTTTCATGTTTACAATATGCTTCCTCAAGATCGATAAAGCAGCAGGCATGTATTTTGACATGATGCACAAAGGTTCACATGACAAACCGAACACATATTTTGACATGATGAGCAACACACATGACACTCCAAACACATATTTTGGATTTGCGCCCCTCGGAAGAGAAATCACCTGCGGACACTGGTTTCCAGGCCTTCAGTGGGAAGAGAGACCAGGCTATAAGTAACCAACTTCCAGCCAAAATAAACCTGAATTTGATTAAATGTCATTTTGCCAAAATTGTGCCGTGCCAAACCAGGCTCAAATGGAAACATAACTGTAACCATTTCTTACGTTCTTAAAATGGTTCATCCTCTCTACTATGGCAGGGGTTTTCAACTTGTGGGTCGGGACCCACTTGTGGGTCTCACAAAGTCGCTTGGCTGTAGCAGCATATGACACAACCCAGCATTCAATTTTGGCTAAAACAAAGCAAAATTTGGGCGGTCAGTGAAAGACGTCTAAACATGCTTATGCTAAGAACATGTCAAAGAAATGAAGGCACACACCTTAAAAACCTGTTGACTTTGCTTAAATGATGGAATATAGTACATCTCCAAGTTATTTAGGCAAAAACATGTAACAAAAATCTAAGTTATTAAGGGTAGAAGTGGGTTATTTAAAACCGGACTATAGGTCTATATTTAGCTGTCATTTCTGTAGCTAAGTTTCCATCCACTTGTCAATCGAATTATCTGAAGTTCGGTAAAAAAACTTATGCGAATAAAGCGGATGAAAGTGTGTTTCCATCCAACGGCTTTAAAGTGAATAAAAACCTGTACGTAATGACGTCACATGCTAGTTTGCGATCAAATTGGTATATCGAATTGATTTGAGACATTTGAAGGTGTTTCCATTCATTTTCGCACTGAATCGCACAATATTCAAGCAAACATTTGCGAACAAAGTTTTGCTAGACAAAATGGATTGCGCCATACCACAAGTTATAAGTGCTTATGTGCCAGCTGAGCTGATAGCGACATATCAAGCTATAATAATAAGAAAATGACGTTAACATCAAATCGCTATGATGATGCAGAATGCCCGATGACAACGGAGGCATTAACGTGAAACGATAGTCCGGATCAATGCTTAACGTAAATGAGAACGAAAAATATCTTTCCTGAGCTTCCTAACCTTAAAAGTTAGGCCTGAAATGACCGGAGCCCGACAGAATGCAACCCGAACCCGAAAGCACATTTAGATTTTACTGTTTCCATAAGGCATTTTTCATTCGATATCACTTAATTCGGATAAAAACATGTTGATGGAAACATGGCTAATGTCTTGGTTTTGCTTACTGGGAATAAACAGTTTAGGCCAAATAATGACAATGATTTTAACTCTTTCCCCGCCACTGACGAGTTAACTGGTCATTTAAGAGAAAACGTTTCCCTGCCAATGTCGAGTATTTCTGGCAATACGTATCCACGCTATTATCCACCAGGTGGTGCTCTTCCGCAACTTATAAAACCGGGAATTATCGCCCTAGGGCAAATAGCTGTATGTCCGTGTAAGTTTTGAGGATCGCTCTGAATCTGATCTCTATCAAAAGTCTTTCACAAAAATGCAATTATCACAGCTTTTTGCTCAAAATTTGGTGTTTTTGAAGAAACCTTCCCATATTTGAGAGCTGATAAAAAGAGAACCAATAAAGGTATGATGAAACAGTGTTTGAAAGCAGAGGGTCTGTTCTTTCATTAGATATACTGGTTGTTTATATATTTAAAGAAGAATATTTTCTGGAAGGCATTAAACTTTTGTGAAAATCAGGAAAAATGCTGGCGCTGGCTGGCAACTTTTCTTAAAAAACACTGGCGGGGAAAGAGTTAATATGATACACCATAAGGTGCTTTGATATTGCAAATAAACGTACATCTCATTAATAAATTGACAAGGAAAATACTCAATTATTAAAGAGAACAAAAAGTCTTTCCTCATATTTAAATTTTACAAGTTCACCTGTTCATTCAGTCATAATTAATAGTAAACAAACGTCGAAGGAAGCTCTGAACCTTTAGAGAGAGCAAACCCCCCCCTTCCCCAGAGGAAAAAAGAGTGCAGTAAAGTAGGAGATGGGGAGGAGGAGGGATGTTGCTAGAATTGCGTGGAGGCATGGGGACTACCTTATACGCTCTTAATGAAGATTGACAGGCCTAAATGTTTAGGCTTCTCCCGAACCTAAGTATAGAACTACATTTAAAAATATGTTGGTGGGTCCCAGGTATAGATTATACCTATTTTAAGTGAGTCGCGAAATGAAAAGTTTCTGTGAAGAACCCTTCTAGCACATGTGTTTTTAAAAGTGCACAGTGATAACTTGATCACGTCTGTTGGTTGTCATCGAGGGAAATGGCTAATCTTAATTAATCCACTCCCTAGACATAAACGATTAAACAGGTGAAAACAGACAGTCATGGTTTACAAGCCAAACAGAGCCAATTACCAACAAACTACTATTTGACCTAAGGAGCTGAAAAGATAAGAAAATCCCAAAGCCAGCTTCCCAAAAACAATCTTACGCTACAGTGGTCTCTGTCAGCGACGCTCCTAATTCAAGGTGAAGGTTAATGACGGCAAACGTTTGAAAAACATACCATCGCCGGATTGTGATGTTTCACTTGATGTGATCATAAAGAGATTTGATGAGATCACTATAATTGTGAAAAAAATATAAAGAAAGAGGAAGTGACAATAAATGTCTACCTTTAAATATCTCAACGGATGATACATCTTTTGGACTGTAACTATCTTGTTCATTGTAGTCTCTGTACTGACACTGTGATCGATGAGAGCAAAGATCAACTCCTGCAGCCCGACACTTCATTAGACAAAAGAGGAAATCCATCAAGAGCCGTATGACAAAGAACCGTGTCAAAACCCGATGTGAAGTTTGTCTTCATCATAGTTTAGATCAAAAAGCGGAAGTATGATTCTGGCTCATGTGGTATAAAACATTTATTGATAACTGAAAGAATCTGACAGACTCTATGAGCATCAGATATATTACCCTTACTTTCATCACATGTATGGCCTTGGATCACAATGTAGAAAGGAAATAACAAGTGTTCGCTGGACAAGCAATATTGCTTCACGGGTGAAAACAATTCAATGGGAAGATGCGTATCTGTAATAGGGAGTACAGTTAATCACACTGCAGCAACAAGACACAAATGAAAAATGAAATTTTCTAAAATAGGAAATTTACCAACATATTGCACCACTTTACAGTATCGCAACGCACTGCATCGCAAACCCTGTATCGTGAGATTCTGATACACAGCCCTAGACAGGACATAGATCTTCCCTTTTGAATCGAATTGGTTTCTTTTTAAATTATTTTGAATAAATACACATTCAGCAATAACTATTGTACACTGTCAGAAAAATTGTCAAAAAATTTCTCCCTAGCTGTCACTGGGTCGGTGCCCTTTCAAAAAGTACACATATGCACCTAAAGAGTTCATATTAGTACCTCAGAGGTACATATTGGTACCAAAGTAAACATATCTGTACCTAAATTGCACACATTGGGAACTTTTTTAAAGGGTACTGTCCCATTGACAGCTTCGGACCATTATCTGAACTTTTTTTTGACAGTTTACATAAACCTTTAAAAAACAGTAAGTTACCACAGAATTTATTATGTTTAAGTAAATTTGAATCGATTCATTTAATCTTTTTAACTTTGTGCTTGGGGGAACCTACCAGCAAACAAGGGTAGAGGAGAACGAGGGCAAAGGGACCGCGGGATGAAAGTAACAAAGCTATTTTGTCAGAACCCTGACTACATTTGCATTCTAAAATATGACAGCATTTTTAGCACGTAACCCTTGACAAAGCTGACAAATATCACGTTATTTTGTCATTGTTTCATACTTGTAGGTCTAGAAAATGGTTTTCGTCATGGTAATACATGACTGCTAATACTGTTGCATTATTTAAAAAAATTGTATTATGGTAATTTGATTTAATTACATTTTTATAGAGGCAGTTTCACAGACAGGGATAAGATTAGTCCTAGACTAAAATAAATGTAAGAGCTGTCCAAACTGAAAACAACTTTCAAAGACATATCTTAAAATACATCAGTGCCCTTTGTTTTGCCCCAAAACGCACACAAGTAATGTTTGTTAAAACTAGTTTTATTTCCTAATCAAACTAAGGCCTAGTCCTAGCTTAAAGGACAAGTTCGGTATTTTAGACTTGAAGCCCTGTTTTCAGATTGTTTATGGTGAAATAGAATGGTTTTGACTGAAATTTCGACATTTGCGGGTGCCCTGATAATTTTTGCGTGTTTGTGTTTCAGCTCAGACCTCTACAATGGGTTTAATGGTGCACTGGAACAATCCTTCCTAAAATGCATTAAACTTTCGTTTACAAAGACGTGAAACTCACCGAGTGGTCAGGGGTGTTCACTGGTATGCTCACACAAAAATCGCTCCAAAAGACGCATTCCAACAGGTTTTATCGTAGTTTTTACCAGCTCCATGGACTTGTATTAGATGTCCTGTGAGGTACGGTTTTACTCCGCGCCGGGAACTTTGTTTCTATTCTTGCAATTGGCAAAGGCGGATTAGCGCCACCACCTGGGCTGGAGTGTCTATTATTCAAGCTCTAAGCGGAAGAATGTACGGGTGTGAGGCGTTTGGAAAAATAGGTCTACAAGTTAACAACAAATGCTAAAACAGCTGTTGGAAAGCATCTTTGGCAGCGATTTTTGTGTGAGCATATCAGTGAACACCCCTGACCACTCGGTGAGTTTCACGTCTTTGTAAACGAAAGTTTAATGCATTTTAGGAAGGATTGTTCCAGTGCACCATTAAACCCATTGTAGAGGTCTGAGCTGAAAAACAAACACGCGAAAATTCTCAGGGCAGCCGAAAATGTCGAAATTTCAGTCAAAACCATTCTATTTCACCATAAACAATCTGAAAACAGGGCTTTAAGTCTAAAATACCGAACTTGTCCTTTAAGAAAGTGTTGATGTCCGGGAAACCACCCCGTAGTGTTCATACTTTTGAAATAATGTTTTATTTTCAATAATTTAAGTTTGTACTGTCGGGTTGCTTTTGAAATATTTGATAAAACTGCAATTCAAAATGAAATTGTAGGCCTAATTTAATTATTTTTCACACTCTAAAAATGCCTGGGTTATTTCTGAACCATAATGGGTAAACATTGGACAGAACACGTGCTGGGTTAACAATTGACCTAATGCTGGGCTATTTAAACCCAACTGCTGGTTTATACCCCATGGCTGCATAACAACAACCCAACATTGGGTCATTTTTGACCCAGCATGGGGTAATTTCTAACCTAGCACGTGTTCTGTCCAATATTTACCTATTATGGGTCAAAAATAACCCAGCCATTTTTAGAGTGCAGTTACATATTAAAAAGGTCATAGTCATTTATATTTACTAAAAACAAGTGTAACACAAAAATCTATCTTGTTCTGTTGTGTTACTTTTGACCCACCTGTGTTGTACTTTTTATCCCAGCTGACAGGGTCGAAAGTAATAATGCGCTACTTGGGTTCAAAGTGAAATTATACTAAAGTCGTTTTACAATTTTTCAGAATTCCACCTGGTATTGATAGACCACACGTGTGAGTTATTAACCACACAAAAAAATATATATCTGTCAAAAACATTGTTTAAAAAAAATAAGGTTCTTTTTAAAAAATTGTACTTTCACTCCTGCATTCCCCTACTTTAATACTTTGAGATTAGCAAGATTAGCAGTGTGGTTTAAATTAATTAAACTATTTTAGCCTTAAAGGACAAGTCTGGTATTTTAGACTTAAAGCCCTGTTTTCAGATTGTTTATGGTGAAATAGATTGGTTTTGACTGAAATTTCGACATTTTCGGCTGCCCTGAGAATTTTCGCGTGTTTGTGTTTCAGCTCAGACCTCTACAATGGGTTTAATGGTGCACTGGAACAATCCTTCCTAAAATGCATTAAACTTTCATTTACAAAGACGTGAAACTCACCGAGTGGTCAGGGGGGGTTCACTGATATGCTCACACAAAAATCGCTGCAAAAGATGCTTTCCAACAGCTGTTTTAGCATTCGTTGTTAACTTGTGGACCTATTTCCCCAAACGCCTCACACCCGTACATTCTTTCGCTTAAAGCTTGAATAATAAACACTCCAGCCCAGGTGGTGGCGCTAATCCGCCATTGCCAATTGCAAGAATAGAAACAAAGTTCCCGGCGCGGAGTAATACCGTACCTCACAGCACATCTAATACATGTCAATGGAGTTGGTAAAAACTATGATAAAACCTGTTGGAATGCGTCTTTTGGAGCGATTTTTGTGTGAGCATACCAGTGAACACCCCTGACCACTCGGTGAGTTTCACGTCTTTGTAAACGAAAGTTTAATGCATTTAAGGAAGGATTGTTCCAGTGCACCATTAAACCCATTGTAGAGGTCTGAGCTGAAACACAAACACGCGAAAATTCTCAGGGCAGCCGAATATGTCGAAATTTCAGTCAAAACCATTCTATTTCACCATCAACAATCTGAAAACAGGGCTTTAAGTCTAAAATACCGAACTTGTCCTTTAAGTTACTCAGTCTACCTATTAAAATATTAAGATCAGACATTAAATATTAATTCTTACCTTTCCAGTCCATTAATAGCTCAGTAAAATCATAATTGGCTCTGGTCTGGAGGGGCAGTGCCCCCCTGGCCCCCCTAACTATGCCTATGCTTGAAAGAGCCTTGTTAAGATCGACATGCACTTTGAATTGTCATTTGCTCTAAGTAAACTCAAATATGAACCATGTCACACACTAAGAAACACAGCAGGAAAGCAAAACTCAGAGAGATCATGATACACCACAAACATACATACAAAAGATTAAAGCGAACAAGAGCGAGACTTTCGATCGCTAGATGATTCAATCTGCTGAAATGAGATGATTCTGCTACACATGAATGGATTGAAAAGAATGAAATTATGAATGAACTACATAAAAAATGTACTTAATTCTTAGCAGATTTCAGCTCTCCTTAATTAAACATTTAGCGTTATTCACTCTCATGTTGTTTTAAAACCAAATTGTAAAACAAAAAGGAGGATTATGAAAAAGTATTGCATTAGCAATGACAAAAGCAACAGACTGTTCTTTCGAGTCTCTTTGGGTTTTTTTTTTTCGGTCAGGCAGAGGTGTGTGAATGATGGGTTGCTGCTGTAGCCTAAAGAACTGAAGTGCATTAATGCACTCTATGTGTGTTAATAATAAAACCTGTTTAAATGTGATGTGTCTGTGTTGAGTATCATTATCAGGACTCCAGGGGATACAGATGTGATATCAGAGGTCTGCTTGCCCTGATGTACTTTTACTATCCAGTGCTGTTGTGCTTTTGGGTATAACACTTATTTCTCAGCTGCTCCACAAGTTATAACATGACTGTATCTGTGTTTCCTTCACCTCACACCTTTAGCCAAGGAGTTGTGCACTTTCTAAACGGCTTAAAATTTGTAAAATGAGAAAACCTGAAGAAGACTCCTACACAGGATATTACACACTTTTAAAAATGCTGGAGCGTTGGGTCACAAAGGGTCGAGCCAAGCCATTGGGTAAAATTAACCCAGAACATTTTTATATTTGACCCAACAATGGGTTAAAAAAAGTCATTTTATAAGTTTGTCAAGATATAAATAGTAAGTTGAAATTACTTGTGAATCTGAGTTGAATAAACTTAAAACTTTAAGGAGGATTAATTTTTTACAGTGTGGGTTGCAATTTTCTACGATCCTGTTATTGATCTGCTATGATATATCCTGACCAGCAATCGATGGTAAGAAGTGATTGAAATGCGGGTATCTGTCATCATACTGACAATCTGGGTCACACAAACCTCTGATGCACACAGAAGCCAATATCTGTGTCACTTGTCTGCCTTCTGATGCATCAAAAACAGGAGCTGTAAGGCGGTGGTAGTGATCAGACAATAACGGTCACGACCCAAACATGAGGAGCACAACAAGACAAGAGTTGGCAAATATCAGACCCTGTGCTGAGTGAAAAGGCTTTGGCAAGCTCCTCGAACCCTGTGAGAATCCAGAGGCTGGTGCTTGCCAAAAGATAGTTTGCAGACAGAGGGAAAAACAAAAGATTAGTTTTAAAGTAGAAGGAAAATCCAGGGCCCATCTCATTCCTGAACCTGCCAGAGTCTACTCAGTCTGTACTCATTCATACCAAAGAGGAATTGATGAATAGGGAAGTGGATGAATAAATAAGAAAGGGAATCAATAAGACATGGAGTGGATGAACAGAGGAGATGTTGAGTATTAGATGAGTGGAGGAGTTGAGGATGTGTGCAATAGAGGAACTGGAATATTTTTTAAACAAAGTAATAATAAAAATACAAAGGACTGGCAGCCTAATGATTAAAAATAGAGGTTATCAATACCAATGATGCAGTTTTAATTCTGAAAAGGGAAGTCGCATGAATACACTTTATTTAAAGGTGCAGTGTGTAGATCAGGGCTAGTCAACTGGCGGCTCACGGGCCA
Source organism: Paramisgurnus dabryanus (assembly GCF_030506205.2). NCBI lineage: Eukaryota > Metazoa > Chordata > Actinopteri > Cypriniformes > Cobitidae > Paramisgurnus > Paramisgurnus dabryanus. The sequence continues at coordinate 23,730,434 of NC_133350.1, read as the reverse complement.
AGTGCGGCCCTCCAATCATCTTTATCCGGCCCTCTGGTCATCTTTGTCCGTTTCTCAATCGGAAGGCTGCAGATGTTGCATACGTCATCAAGTTTAAGTTAACTGAGCATTACATTCACAAATTATGAGCATATTAAAACAATTTATGATTAACTAAGAATAATAGTACATTTTATAACTGTTAATATTCTGAAATAAGACTATGCAGCCTAAAAATGCGAGGCTGCAGACTTCGGACTGAGAAACGGCCATAGTCTGATTTAAAATCAGCGTGGTTTTACACTGTACATGACAAATGATGGCCAAAAAAATGAAAAGGATGTCGGAAATGGGTTGCGTGGGGTGCCAACCTCTGTGGGTGCGTAATTATCCATCCAATTCGAGTTTGTGCGACCACACTGCAGGTGACACATCGACCGAAAGTGATGTATTTCTGTGTGTTCCAATAAAAACACTGGGTGCAAACGGAAAATTATTAAACCGTTTCACTTTATCAGTAACACTTGAATACTTTAAAAACAATTGATTACTGGTAAGTAAATTATTAACTATAAAAATATTCATAGATAAAAGTGCCCATCTTATGACTGCTTTTCCACAAGTTATATAGGTGTATGAGTTCCATAAAGCATGTTTCAAAAGTTGTTTGCTCGAAATAGCTTGTAGGAAAAGATTGTTACCCATCTCTAGTAGCCTCTGTTTCAGGGCAGTTCAGATTGTGCCGTTTTGAGCTAGTCTTATATATTTATGAGCTGCTGCTCCTTTGATCACGCCCCACTACTAACGTCATGTGCCCGTGCGCATGCTCAGTGGTATCGTGAGCAGTACAGACCATACTGTGTTATTATTTTATATATTATTATTATTAACGGTTTATGTTGCCAACAAACAAATCATGCAGAAAAGTATCACTAATAGGTACACTACAGGAGAAGAAACTCATGATGACACACAATGATTCCAGAGTAAATTGTGATGTTACGTTAGCAGTCACAACAATAAACTCGTTTTCCCTGGACAATGCTAACATATTCCCATTATAAAACATTTTCAAGCGCATTATTTTCGCAAATTACAGAAATTAAGACCCGGCGGGGGATGTATACTGCTTGTGGACCGCGTGCTAATTGCTAGAAGCTAGCGGGAGGTCCGGACCGTAAAGTTATAAGAGGCTCGGGGGTTAGCCTCATCAGAAAAGTCGGGGCGTTAAGGCCCGGTCTCGGTGTGTCAAACTCATCATGACACACAAAATTCCAGCGTAAATTGTGATGTAGCAGTCTGAACAATACACTCGTTTTCCCTGGACAATACTAACATATTCCCGTTATAAACATTTTCAAACGTATTATTTTCGCAAATTACAGAAATTAAGACCCGGCGGGGGATGTATACTGCTTGTGGACCGCGTGCTAACTGCTAGAAGCTAGCGGGAGGTCCGGACCGACCGTGTATATATCTATGCGGACCGTAAAGTTATTAAGAGGCTCGCCTCGTCAGAAAAGCCGGGGCGTACGGTCTCGGTTAGTTTGGCAAAAAGCTTTTAGCTATAGCATCATAAATGTAGTATTTTGTGACAGAAGATGACAACATGCAAAATATAACGTGACTTCTTACCTTTTGTGATGAAACAACGCGATCGCAAATCGAATCCAGTCTGTTTCAGATGTGTGAATGATCCATGAAAGTCCAATAAAATACATCCAATTACCATTTTTGTCCACAAATGCTTATAATTCGTGAAATATAGATACATAGTCTGTTGTTTACATCAGATTTCGCATGAAGGTCTTATCGCCTACAATCTGAGGACTGTTTGCGTCGTAACACACTGTATATAAGATTACTCCTGGTTCCAATAACCACACGTTAAAACTTTGTTTTTAAAAGTAGGTGGGAGTATAATCCATAATATCCAAATAGCGCTGTTATTTCCGTGAGACATGATAACAGCACAGAGGGTCTCATTCAAGTGACTGCTCTATGCTCTCTAGCTACCTGGTGGGTGGAGACCTGCGTGTGGGGTGGTGGGCGGGAAAATTCAAACTGAATGTGACGAAACTTTTTGTTACGTCACAACGGAGCTGAGTTTGAACTCCCGCAATCTGAGACTCAAGGCAGAGGACATTCAGAAACCTGTATCTCACTCAAAACAGCATGGATGGATTTTTTTCCAAGTTTGTATGCGTGTGGGAGCATCAGAGACACAAAATAACACCCCAAAACCCAGAAAAAGTGAGTTTTTCATAATACGGGCACTTTAACCAATGACTCAGTCCACTGCTCGCCCCTCATTTTTGAAACACATAGAAAAGCTAAGGTAGCCATCACAGGACAGACATGTCGTCGTCTGAGACAACATAGTGATGAACACACTCTGAAAGCAGTTTGTCAATTTATTTGGGCTACTGTAGAAACATAGCGGTGCAAAATGGCGAAAATTACTTTCATGTAAGGGGATCCGCAGTCAGTGGCGGAGCTAGACTTTTAAAACAGGGGTGGCAAAGGGGTGGCGAGGTATTATTTTGGGGGGTCAATATACAAAGTGTTCAAGTACACTGTATATAGATTAAATTAAAGTTGTTTATTTTCCAAAATGTACACAATTATATATGTATTAAGTATACAGCAAAAATAGAACAACTGGGATCTGTTTGGACCTGATCTGCACCTGACTTTTGCTTCTTTAGAAAGAAGTTGGTAATATCGTCCCTATAGTTACACACCTCATGAAGAAACCAAAATTTTGAACAATTTGCTTGTTATTATTTACCATAAGTACACCGTTACTAATAATACAAATATTAAAATAATACACTACGACAAAATCTGAGTATATTGAGGTCTAGCCTATTTGACAACACAAGGAAAATTGCTTACAGACATCTAGACATGTTATGTTAAGGGAGGAGGGAACTAGTTTCCGTTAACTTTAATGTACTTATGTAAATAGACTTCTGTCCCTCACATTAAGCTATGGAATGGCTTCAGATGACTTTGTGAAATTATAATCCAACCCTCTCAGACCCAAGTCACCCAAACTGACGTTTAAAAAGCGTGAGGCGCCGAAAAGCGTGCTGTTTACATCCCTGTTCTATATCCACGGTCGTTTTATTAAGTTCAATATGCTGCATTACACGTGACAATATGAATAAGCCTACCCGATTGTTGCTGAACATTTGCTAACGACAAGTTTTTTATTGTTTTAAGCATCTTCACGCAGGCTTGACAGTATTAGTCAGTTTCACAAGACTAGTAATGCTCATTGAAGTATTAATGCTAAGCACTACAGTGCAATGTCTTCCTTACTTCCCGTTAAAACAGTACTTCGTTTAATTTAATACCAATAAAAGCCGTACATACCAGCAAAACGCTCTTCATCGATCATGTGCGTGTTGGCGCGTTATGTTTTGGAGTACGAGCTGCGTGTCAGCTTAACCAATAGGCTTGTTCGACGTCATGCGGCGCCGCGAGAATAGACAGCTGCATTACGTCAAAGTACCGCGAGAGTGATTCGCGAAATCATACGGAGGAGTTTGCTTTTAAATCGCTCTCGCGGAACTTTGACATCATCCGGCAGTCGGTTCTTGCGGCGCCGCATGAAGTCGAACAAGCGTAATGAAAAGATAGCAGCAACACCACGCTTGTGCGTGCTGCGTAGGATGCATTCACGTCCGCTGGGAGATTTGAGAAATGTTCGTAAAAATCAAACAAAGTAATGTTTTCAGCGGGGTGGCAACAGGGGTGGCAAGGACTTCGTCTGGGGTGGCAATTGCCACCCCAAATAGCCCTCTGGCTCCGCCACTGTCCGCAGTGTATGTACATAAAAACGCCTCATTCTAAAAACATAACGCTTCATTATATAAGGTCTTAATACACCACTGAACATATAGTTATGTATATTATATTGCATTTCTGTCAATCAAATTTACACACTGCACCTTTAAATAACAACTGAAATTAAAACAACTGCAAGTCATTTAAGTTTTGACTTGTGACAATTTGAAATTGTTAAACTTAATTAAAATTAAAATATATGTTGATTTGACATCATTTTTTTTACAGTGTAGATGAATCTACAGCCATGATCACTCAATTACTAAATCATGTGCCATGGGTCAGTTACTAAACAGCATAGATAAACACATATCAATGCCGACTTAAATAAGAGATTAAAGAGTTTGTGAGAGAGGTTGAAACTGTACATTGTCAATAGCTGATGTATCTGTTTTTCATATTCTTGCTTTGAATAAACATGAACCTTTCTCTATGATTTTACAAATCGTCATTTACCTTCTGTTAAGCACTGAAAATAGTAGTTATTTTATTAAAAGTCCCTGTAAAGTCAATCTTAAAAATAGCTTCTACACAAATTTAAAATGTTAGAAATGCATCGCTGAAACACCCAAAAAGACTAAACTATGTAGTACTGAATTGCAGATCGTTAAACAGTTTTTCACCATTTCTAAGTTCAGGATTGTTTAGGCGGGCCAAAAATGGTGGCTCGATGACGCACTAGTGCCACCGAGCCATGGCCCCGCCCATAACACAATTGCAAGCATCCATTCAGGTTGTAGCGGTATCTGAAGTTACAAGAGACAGCAGCAAACCAATGTTTGAAAGCAGAGAATCCTGCATAAGATTTTGATCAAGTATTTTATTTACAAATTTATATTTGGTTGGTTGGTTAATAATAAATTATTCACTTTAAAACCAAAATTGGTTTTTTTTCCCAACAGCTGGGTCAATATAGGACAGAACACGCGCTGGGCTAACTTGACCCATCAAGTTGGGTTGTTAATTTTAACACAGCAAATGGGTTGTTTTTAAACCCCAAGCAAACTGATTGGGTACATAAAACTACCCATAAAACTACCTATGTCTAAAAAAATACCCAATTTAATAACCCAAAATGCTCAACCCAGCATTTACTGTAGGTAGAAAAAAATAACCCAGCATTTATAAGAGTGCATAGTGTGACAAACTCAGAACACATTTAATATCTGACATGAAAGGGACTTTTTATAGCAGGTATATGCTAAAACACTATTTAACAGAATTGACATTTATTCATAATGTTTAAGTTGTTTTTCATTAACCTAATAAATACTACACGTAAATGTAAATAATGTTGACGTTCAAAAGCATCGCTGTTTAAGTAGTGACTATAAACAACTCACTGTAATGAATGAACATTTTCTCCTTCACGGCGAGACTGTTAAATTCAATTCTGGTGCTTAATCTGAGCAAATTGAAACCGTGTTGGGGTGATAAATGCTCCTTGCTCTGTGTCTTTTAAGGATATCATCAAGACTGAAGTATCAAGCTTTGGACAGCAGTGAGGCCAAATTAAGTGGAGGTTTTTTCTAGGCACTTGCTCATTTTGCACACAGGTAATATGTCACGGTCATTACAGACTACTTTCATGCCAGACCCAGAACCAATTTAAGCCCCAAGAAACGTCAAGTCAGCAGTGGAAAGCAGCATATATCTGAAAAACACATACTGTATAGAGCAGCCTGTCAAGCCAATATTGTTACTTAATTGCGATGCAAATTATTCAATATGTTTGTGTGTTTAGCTAAAGGGAAAGGCTTGTTTTGATGGATAATCCCCATATTTCACAAGCGTATGTTAAAACATAATGCACACATCCCAATGATGTGTTAGGGGAATTAAATTAAATCATTTGGGTTCTTACATGAAGCCGGATTATAAGACGACTCCCACCGTCGCATCCAAACGTCAAGGGTGAAAATCTGCGGGTGAAGTCGTGTACCCAGAAGGCAACGCTGCCTATCACTGTCTCGCACCTGTGCTCTGTTATAACTTATCTCTCTTCTCCTCTACAGCTTTCCTTTTCTGGGACTCCAATTTTGAACTTATCAAGTCTCTTCTCATCAGGTCTGCCGGGCCGTACACAGCGAGGGGTCGCCACAGATGCAGACAGCAGACGGAGCGTCAGGTAGAGGGAATTACGCAACCGCTACGGTGGGGGATGTCAAGGGCACAGCCTCTAATTCACGAGCTTGTTTTGTTATTCCTTGACTGTTACACCAGCCTCAATAGCTAACACAATGTTACAAATACTACAAATATTTATTTTATGAATATATTTATTTAGTGGCTTTCAGGAATACATTTAAATATAAATAAAAAAAAATTGTGTGTAATCAGTCAGGACACATAATGGCCCTACTAAATAAGGATGCATCCTCACCCTACACTGTCAGGATAAAGGTACAAAACCTGTCACTGGTTCCCTTAAAAAAACTATTTAGTGTATCTATGTGTATGTACAGAATAATGTACCACAGAGTCTTTCTGTTAGTCCAAAGTCTTGCTATTTGAAACTAAACGAACCATCATAAACCCCTCAGGAAGTGCATTATTAAACTCCGGTTCACATTAGGATTGAAGTGTCTCCCGGACTGACCTGAGCTTCAGAGATACAGTCAAGGATACAGGTCTTCACTTGAGTGCTTAGGTCGTGAAGGTGCTGTATACACCCCATTAACAGTGAGTAGGGCAGCACGATGTCTCTCAACACACCGTATCCTTCATTCTGATAACTGCCTCTTGGAATTTTGATTAAATTCCTATCGATTTTTACACCACGCTGATCTCTGTATCATAAACGGCTGCTGACTCTATTGCAACATATTGAAATTGGAAGAGTCAATTATGAGAAAAACTGAAAGTTAATCAGTTAAAACCGAGAAAATGAAAGCTCTGTCATCATTAACCACCTCAATGTCATTGCAAACACCTTCCCAAAAAATGATCTAAAGTGCTATAGGGCTGTAACGATTAATTGGTGTCCCATTAAAAATGCCTGTCTGAAATCGATTCAGAATCGATTTTAAATCGATTCTGTATTTCATGCACAGCTTGTGCGTGTACTACGGTGTTTTGGTCAGTACGAAGTCCTTATTAATCTAAAATCATTATGAGTCCGAGTCAATTTATAAAGTGCATTTAAAAAAGCAACAATCGTTAAACAAAAACATTCAAAATATTCTTTATCATCATGAAAATACCTGGTCCAAGCAGACTCTCGTACATTCATTTTATTATAGTCTATTTTCTAGCCTGGCTCCGCCCTCCTACGTGCTTCTGCTTCTGCGTTTTCTCCTGCAAAAATCTGCTGGTCCAATCAGCGAACAGAGGGGGACGGCTAAGAACGATGACGTTGAGGTCGTGCGTCAGTTTGAGTTGTAGTTCAGTAATGGCAGCGGAGAAAGACGTGAGAAAAGCTATTCGGTCCGTTTTGCAAAACTGCCAAATATACAGAAGTTAAAGCGGGGCAAGAACCAGGTTTGCTAAGTTTTGTTTGTCTGATTATTCTGACTTGTTGTTTCCGGCTGGTTTCGCCGCATGATATACGTCACGACCACACGTTAGCGATCGCCTATGGCAGATCTTTGAGTGACTCTGGGCAGATCCAATAGTTTTAAACTTCAAGACCCTCCTTAACGGAAGTAACGCTTTGCAATGGAGGGTGGCCAGACTCTCTGTACAAATGAAATGAATGTACGAGAGTCTGGTTGGACCAGGCTACGGCTCCACCTGACCAAGTGTCGAGGTGTCCTTAAGCAAGACATCTAACCCCAGCTGCTCCTGACGAGCTGGATGGCGCCTTGCATGGCCGACACCGCCGTCGGTGTATGAATGCGTGAGTGAATGGGTGAATGTGAGGCAAATTGTAAAGCGCTTTGGAGGGCCATTGGTCTATGAAAGCGGCATATAAATGCAGTCCTTTTACCATTTACCATGTCAGCTCACTTTACTTTGGCACAGTTAGTTTTTCCATAGAATTAAATGCCACTTCAGATTATAGGTGTGTTGTTATATTTGCCCTGCCTACTGCTGTGACATTATACAAAAAGTGGGAGCGAGCATCATTGAAATGCAGTGTTTCCCATACATTCATTTATTTGTCAGTCCGCCACAAAATCAAATTGCATTTATCACTACCTCTGTCTCACATGATAGTTTCTGTACAAAGAAACTATCATGGTGTCAGTCGATGCGCCCCGCTAAGTTGCAAAAATGTCGTGCATACACTGTAAAAAAAATCCGTAGAAATAACAATGGTATTGCAGCTGGGTTGCCGGTAAATTACCGTAGATTTAAATTTATGTTATTTACTGGCAAGAGTTTGTTCAAAGTTGAATGAATTTTAAATACTAACAAGTCTTTATCTTTACAGAATAAAACTATACAATAACAGCCTCATGCAAAGCATTCTGGGAACCATAAATCATCATCAAACTTTTTCTGTTTTTTGCTTCAGATTTTGTTTCCCAGAATGTTTTGATTGATGCTGTTTTTCTAGTTTTATTCTGTAAAGACAAAGACTTGTAAATGTTTAATGTTCATTTAACTTTGAACAAAATGTTGCCAGTAATAACATAAATTTAAATCTATGGTAAGTTACGGCAACCCAGCTGCAAATTTCTACGGAATTGTTTACAGTGAACATGGACGTGTGCATTGCGGATGTGCCGCTACAAACTGCGAGAAAAACACTAGTATAGTGTTCCTGATTCTCAGCCTGTGGATGTTTTTCACCACTAGAAGGGAGTTTGGGAACTTACAACAACCACAGATGACAAAAGCTTTGCTCGAGACAGCACAAGCACAAAGGTAAAGCTAATCTTGCATTTAGCAACGACGCTGGTAGTGGCGATTCTCTCAGACCAATCAGTGATCTACAATGTTTTCACTTCACGTTTTAGTCCCCAACCGAGGTGGTACTAAAAAAACGTATCGGGTACTACATACCAGTGGAAAAGCCCCAAAAAGTAAGCTGACCCAACCCATGGGCTATTATGCAATGGAAAGGCGCCAGTAGAGGTACATAATGGTACCTCAATGGTACATATCTGTACTAATATTGTACACATTATGACCTTTTCAAAGTCCCAGTGACAAAAGAGGTACAACTTATGTACCTTTTTTCTGAGAATGTATATTAAGGTAGCCTATCTACCATTGTGTTGTTTAAAATATCTTTATGTAATTACACCCCTAACCCTAAACCTATCCCTAACTCTTAACCAGCCCCTAAACCTACCTGAACAACACAAATTCAATATATTGAATGCTTTTTTGAAAGTACACAGTATTTAAAGACACCTGATTGGGACCAAAGCATCTGCCAAATGCACATGGCTGCATTCATGTTAAATTCACACACATGCTAACTGAGAACAGCACCACTCATAACATCATTCATAGCATAATGATAAGTAATATTATTTTAATTTAAAAAGCCCAAGAGTAATGACAGGTCATTCCCTCTGAGCATTTATGACGTTCAGTGCCTTTCTAAAAGGCACAATAATGGCAGTATTGTGATCCCAGTAATGACAGTAAGTTCAGCGAGTTCACCGCTGTTCACCCTGCAAGTTTTGTAACTAAATTTGTATCCACCAAGCTATTGAACTATGCGAATAAGACAAAACTATGCAGTCTTGAAACAGCTTAAATATTCATTGTTCTGCAATATTGATATGATATGGACCTCAATTGCGAATTGTTTCAATGAAAAGCACGAATAACAGGAAAAAGGATGTGACTCAAGACGCCATTGTATCTCCCACAAGCTAATAATACAGATTGGACACTTAAAGGAAAACACCACAGTTTTTCAATATTTTGCTATGTTCTTACCTCAACTTAGATTAATTAAAACATCCCTATATTTTTTCAATGCGTGCACTTAATCTTTGTACAGCGCGTTGTGAATGTGTTAGCATTTAGCCTAGCCCCATTCATTCCTTAGGATCCAAACAAGGATGAATTTAGAAGCCACAAAACACTTCCATGTTTTCCTTATTTAAAGACTGTTCCATGAGTAGTTACATGAGTAAGTATGGTGGCACAAAATAAAACGTGTCTTTTTATGCAGAAAAAAATGAGAACTATATTGTATGGCAGAAGAGCACTTAGTTTGCAGCACTTCGACCTCGGCACGTAGTAACATTATCACTCCTGACTACTTCCCCTCTCGCTCAAACTTTCCTCAATATTACTGTGCCCGAGGTTGAAGTGCTGTAAACTAAGTACAAATTCATCCCTGTTTGGATCCTAAGGAATGAATGGGGCTAGGCTAAATGCTAACACATTCACGATGCGCTGTAGAAAGATTAAGTGCACGCATTGAAAAAAATAGGTATGTATTAATTTGTCTAAGTTGAGGTAAGAACATAGTAAAATATGAAAAAACTGTGGTGTTTTCCTTTAAATGTTCACCTTGCAATTATTACAGTACAGTATATGGAAACGAGAACAATAAACTACCGTTGAATTAAATAGCTGATCTGAATTATAAGCCAAGCATCAGCACAAAGCTTTTGCTTACTTGCCAAAAAAAAGCTGATTCTGGATGAATATCTTTATCTGTTCAGCAACAAGAACTTAATCTTTTTTTTTAGTCTTTTGGCATTTCTGAATCAAATTTAAGGGATCTGAATTGTATGATCTATTCAATATTCAAGTAATAGTCTTCAGTGCTGCCCATGGGCGACATTTGAAACCTTCCATATTATTTTGTTTTAAGCAAACGAAATAGATCCTTGAGGATGGGGGTAAAATATCGAATGGGTCTTGATAATTTAAAGCTGTGAAAAGATAGTTTCTAATTAAACACATGCCAACCTCAATGCTACTGAGCTGTCCATTTAGCAACAGCTACATTAACAATTCATGTATTGGATGGAGATAAACGTTAAGGCATTGTGATCAAATAAAGCAACACTTTTATTAGTTCTGCAACAGCTGCGGTGGCTTCAGTGTGTTTGAAAGCTTTCACTGATTTTATTCAGCATGATATTCAACAGTGAGCATTGCTTGTTTTATTGTGTCTTTACACCAGACAGTAAATCTACTGCGACAAGATCTGCCGTATAATAAAGAGCATATGGTTTCCCTTTCATCCCCTCTGGTCATTCCTCTATTTCCAATTAGAGTTTGTTAAAATAACATTTGTGAATGGATGCTACGTGATTCCAAATAGTTCGCATAAATGTCTTGCCTGTTATGAAAGACTTCTGTTATTATGCTGCTACATGTACAAAACCTTCAAGTCTCAGCAAAGCAAACTGCATCCCACAATGTAAAAAAAACCCTGTGCACTATAATTGCCTTGCGTGTTCTCCGCATGGAGCTCTGTAGCTGTAACAATTGATAAACAGAACACAAAGCAAAAAGCAGACTGCTGAAGAACACACATTTTTCAGCGAGATTAGCAGATCAAGCAAAAGAGGATCCAAGAGCTCCAAAGCCTCCCATAAGCACTAGAGCGGCGGTCCCATCTCAAGTCTATATTATCACCCTGCCTTCATATTTTGCTCGAGCTCTGTCACACGCTAGACCGGACCAGAGCTCTCTGCTGAGCTTTTACACTGATTGGCAGATTGCAGAAGAAGGTTTCCAGCCTTCAGTGTCTGATCTCCTTGGAGTGTCAGTGTGATGACTCAGATGTGTTTGAGAGCTTGTCTGTAATCATTCAAGCAATGAATGGACTGCACCATTTTTACATGACAACATCTTCTGGAGCGGTCGCCGCAGACCTTGGTATGTTCGGAAACCCAGAGATCAAAGTGTTTTTCTTTATTGATTTTTTTATTAGCGCACTGACATATTTTTACAGTTAGCCTCTGAAGTGATTTTAATGGATGGATATTAGACAAGACAAATGTATGCGTTACGCAAGCTGGCTGTAAGATTTACAGTATTCTTCCAGCGTTTTAATTTCTTAAAGTACCTCGTGATGTAAGCACTTTTCATGCCAAATCCTTCAGCATGCATGAAGCTTCTCTACGCAGCTGAGACAGGTGCACAATATCCAATGCTGTATATTAACTCTATATTGGGCGGTATTATTCATCAATAAATGCATGTACTACAATAAACAAGCGAAAGAGATACAAATAAAATCAGAATCATTCATCAAGTTTGTGCAGTCGAAAACAGAGCTTCAGTGCTGTTGTGACCACCTAATGTATTGTCGGTCATATCATTAACTCAAACCATCACATACTGCTGTATGCCAGACCTGACTGAGGCTGTACAACATCAAATATTTGTGCCAGAAAGAACACAAGCATTTTAGAAACATGATTTGGCCTCTAACAACCCAGCTAGCTGTTTAAATGTAATTTTTTACATGCAGAGAGAACATACTGTGAAAAATAACCTTGATTTATTTAATATTGACTGAGTAAAGTCATATTGAAACCAATAAGTGAAATGCAACTTTGATGCTCCTAATCTCATTATTAGATTATAAGACTTTAACCTGGATTTCACACACAAGGACGCACATTTTCTTTTTTATACAGCAGGTGCATTTAACAAATCCAAGCACAAACATAACCCCCAAAGCTGAAGAGGTCTATCATGACCTGGCTGGAAAGACTTGAGTGAGTTCACATCAAGAGGTAAAATTTTGCCACAAAATCTACACCAAAGAGAAGGATAAGGTACCCTATTGACTGCACACTAGATAATACGTAAAATCTTATACAAGCACCTTGGATTGATGGGGGGAAAGCCTGGAATGTTTGGGAATGTGTTTAGTGCGTTGTATTTAGTTACTCTCCAGATACATAACACGTACTTCATCTGCATTGTTATGACATACATATTATTTTATATACATTTTGTTTTTGCCCAGTACCTTGTGACCATAAACGCACAACCACAAAAACCAAACTTTATTCATTTATTCAAGCTCTATCATCACCTGTTAGTTTGTACATACAGCTTTGATTTCTAACGGCAAGAAACAAGCCCACCGCTTGCTCGAAATGACCGGCGCGTTGGAAACGCAGGAAAAAGCGCACCTGGCAACAGTGCGTAAAATGCACTCTTTCAGCTCGGAAATGCACAAGTTTGTGAATACTCTACATGCACAAAGCGTAAAGAATATAATTAACAAATGTTTGCAGGCAGTAAACAGATGCGTGATGCCTAATTTTCCTTAGAAATTTGCGCGTCACAAGTTATGGATGTGCATTACGCGTTGAAAGCTCAACACATAACTAAAATGCAAAAGCTTTTTAGTTTAGTTATAACGCTTTACCTTAGTTTTGAGCGGTTCTCCGTGCTCTATGATGCTTATAAAAGGGATTTCCAAAAAAGAAGACATAAACTCCATTTGTACTATTTCCTCCTGAGTCTGCGGGAAGGCGAGTACAGCCGAGACCCCCTGGACCACTATATCCTGACACACACACCTGAAGAGCGACTCGGGGTCTCCGCTCGGGGCTTCCCGAGCCACCACGTCCAGGCTCAAGTTGTAGGGCAGAAAGTTGTTCCCGCTTTCGTTGAGAGCGTTGAGGGCGCGGCCGAGAGCCGCCCGCACCCGGACCGGCTGGCGGGGAGGCAGGAGGGCACCCAGGCGCACCGTGTGTCCTATCCGGGCTAGGATGTGACAGGGCTGCGGGTGAGAGTGAGCGGGCTGGACGAACAGGGTATGCAGAAGGAAGATTTGCGATCCCAAAGAAAAGTATGCCAAGAATCTGTAGAAGATTAAATTCATCCTGCTTCACTCTCAAAGGTGGTGATGAGGCATTGTCAGAAGATAGCATTGCTCGCCTTGTTTTCTGCTCTTTTCTATAATGTCCTTTATAATTTTTTGTCCAGGTTGGTGTATGAGGAGTGATCTATGGAGTTACTGTGTGAATGTGATACTCTGCTCTGGAGAGGAGGTGGGAGGCGGGGATGGCGTTGCGTTCACACCCAAAGACGCGCTGGAGAGGCGGTAATGGTATCATTGAAGGACAGCACTATAAATACAAAAACCTTTTTTAACACAAGTGCAAGTTTATTACATTTCGATCCTTTAAAGAGAGCTAAATTCATTCATCAACTTCTTATAAATAGCTTCAAATATTTTCAAACGTCTCAAAATTTCATTTACATATTCTTGATTTTTCAGAGGCCTTGGTGAGGGACATCATAACCGGAATATTTAAAAAATAGATTCACGTGCTAAAATTCATTCAGTGTACACATAGTTAAACCATGTTTAGTGTAGTAAAACCATGGTTACTACACTTTTACCACATTAAAACCATGGTTAATTTTCGTAAGGGCAGGACCTTAGTTTAATTAGGAAATAACCTACAAACATGCCTTACTAAAAACATTACTTGTGTGCATTGGCAAAACAAAGGGCACTGATGTATTTTAAGATATGTCAGTGCAAGTTGTTTTCAGTTTGGACAGCTCTTACATTTATTTTAGTCTAAGACTATTCTAATCCCTGTCCAGGAAACCACCCCAAAGAGTTCATATTTGTACCAAATGTATAAACAACTGTACCTACTTTAAATGGACCTTTTAAAAGGACAATGCACCAGTGAGAGATTAAGACCATACTTTTTCTGACAGTGTGGATGTTAGAGGTTCTTTATGGAGCCATATATCCTGACAACGACAATTTTGTGAAAATTTATTTTTAAGAGTGAAAAACAACAAAACAATGCGGGAAAGATAAAGATTGTGTATATTTGTAAAAAATAGAGGGGCTCTGTAAATTCCTCCACAGAAAAAAAAACATTTAAATCCCCCCGCCAAAAAAAAAACATTCAGTAAAAGGTTTTTAAAGGGATAGTTCGCCCAAAAATGATATTAAACCCATGATTTACTCACCCCCAAGCTGTCCGAGTTGCATATGTCCATCGTTTTTCAGACAAACACATTTTTGGATATTTTAGAAAATGTTTTAGATCTTTCAGTTGATTAAATGTAATGTTACGGGGTCCACAACCTTCAAGTCCAAAAAAGTGCATCCATCCTTTACAAAATAAATCCAAACGGCTCCAGGATGATAAACAAAGGTCTTCTGAGGGTAATCCATGCGGTGTTGTTGTAGAAATATCCATATTTAAATACTTTATTAACGAAAATAACTACCTTCCGGTAGCGCCACCATCTAAGACTCCTCTGTATTCAGGAGAGAGTATTAGCGTAGTGTACGCACTTTTCTTAGTGATGTATGACAAATTCAGAGGGCGGGGGCACAGAGCAGCAGCAGAGTAGCCTCCGTAGGCTGCGTAAGCTCTCATCCTGTATGCGGATGCGACTAAGATGGCGGCGCTACCGGAAGGTATTTATTTACGTTAATAAAGTTTTAAATATGGATATTTCTACAACAACACCGCGCGGATTACCCTCAGAAGACCTTTGTTTATCATCCTGGAGCCGTTTGGATTTAATTTGTGAAGGATGGACGCACTTTTATTGGACTTGAAGGTCGTGGACCCCGTAACATTACATTTAATCAACTGAAAGATCTAAAACATTTTCTAAAATATCTGAAAATGTGTTTGTCTGAAAAACGATGGACATATGCAACTCGGACAGCTTGGGTGAAGGGTTTAATATCATTTTTGGCCGAACTATCCCTTTAAAATAACCATTTCTTTTTTCCACAACAAAGAGCCTTTAATGAATCAGAGAAGGCTCTTAATGGACCCATACAGCCAAAAATGTCTGTTCAGTTGCATTGTGAGGCACTTTCATTTTTAAGAGTTTAGATATAGTAATTGAAGATCTGTTGCAGCAGGTCATGCACTGTTTTAACCTGAGGATCAAGGGCTTTAACACGGTCAGTCAAGCGAGAAAAATGGAATCCAATGAAAGTGGACTGAGGCCCTGGCCAATCACACACCCAGTTATAAGCCATAAAGAACGAGACTTACCTGGAATCTAAAGGTAACTTCATATTTCCCTTATTATTAAAATGGCTAACTGTATGAAAAAATCACAGAATTCAGCTGCTGGTTATATTACCCGGTTGTTATTAAAATTCTAAGCAGTGGTGAATGAAAGGTCAGCAAAGAGTAAGTTCCTTTCCTTTTCAATAACTAAAGATAGTATATGGGTATAAGTATTAGTCCAGTCAGCAAATATGTTCAATTGTCTGAGGGAAGAAAACACTCTAAGGTGCCTCAGGATGCTGCCATAGAAACTAAAGAACCTTTGACTGAATGGTTCTTTTGGGAACCAAAACGGTTCTATTGCATCACTTTGAAAAACCTTTATAGCACCATTATTTTTCAAAGAGTGAAGCATCAGCTGTTTATCCTATATCTGTCATGATGAGTTGGATTGTGTTTCTAAGAGCAAGAGACAACACGGACAGCTTTGACGGACAGCAATGACTTTCAACACATTGCCACAGCCTCCTTCAATCTTTAAAAAAATGAAATGTTCTTTACATTGATACCAAAGAAGAACCATTCTGGTTCCACAAAGAACCTTTCTGACAAAGGTCTTACAAGAACCATTTTGTTCTTACCTTTTACAGTCTAAAGAACCTTGTAAATCCACAGGAAATATAAAAAGGACAGCAACATGGATAATATACAAAACTCATCATCGTTATACAGTATCTTGTTTTTTCAATAAATCCTCCCTGGAGTACATAATAGGGTTGGGTGCACAACATGGCCGAGCTTGTACAAACACTGAGCCTCATTAGAAGTCTCTCTGTAACATCTGTCACATGAACCGGTTTCTGTGTGCCACAACTACCCCAGCCAATTTCACAGAGACAGTATTGATCACTGTACTGTATTAACTGATCTGAGCCGAAGCCGTTCCTCTCAGGAGCTCTGCTTATGGATAATACATGTGTCTGTGTGTCTAAAGGTGAGCATTGGTCCAACAGCCCTGCACCTGTGCTGCCTGTTGTTTTAAAATCAGAGGAAATCTATGTGAGATTAACAGGAAGGTTGCGCTGTGATACGAGGACCAACACCAATTAAACTAAGGACTTTATCTTCCTAAGAAAAACAAGCCAGTCTGTCAATGGTTATCTGTTATCTGTGTGCACCTGCAGTAAACAGATAACTGCCTGCTTGTTGGATGCTCTTCTGGGTCATTGTTAATTTTACAAACCTTTGATACACATGGGAGCACTCTTGAGCGTCTCACAAGGGTGTATTAATACCTTTAAAAAATGAAAATAAGGCATTTCGATTGCTGACTAATATCGTTTTCATTGCCATTAGTATAAAATTATTGACCCAAACATAAGAACCCAATTAGAAATGCTCATTTACAACAAAACATGTCAGAGGCACTTAGAGGGTTTTGCATTTGAGCTCTTCATAAAATTATAAAACTTGCTTTACTGTGTCATTAAACAGCCAGGGATACAGTTGACATGTTTCTTGATGACAAACCACCAGCTGGGAACTTTTAGTACAGCCTTGTCACTGCAGGCGACTCAGTCAACCAAAATTATAGACACAAGACCCAGAAAGAAAACCCATATCAGATTCCTAAGGGTCAGTTTCAGACCAATACTTATAACCATTAGACCATGAACAATAGCAGGATCTTTCAGTCCAATAACCAAGATGTCCATTTTAATGTGACATAGGAAAGGCAGTATTTATAACAACATGTATGCGAGTCATTTCAACTCACTATTGCTGTGAGTTAAAGACATAAAAAATAAGTCAAAATGATCGTAAAGGACAACAGGTTTGAAAGTAACAAAATTATTTTCCAACGCTATCTTATGGCAATTCGTACATATTTTTTAAGGTGACTTATCCGCATTAATTCATACATTTTTGTTCATTACTGTTTTTTGTGCGTTTTTGCATGATTAACTTTGTATGAATTCATACGTATTAGACATCTTGTAAAACATCAAGCCTGATCTCACGAGAATTCGTACATATTTTACGAGTTGGCTAATTCGTATGAATTCATACCAAGTTCATCGTGCACAAACCACAACAAAACCCAACCCCAACCCCTAACCCGCACCTAACCCCAACATCACAGGGGTCAAGGCAAATCGTACAAAAACTTAAAATGTGGTGGTATGAATTAATACAAATTAACCAACTCGTAAAATATGTACGAATTCTCGTGAGATAGCGTTGAAAATATGTAAAAATTCTTGTGAGATAGCATTGAAAATATGTACGAATTCTAGTGACATAGCGTTAAAAAAATATGTATGAATTCTCGTAAGATAGCGTTGAAAATATGTATGACTTCTACTGAGATAGTGTTAAAAAATATGTACGAATTCTCGTGAGGTACCGTTGAAAATATGTACGAATTCTAGTGAGATAGCGTTGAAAATATGTACGAATTCTCGTGAGATACCGTTGAAAATATATGTATGAATTCTAGTGAGATTGCGTTGAAAATATGTACGAATTCTCGTGAGATAGCGTTGAAAATATATGTACAAATTCTAGCGAGATAGAATTTAAAATATATGTATGAATTCTCGTTAGATAGCGTTAAAAATATGTACGAGTTCTTGTGAGATAGCGTTGAAAATATGTACGAATTGTAGTGAGATAGAATTGAAAATATGTACGAAATCTAGTGAGATAGCGTTGAAAATATGTACGAATTCTCGTGAAATAGCGTTGAAAAGTATGTATGAATTCTCGTGAGATAGCATTGAAAATATGTACAAATTCTAGTGAGATAGCGTTGAAAACATGTACGTATTCTCTTGAGATAGCTTTGAAAACATGTACGAATTCTCGTGAGATAGCGTTTTAAATATGTACGAATTCTCGTTAGATAGCGTTAAAAAAATATGTACAAGTTCTCGTGAGATAGCGTTGAAAACATGTACGAATTCTCGTGAGATAGCGTTGAAAACATGTACGAATTCTCGTGAGATAGCGTTGAAAACATGTACGAATTCTCATGAGATAGCGTTGAAAACATGTACGAATTTTCGTGAGATAGCATTGTAAACATAGGAATTCTTGTGAGATAGCGTTAAAAACATGTACGAATTCTCGTGAGATAGCGTTGAAAATATGTACTTATTCTCTTGAGATAGCGTTGAAAATATGTACGTATTCTCTTGAGATAGCTTTGAAAGCATGTACGAATTCTCGTGAGATAGCGTTGAAAACATGTACGAATTCTAGTGAGACAGCATTGAAAATATGTACGAATTCTCGTGAGATAGCGTTGAAAATATGTACGAATTCTAGTGAGACAGGGTTGAAAATATGTACGAATTCTAGTGAGGTCAGGCTTGAAGCCGTTCTTTATTTGAATAAAATTACGTGGAAATGATAGACCACACTTGTGAGTTATTGACTACAGCAAAAATATATCTCAGTTTAAAACATTATACAGTTTTCTGAAAAATCGCACTTATTTCTGTTCTCCTCTACTTTTCCCCCTAATTCTACAGAATAGTGCTTGTTGTCACGATCACCTATAGTCTGTAGATACACACTGTTGTCTGAGATCCAAAACCTAGGGTCAATTTCCTCAGATGTTTCCCCTGTAATCTAAAGGTGCCAAAGTTGTTTATCTCTGTTCAAAAGACCCAATTTCACGAGTTTTTGTTTTGAAATAGAACAGATCCATGTCTTCAGTCACCCTTCTGTTTTCTTTCCAAGTCTTGATGATGCAATAAACTGGTCAGGTTTTAAATGTCATGGTGCACGATTCAACACGAGCGTGAAATGTAACGGGGTATTGGAAGGTTTGCTTTGTTAAGTCCTCCAAGCTGATACCTGAAGCAAAAAGAATCCCGAACCTTCAAAGCTCCCGAAAAGGAGATTTTTCACTAAAACTCACTTTGATTGAATGACCCGGGGCGTACTCCAGGGATGGCAGATGTGTAACTGATGGCTTTTAAAGAAATTGACTCAGAGACGTCTTTTTAATGGAAAATAAAATAAACAGATCACTTGTGCTGAATCACCTATGCAGAAGAGTATGAAGTCTTTTCATGATCCTCTCGGGTGACACTGAACAATACTTTCTCTCTCTCCCTCCTTTTCTCTGTTTGTTTGAAACTTTAATTGACTGTGCATCTGTCAGATTCTTCAAGCCCTAATACACACTCTGTCAGATGACTGAACCACCTCAGGTGTTTTAGAGTCTTGAGAATTTGGCAAATGGGTTATGAATATTCTAAAATGTACAAACAGTACCTCCAATCCTCTCCAAAAATGATACTTAAAGGCATACTTCACTCCAAAATGAAATTTCTGTCATCATTTACGATTTAAGTTAGCATTTTTCATATTGATTGTAATGAGATAAAGCATACTTGGCGTTCTGTCCGAGAGGAGGGCTCCAAGCTCGGAATTTTATCTGGGATAGATGAAACTAGCTGAGGGTGAGGTGATGGGGTGGAGGAGGGATGCTGCAAAAACTGTCACAAAACAGAAGTGTGGGACGGGTATTTATAGACATCTCTTTGCACTGACTGGTTGGATTACATGACCATGCTCCTCCAGAACTTAGTTAAATAAACTTCATTTCAAACCTGTTTAAATTAAGCACCAAACCTTAAAATAAACCTCATCTTTCTCAGTCTCTTCCGTTTTAGCCAATCACCTAAAAATCTTGTCCAGTTCTTGTCTGCCAGAGGAGCTCAAGGCAAATCTCTGTAATGTGGACTTGTTGCCAAGTCTTTCCTTTCTAATTCTCTGCCTCGTTACACGAGTGTCTAACAAGAGAAACCCCCTAGACCAAAGACACGCGGACACCTGGTTAACTGTGACTGCAGCTACAGAGCCAGTGGGGAATGAAGGGTGAACCTAAAATAATGAGGCACGAGGGAAACAAAGACCAACCCATGAAATATCAATGCTGTTGTTTTTGCAGATGCAGTAGTTGTACTGGAAAATCTTCAAATGCTCTTCGTAATGAATCTTTTTTCCTTTATAGTTTGTTTGGGTGCGCAGGTATGCCTGCTATCTTCACCATCTTATTTAGCATCGTGTCTGGATTCGCTTTGTCTCTTCAAACGCAAAGTAAATTGGTGATATTCAATCATAATTTTACGGTGGGTGTCTCATTTCCTGTTTCTATTCCTATCTCCCTCTTTATAACACACCACTGCTCTCTTATTTTTCATTTCTCCAATTCATTCTGAGCACAATATCCAAAAGTATCCTTTCTATTGTGTGGAAAGACAGGTACCCTGTATTTCCCTAATTTCAGACTTATGCATGAATGCACCTTTTTAGCGACTCAAAGAACAGGTTCTAAAAGACACGTCTCATTGCATGATGAATAATGTTTTAATCTTTAAAACTGTTTTTTTTGGCACTAGCCAAAGGTTTATTTGATGCATAGTCAATAGGATCTTGATACGATGAAGTGAATTACACTAACAGGTTCACTGATCCACACTGAAATGACTGATTCTTTTGAATTCTTGCTGACATATTCTGCTCAACTCCTACATTGGTACTTAGGCAGCATTAATAAAAGATGTTCAGCAACGCAACCACTTTCACAACAATCATGCAAACATTTCGGTACGGATTCAGATTTAACACAGTTGGGTCATGGAGTGATCGATTGAGCAAAGATATCTGCATTAACCCCTGTATTACACTTTACGTTTTATGCTCAACCAGCTGAATAACACAGTTAACTCGCACTGTATTGAATGTCCTCCTGTGGACAGAAAAAGTTGTCATTTGGGCAGTACAGTTTAAAAAGGTACCAGGTGTACGTTTGGAAGGGGACCGCCCCAGTGACAACTAGGGACTTAAAAGTTTATAAAAAACAATTCACAGACTTGATTCACAATGTACGCTTTGGGACCTCTCTGAAAATCTCATCCACAAGCATCACTGTTCCTTTAAAAACAGTTAAGGCCGAAGTATGGTCAATTTTTTGCGCACTCGATGATCTGTGTAACGTGCTCATGACAATTTTTGCCATCAGAGGAGTGTACTATAGTGCATGTATACTATACATGCACCTCCAGTTTGTTTTAAACCGTGCATACATTGTACACATAGGTTGTGCATGGACCTACAGGAGAATGTAGTATGTAGTAGGGATGGGACAGTGTGAAAATTTCATATCATGATTATAGTGACCAAAGTTGTCACGGTTATCAATATTATGGTTTTGTTAAAATGAGATGGAAATGTTCAAAAAGAACTGATACACACTGAAAACATTTTACTAAGTTTTATTTTTGAAAATCATAATTTAATATTTAATGTCCCTGAAATAATTTCTGCGGTAAAAAATAAATAAATTTGTCTAATAAGTTTACAGTGAATGAATACAATACATTATCCCTTAAATGCCTTCTTGAGCAAAAAACTAAGTTGCATGTCCGCGCCTGCGTCACGATTCTGGCTGGACAGGATTTACCGCTAGTTTTCAAAATCACGATAATCAGACACGGTTGTAATGATAATTAAATTTTAAATATCTAACTAAATTGATAATTCTAACCCTCGGGACATTTTATCGTTGTTAATCATGAAAGCGGTAATCGTCCCATCCCTAGTCCATTTTGTAGTATGTGTTGCATTTTGTCACAATACACATGCGTTGAACATCTGTGTACATGTACAAGTCAAATAAACTATACTTGAGCAAGTACTTATTGTGTACATGACAAAATAACAGTAAATTATAAAAACAGACAATACTCTGGGCTTTATGCTTTAAATCCTGTTTGCAAATGACCACGAGCCGGGAATCGAACTCAGGTCGCCGAAAGTTCGAAAGCAGTACATGTCGGAGCGCTGCCAACTATACCATCGGCTCCGATGTTTCGTTTTATGTTTGTATTGTTATTTTCTCATCCGATTTCTCTCTTGGCCTCCACAGAGAAAACACAGCATCCGTGTGCCATTTTCACTGTGCTGAATAACAATACAGTAGTTAAAAGAAAACATCAAGTTTATATCTGCTGTTTAATGGCGTTTGTGATTGGTTTACAAAGCTCTCCCGTGGTGGATTAAAGGCTTTAGTTTTAACAACAGCTGTCTTAGTGGCATCATGAGACTATTAGCCTCATGGGCAGTTGTTTGCTAAATACAATAAGTATGCACAACCCACTTTATGGAGTGTGAAATATGACATGAAAACTGTGATAAAATATTCCCCTAAAATCAACCCATAAAAGTAAGGACTGTATACAGTAGCAGTGAGGCATGAACTTCTAGTGAAGTTAACTGTTTTATAAAAAACAATATGTCTTTGGCTTGATAAAACATTTAATAGTTACAATACTTATTGCCATTTTACTGTACAATTACAGTACCGGTAATATTTAATCAGAACAATGTTAAAGTTAAATCAACGTTGTATAAAAAACCCAGCTGTGTAATTCCAGCCTCATTCATACAAATTTTACGAGTTTGCTAATTCGCATGAATTAAAAAAAGTGAATTATACAGAACACGCGATTATCATAAACACTAATATACCCACCCCTCAACCCCTGCATAACGGTACATTCACACGAGGCGTCAGGATTAGCGCTTCTCATTTACTTTAAATAAGTGATTTTTGCATTGCCGAACTGAATTGGGCCTCCATTGGCATCGCCTCATTGATGTTACCTCATTGATTCTTCTGTAGTTAATTGTGTACTAAGACCGACGGAAAATGAAAAGTTGTGATTTTCCAGGCAGATATGGCTAGGAACTCTGGCGTAATAATCAAGGACTTTGCTGATGTAACATGACTGCAGCAGGCGTAGTGATATTACGCACTGCCCGAAAATAGTCCCCTGCTATTGAAAGTAACCAAGAGGACTATTTTTAAATAGGAAAAATATCGAAACTCTTTGGTTATTTTTAGCGCGATGCTAATGGTCTAATCAGATTCTATGGATTGTGCTAAGGTATGCTAAAAATGGTAACGCCAGACCCGGAGATTAGCCGAATGGATTCCAAAACGGTAAAAATCAAATGTTTAACTCTAGAGGAGCTGGAATTTTTTTTTTTTCAAAAAAGTGGAGTGTCCGTTTAATCATTGCGGTGGCTAACACTAACTACACCAGCAACCGCTGACGCAACCGAACCAACATCCATTAGCTGTCAAAACAAAAGCCGTATTTTGTGTTGTGTTGCGGCCCACTGTGATTGGCAGTTGTCACTAGGATGATTGCGTCAGGGCCACGCCTCAATGCTAACGCCCCATATGAATGTATTGCAAACCCAACGTAACAGGGGAAAAGCAAATCGTACAAAAATGTACAAATGTGGTCGTACGCATTGATACGAAATAGCCACCTCGTAAAATACATACGAATTCCCATGAGATAACATTGGAAAT
This sequence comes from Paramisgurnus dabryanus, assembly GCF_030506205.2. NCBI lineage: Eukaryota > Metazoa > Chordata > Actinopteri > Cypriniformes > Cobitidae > Paramisgurnus > Paramisgurnus dabryanus. Next base: position 23,706,359 of record NC_133350.1, on the reverse strand, counting down.
TTAAAGAGTAACTGAACCCCTGGTCAGAGCCTGACTCCACCCACTGCAATATTTGAAAAATGCAAGAAAAGTGGGTAGATCCCAACGGAGATAGAGGGGACGAACTAAGTGTGTGGTGAGATCGTAACAAGGGCGTGGTGAGCTTGAACCTGCTTACGTCACGAGTCATTTCTTGGACCCAACATCCAATAGGAAAATTCAACTGCAATAGCCACCGTTCAACCTGAAGAGGGCAGCACTCAGACGTTTTTACACCATATATTGTAGTATTGAAACACTTTATATCCAAATGTCGAAAAACTTTCTAAAATCAATGAACAGCACTAATAAAGCATCATTCTTACAGATCATTAACTAAAAAAAGTTGGTTTAGGGTTTAGTTACTCTTTAAGTTTTTCCCAAACGTTTTTAGAATCAAAGGGCTCTTTTTCAAGACCCCAAACTGTTTGAGGACCAATGTTTAAATGTGTATGTGCTTAAAACCTATAGTGTTTTTATACTATAAGGCATTCACTTCATAATAAAAAGTAGAAATCAATACTTGGAAGTAGGCTAACCAAAAGATTGCATCCATTACTTTTTTCTTTATGCTTTATCATATTTCCATTGATTTTTTATTGAATTGCGTGCATTTAATGTTTCAAAGAAAGACCGCAAGCCAGAATTCCTCACTGCATGCGTCAGTAAATCTGCTAAATATCTAGATGCTAAATAAGCAAAGTTTGTAAATAAGAACACAAGCTGGTACAGAAATGAGCTCTGCACGCTTGAATGGGAAACAGCTTTCAAGTGAGTCTGTTTTAACCTCTGATACACTTCAGCCTTCGTATACTCCTGCGACACGCAGGCGTACGTATTTCCCAGCAGCCCGGACGGGTCACCTCACAGCACCGTTAGAAGTTTAACAGGGACCCTTTTAATTATTCACTCAAATTTGAGAGCTATATTTGCATAGGACGCTAAAAAACATTTTGATTTGGTCAGCATGCAGAAGCCATTGGAGACACGAGCGAATATTTCGGATGACAGCTGGAGGGGTACAGCAATCAGCACACATCTGAGTGTTATAAAATGTGTGTAATCTAATGTAATCAACAATTGCGTGCCACTCTTTTTGTTTTGGACACAATCCAGTAATCATTGATTTGAATCATTGAAAGACAAAATAAGAGATCTTTCACTGGGCATTTAAGCCACAACTGTATACTGCATATAGGCTTATATACTATAAGAAGCGGTTACTGTACAGTCTTAAAAAAAGATGCATTACAATGCCAATAGAAGAAGCATTTTTTATATATTTTGGTGGGTCGAAAAGATTGAGAACCCTCTGTATGACTAATGAAAATAGTACAATTGCACACACTCATAAACAACACCTTGTGGCAGCCAATGAAACAAAATAAACCCCTCAGACGCTGGTTTTTCAACAAAGCACCGTCTTGAATGGTGGGTTTTCAATGCTTTGTGCAGCTAAGGGGTACAGAATAACTCTGTCAGGGTGAGGGAATGAGTTTCCACAAAAAAGTGTGTGTGTGTGTGTGTGCCGTGTGTTGCTTTGCTCTCTTGTGAACAGCTAAAGTAAAACAATCTTCAAAGAGAGGAAGTGCTGAGAGGTATCGTATTGTTATCCATGTGCGTCTCTCTCTCTCACTCTGTCCTAAGATGATGACATTCAGACGGGTCTAAATGAATTAACTTGATAAAAATCAAGCATTCTCGCCGTACGTGACAGCACGCCTACAGAATACTTATTATGTTTTCAACATTTTCCCAAGTTAATTTATTTATTGCATTTTTAAAGGCTAGCATATTTTAGCCCTTTAAGATTCTGTGGACATTTCTGGAATTTAAATCCTGGGAGAAATCAGCGGGTGGGTCACAGCAAGGGCAGCTTACTCTCCCGTATAACAAGGAATGGGAAATAAGCTGCTATGCAGGGGGAAGGCGTTTATAAAGTGTTAGGCACTGCAAAGCAGGAGGGAGGCGCAGGGCTGAGATCGAAAGTGCCATTTGAACACATGGCGTGCAGGTATATGAACACAGCTAATCTGATCTTTCACAGCGCCTTCAAAATACAAGGAAATACTTTCTGGATGCAGAGAACACGTTGTCCCTCAATGCAGAAGGAAGCTGAGAATGATCGCCATGTTTGGTAACAGGTGCGACAGGAGGGTTTAAAATCAGCCTTTGATGATTATCACCAAGGAAATGTCATCATTGGACAGGAAGACAGGAAAATTTAAAATATCAAGCACTTTCTATTTTGATTTAATTCCTGAAAGTGCTTTATACATTTGGATGCATTTTTGAGAAAAGTGAGAATTGTCCTTGAACTTTCTGTTCAACTTTTTAAAGAAGATGTATAATGAAAGTCTGACTTTTTCCATGTTTAAGTGCTATAATTGGGTCCCCAGTGCTTTCATCAACCTAGAAAATGTGAAAAATAACAACCCAGGAGTAACTTTTGGTAAACCATTCTCTGCAAGCAGAATTTGGCTCCCCTTGTGACGTCAGAAGTAATATTTACTTAATAGAAGTAAAACGGCACATTTTTGATCAGACCTACAAAGTGGCAAATTTAACATGCTAAAATAAATTATCTATATGGTATTTTGAGCTAAAACTTCATATACAGTTCGGAAAATAAGTATTTGACACATCAGCATTTTTGTCATTAAGGGGGCTGTTGACACAAAATTTCCACCAGATGTAGACATCAATCAAAATATTGAATTCATACAAAGAAATCAAAACATTTAAGTATACAAGTTGAGTCATAATAAATAAAGTGAAATGACACAGGGAATAAGTATTGAACACATGAAGAGAACAAGGGGCAAAATGGCATAAAAAGCCAGGAGATCAGCTAAAATCTGTCAGTATTTAGAGAGAAACCCTGCCCATTATCAGTACTAATTGATATCAGCTGCTTTAGTCCTAATTGATGGCCTATAAAGGCTTCTCATTACCCAGGAGGCACACAGGAAAGACTTCATGATGGGTAAAAGCAAAGAACTCTCTCAAGATCTTCATAATCTTATCGTTGAAAAGCATTTTGATGGAAATGGTTATAGGCGCATTTCCAGAATGCTGAATGTTCCTGTGAGCACTGTGGGGACCATTAACCAGAAATTGAAAGAGAAACCGGCCACGATCAGGTGCTCCACGTAAGATCCCTGTCCGATGAGTCCAAAGAATAATCAGGAGTGTTCTCCAAGAGCCAAGAACCACTTGGGCAGAACTTCAGGAAGACCTTGCATCAGCAGGTACTGTTGTTTCAAAGAAGACTATAAGCAATGCACTGAACTGCCATGGCATCCATGCACATTCTCCATGCAAAACTCCATTGCCTAACAAAAAGCATGTTGAAGCTCGGTTATAGTTTGCAAAAGAGCATTTGAAGAAGCCTGTGGATTATTGGGAGACTATAGTATGGTCAGATGGAAGCAAAATGTAACTTTTTCGTCAGTCATTCTACACACCATGTTTGGAGAAGAAATGGCACTGCCCACCACCCCAAGAACACCATACCAACAGTTAAGTTTGAGGGTGGAAGCATCATGGTTTGGGGCTGCTTTTCAGCAAGGGGTACAGGCAGACTTCATATTATTGAAGGCAGGATGAATGGAGAAATGTACCGGGACATTCTGGATAAAAATCTGCTGCCATGTACCAGAAAGCTGAAAATGAAAAGAGGGTGGACATTTCAGCAAGACATTTCAGCCAAGGAAACAATAAAGTGGTTTTAAAGAAAGAAAATCAAGTTGCTTGAATGGCACAGTCAATCACCTGACCTAAATCCCATAGAAAATCTATGGAGAGAACTGAAGATCAAAGTTCATAAAAGAAGCCCAAGGAACCTTCAAGATTTAAAGACCATTTGTGTGGAAGAATGGGCCAGAATCACTCCTGAGCAATGCAGACGACTGTTCTCTCCATACAAGAGGCATCTATAAGCTGTAATCACCAACAAAGGCTTTTCTACAAAGTATTAAATAAAGTGTGTTCAATACTTATTCCCTATGTCATTCCACTTTATTTATTATGACTCAACTTGTATACTTAAATGTTCTGGTTTCTTTGTAGGAATTCAATATTTGGCTTGATGGCTACATCTGGTAAAATGCTGATGTGTCAAATACTTATTTTCCCTGCTGTATACACTCTGGGGACACCAAAGATTTATAAGACATCTTAAAAAAAGACTTATGAAATGTCCCCTATAAAAAAAAGTATAATTCACAGAAAAACTTATTTTATCCCATAATTTACTCAATTTGATGCCACATTCATTGGTTCCCACATGTCTCATGACAAGTCGTCATCATATGCATTGTGACAAAACATGCAGTTACAAGACATCATCTTACATACCAAAATTTAGAGCTGACAAAACGCCATTTTTGATCTACATGTGTTTACCTTTAAGCAGGACATATTGATCACTAAATACGTTCAAAATATTTAATAATATAATAATCAAATAATAACAAAATATATAAAAATAATAGCAAAATATTTCAATACAGTCATTATTTAAAAATTAATCATAATGTGAAATACTTTCACCCTCTTGTGGCAATTATACTCTGATGTCGTTAGCTAAACGGCTTGGGCGGGGCATCCTTTAACCCCACCCCCTCCAGCTGTCAGTTTGCCGCGAGTTTCATTTCTGAATGAAACGCTTACTTTTCTATACCTAATTAAAGCACAGTGGAAACACAGGCCATGCCAGCTACTTTCATATGTGATATTGCGTTTTCATTTGGAAATACATCACAATAGTGAAAGTAAAGTTTATCGCGACTTTCTGTTCACAGTTTAAACTGGAAGTCGGGACCAACTTTACTTCTGTGTTGTGACACATTTCCGAGTGGACTGAATATTGCGCAAGGAAAATAGTGGGCATGGTTTGTGTTTTCCACTGTGCTTTGATTGGATATAGAAAAGTAGGCATTTTATTCAGAAACAGAACTGGCAGCCGACTGACAGCTGGAGGGGGCGGAGTTAACGGATGCTCCACCCAAGCCGTCTAACTGACCTCATTATAGAAAGATCGCGACAAGAGGGCGGAAGTACATTTGCAGATTTTGATTGAAGTTTATGAGGGGTTTAAAACGGCTTGAATTGATAAATTGTTCATAATAAACAAAAATAAAATTTTATTTCATTAAGACTTTAAAGTCTGATATTAAACGTGTCCTCAGATTGTCACACCACAGAAAAATTTGTTATTAACCATCCAGCCTAATTTGATTGTTGAAAAAACACCAAGTAAAAAATAAGTTATTAATATCTTGAAAAAACAGGCAGGATTCTTCTGCTCGCAAATACTTGTGGCGTGTCCGCTGTCTGCCGTCTCTTTTAACTTTTAAATACTGTTGCAACCTGAAGGGATACTCGCTATTGTTTTAGGGGCATGGCCATGGCTCGGTGGCCCCAGTGCATCATCATGTTTTAGTTTAAAAAACTGTTCAACGATCTAATAACCAATTACTACAGAGTTCACAGTCTTTGTAATGTGTTTCAACAATACATTTCTAACATTTATCTTACATGGACTTTTAGGTGAGTAAATTAGAGAGTAATTTTATTTTTTAGGGGAACTATTCCATTAAAAGAATTTAATTAATCTTAAATTTTCTTTTTTATGAGAAACAGTCACACAAATGAATTATTTTTTTACAGATACTTTTTAATCGATTGTGCGTCAATCTTTTATAACATAAGAGAAGAACAACAAGTGAAACATTTTATATTCAAGACTACAAAAGTAAACATCACGTACTAAACCAGCGTAAAATCATGACCTGTGGTCACTTCAACTGCTCAGGAATGACCTGAGGTTGGTGGTGGTTTAGTCCAGTATTTTTGAGTTATCTTGACAGTTCTTTGATGGAGATGAAAGCTCATCTAGTTGGGTTTGGTCAGAAGCTGAGTGGAGAACTCATACAGGTCTTTATTGATCTTCTTCAAAGTTCTCACTTCCTCCTCCAGTTCAGACACTCGTACCTTTGTGTTCTCTCCATCACCAAACACGCTCTGAGAAAAACAGAGAAACAGAAGGTTACAGACACTCCACTGTGTATTTATGAACTTTATTCATCTTTATTTGATAGACAGAAAAATTATTTGAGGCTGAACAAATACAATAATCACTCCTGGGTGAACTCTTTCAGCTTTTATTGAACCTTGAATAACCCTTTAATCTAAAAGAGCTAAATTGCAAGCATGAATAAGCTGGAAGATGAAGTGTGTAAATGAGGAGGTGTTGAAAAAAAGAACACCTGGGTTTGAGAATTCGCGTTCCACCACCGATTTTCGCTGAGGTCATCAAATCCGGTTTTAAAACATCCCTAATCTAGCAGAGAAAATATTGACATTCCCTTTGTGCTGAATTCCCCCCTCGCAGGTAAACACTGGGTGACAGCGATGCACATTTTCCCCAGATTAAGTCAGGGGGAGGTGGATAAACTCTTGCTATCTAGTTAAATATTTATTTACATGCATCTAGTGAACAGACAGAGTGGGCTCGGAGTTCACTGGGCTTGATCGTGCTCCCTTTTGAGAGTGAAACTAATCCACTTAATGGTCCCCCCAGTGCCGGACTCGGTTTAAAAGTGTCAGAGCTCTGTGAGGAACAGGGAACAACCTATATGCTGACCTGACGATAATAGACAAATAATGACAAAGGACCCCGTCTGTCCCTCCAGATGGACAGAACTGCGGGTACCATCTGGCCGCACTGTTTTTTGACATTTTAAGATGCTAGAATGATGTTTTTGGAATAGCCAGAATTAGATTTGTGGTTCGCTGTATCTTCTTTAGCTGCTTAAACAACAACGAATGTAAAAACCCCAAGTGTGAATAGATATTCAATGTACTCGGATATAAATGAACATATAAATTGACCCTGGACCACAAAACTGGACCTCGTAAGGGTCAACTTTAAAAAATATTTACACATCATCTGAAAGCGTAATAAATAAGCTTTCATTGATGCTTGGGGTTTGTGAGGACAGGACAATATTTGGCCAGGTACGACAATTGGAAAATCTGGAATCTGAGGGTGAAAAAAATCGCATTTAAAGTTCAAAGTCCTTAGCAACGCATATTACTAATAATGAAATGGTTTTTTTATCGCTCTCTACTGGCTTACAGCTATATTGACTTTGTGGACTGAATGGAGATACAGAAAAAGCAAACTTGAATGGAAAATCCCTAAAGAGCGTGTAAGCAAGTTTGTAGGCAAGTTTTTTTTGCCAATTTTGTTTGCGATTTCACTACATCCACTCACAAAAATAAAGTTTTGATATATTTACAAATGGAACATGACATAAAATACAAAAAAAAATTCGCATAAAAGAAACATGGATCACTTTGACCAATGCAGTGTATTGTTGCCATCAGTGTTGTTTTTGGCAGCCCTTTTAGTTTTAGTCTTTTGGACGAAAATGCTTTTTAGTTTTGGTCACATTTTAGTCACTTATAAACTTGATTGTTTTAGTCAACGCAAAACGCAAAAAGGTTTTAGTCAAGTTTAAGTCAATTTTACTAAAAAAAAGTATTCTTTAACAAATTAATTTAGGTTAAAAAGTGTGGTGTATTTAATACTATTAAAATGTGCATTAAGGTTGTCCCTGAGGGCTTGCCGTTGTTTTAATCGGTGTGCCTTCTGCGCATGTCATAACAAAAAAGTTGAGCCTGATATACCCTCATGTTGAGTTTGTGTGTTACGCTGAAACATCACTTATAAAGTTGAGAAACGCGTGCCTTGCCTTGTTATTTAAATACACCACAAAAAAGTGTTAGAAATGGGCTTAGGTTTGACAAGTAGATACGTGTAAAACCTTAAGCTTACCATGAAATGTGTCACAAGCGAATGTCGAGAAAAATTGAATGAATGTATATGATGATATGTTAACAGCGTGACTTGTTAGTTACCTTTAAAAAAATATTAGCGTGATGTAGGGATGGGAATCGAGAACCGGTTCTACTTAAGAACCGGTTCCCAGTGAATCGATTCCTTCGAATCGTAAGCATGCCTGCTTAACGATTCCGCTTATCGGTTCCGCTCGCGCTCGTTGCAAATGTGTCATGACGTCACATACACGCTGTGTTGTTTTGGTTTAGAACGCAGCAAACATTGCATCGAGGCAGAACGATCCAAAGTTTGGTTATATTTAGTGGTGGGCAGAGCGAGGCTTCGCGAAACACTGAAACAGTTGAATCAATAACTTATATTTCACGCGAACATACGACAATACGGTCGCGTTGCAGGAGGTTGCAGGACTGTCGCGTGTTTGACACACTATTACACAATAACAGCAGCGAGTCAAACACCAGCGGAGCTAACGGGACGTCATCTGTTATTAATGCAGAAGGTAATGTGTTAATGTTAATGTGAGCGCCATTTCATTATGTAAACTTTTACTATACGGATAATCTCCGTTGTCATTGTCCATCATATTGAGTCTGACTGGCTCTCACACTGGCTCAGAGGCTGCAGAAAGTATCTCTCGTGCACCTCCAGCTACTCAGTTTACAGAGGCAGGGAGGAACTAAATGACCGAGGCGAGGATAAACACATTTCACAGAGCAGTAGAGGCGGACACTACTTAAGTATTTCTACTTAAAAGTACATTTTCAAGTATTTGTATTTTATCAGTGTTTTTGTATTTTTTTGAAAACATACATTCCAAAGCATATTATCATAATTTTAACTCCACCACATTTCATAATTTCAAGTTTTTGGTTTATATTTAATATTAAAGTACATTAAAAATCTAGTAATGTTTTTTACTTTTACTTAAGTAAAAAGTACTTTTACTCAAGAAAAGTAAAAGTACACAATTTTTATGTAATTATGTATTCAATCAATTTTAATATGCAATATAAATACACAGTATGATTCTATGCTTTAGTGAACATTTTTAGTAAAGTAATTTTTTCCCCAAGACAACACTCTGATAAAGCACAGATGCTTGGAAAATGAAACTAAAATACTCAAGTAGTGTCCACCTCTGCCGAGCAGTGACTAAGTTTGTGGTAAAGGGTTTGCATCCGTTTGCCACAGTAGATGTCTCTGCATTTCGGTAGGTTAATTTGCTGTATTTTGTCCAGCATCATGTCTTTAAAAGAAAATAACAAATGCATGCATGACCAAAAGTGGCATGTTTTATGTCAGTCTAGTTCAGTTTAATTAATTCCTAGTCCGATCACACATTTACTGGTTGAGAAACACTGCCCTAGGCTATAGGTCCCTGGACTTTACTTTAAGAAGTAGCTCACCTACTTTTAAGTTGGTTCTGATGTTGCTACACATAATTTGTGTATACTCTGTTCTGTGTCTTCTGAACAGATATTAAAGCGAGTTAATACAAACATGCAAATTTGTGCTTATTCCCTCACCCAATGAGAATTGATAAGAGAATCGATAAGGAATCGGATCGATAAGCAACATCGATAATGGAATCGGAATCGTTAAATTCTTATCAATTCCCATCCCTAGCGTGATGAGCCTTCAGGTGCCGCTTAAGGTTCAGTGTTTCCCCTACCATTATATAAGGGGGGCGCCCCGCCCTCCTTACGGCTCGACCCGCCCCCCTTGAAGGTCAAGTAAATTTGATTTGATTTTCTTTGAAGTGCCAGGGAACAATTTGTTATTTTATTAAACAAACTAAACAGCCCTCAAGTAATATGTTATTTATCTTATTTCCACGATGGCACGATTCTGTATGTGTTTGCGCGTTTACAATTATCCAATTGAGTACGCACATTTATATTTTACTGTTCGGCTTAATTTACTGCGCATGCTCTCTCTCTGTGCAGCGCGCGCCTCTCTCTCCCATAACTGCTGACGGTGTTTTCAAAGTCCGCCTCCATATACTTTATTTTTTTGCGTAAACATCAACAGTCACGGATGTTACTGACAGAGAAGACGACTGATCGAGTTTATCATGACTTTCCCACACACACGCGCGCATTCTCTCCCTCTCTCATGCTATATATGTTCGCGCCGCGCACGTGTTTTGTAGTAACTCTGTGTAACAGTAACATTGTATCCTGTCATATTTCTGAATTTGCGAATGACGCGAATCGGGCGGCGCCTTTCCCTTTGAACACGTCTTCGCGCAAGTTGAAAATATGCAGCTCAAGCGAAAAAACTCAGAGCAGCTTCAAGAACACGCACGCAGGATCTTTTGACTTTGTGTGTGTGAGAGAGGTAAGAATGGTGCCCACGTTGAGAAAACTTAATAGAAGACTAAAGTACGTATGTCACTCATCTAATTACAGTATGTTAACTGGATAACACTGGATATAACTCATTGTATAGTTTAGTAAAATAATGTATTTTGATTACACAAATCATATATGATTGTTTTACTAGCTGCTGACCAGCATCTACATGGCTAATTTCTAAGACATGTTGCTGATGCAGTACTGTGTGCTGTACCTTTTCTTGATAATTAAGTCTTTTGGGGTAGCATCCTATGCCTAGAATTATTCAAGGAGGTTGATTCTTTTAACTTCCTTCAAAGTTTGATCAATTGTGCATAATGACATGTGCAACAAATGGATATAGGGTGTCAAACTCATAGACTTGCATCATTTAAGACGCTCTTTTTAAAATATTTTGGGTCAACCTCTGGCACAGATTTAAAGCTGAAACTTATCAAATCCTGTCAGAAGTCCAATGTCATTGAAACACACCAGTGGCTTTGCTGTCATCAGTATTAAACATGTTACCCCTCGAAATACCCCTCCCCACAGAGCTCCCACATAACAAATCACAATTTAACCCCTGTATATACATACCCAACCAACACCCCCCCCCCCCAAAGATGGAAACCTAGGGGAAACACTGAGGTTGGTGCTATTCTTCCCACCTAGTTTGTGGGCACATTTACCGTTGTCTCCCAATATGCATTCAGTTTTGCATCTTTCTGATGGATTATACTGATAGTATGTCCATAAATAATATCATCGTTTCCGTTTATTGGCGTCACCGCCAGCGCCCTTCGAACTTGCCACAGCCGCAGGTCTGTTGTTGTTGTGTGAAATCTGGTGCGCGTGCACGGCATGGTGGTAGCCGGGTGGTGGGCGTGAGCAGTGTTGCCAGGTTTGCGGTTTTCCCGCACAATTGGGCTATTTTGAAAATACAGTTGTGGGAAAAATTTCGGAGCCGCGGGTTGCGGTTTTTTGGGCTAGTTTCATAATGTGCCGCGGCCGCGAAAATGTTTATCTGTAGACTTATAGCATGAACGTTCTTTATTTTCCTAATGTGCATTAATCCCCTAAGCAATACCTGTCAACCCAAGGACCGCTGCAACATCAGGAAGTCAGTGGAAAAGTGAGTGGAGGGGTGCGTTTAGCTCTTAATATCACGTCAGAAACAAGAAATTACCTTACGTAAGAAGTTGCGTCTATACTGAGAGGATATTTACAGACCATGTGAACCCATCTTTGTATGATCTTTTCAAGTTAAATAAAAAAAATGTAATACAGAGGTAGTATGTTAACTCTTTCACCGCCAGCGTTTTAAAAAAAAGTTGGCAGCCAGCGCCAGCGTTTTTCATAATTTTCACCAAAGTTTAATGCCTTCCAGAAAATGTTCTTCTTTAAATATATAAACATACAATATACCAAATGAAAGAACAGACCCTCTGCTTTCAAACAAAAAAAAACGTTTCTTTTGTAATCAGCTTTTGAATATGGGTAGGTTTCTGCAAAAACACCACATTTTGAGCAAAAAGCAGAGATAATTAAATTTTTGTGACGGACTTTTCATGGAGATCCCATTCAGAGCGATCTTTAAAACAGACACGGACATGCAGCCGCTTGTCATAGGGCAATACTTCCGGGTTTAAAAAGTTGCGGAATATATCGGTAATATCGGTATTGCGGAAAGACGGAAAATCTCGTCGGAGATATCTGGTCAATGGCGGTGAAACAGTTAAAAGGGCAGAGTTCATATTCTGTCTCAATATGGCACGGTTGGGTACACTTAAATATATTATCCTAAGAACATCTAAGTAAATATAAGTATATTTTTTGTATATTTAGAACAGAATAGTGTGTGAAAATAGAGCACTTTAAGTGCATTAAGAAAATTTTCATCTGGAAAGTACATTTAAAGTAATGTGGAAAAATTGGCTTATAATCATTTTTGTTGTGTCTCGTCTCATCAAGAAAACTCGAAAGCGTCTCGTCATGTTTTTGTCACCTTAGAGACATTTTTAGCTAGTCATCGTCACGTTAGCGTCATAAAAAATAGGTGCGTCAACAAAATAATTTCGTTATCGTCATCGTTGATGAAAACAACACTGGTTGCCATTTTTTTACAAATATGTCTTGCGGGAATTTGTGGTACATGGTAGAGGTCTTCACAGGTTCGCTTAGATGCGAAAACCCAAGGTCCAATCTGAGACCCGAATGTTCGAAAAGTTTCATGTGTGCTTCTGAGGTCGAGTATAATATTAGCGGCATCAGATCTCCGGTAATTTAAAATGACTGTATTGTTGCCGAAAGTGAGTGTGCATTGAGTCCATTTGAGTTATTTTCATTGAGCCAGACCTGTCAATCAATTTTGAATGCACATTTCAGCCGTTACCTTAGAGTCGTCATCAGATCATAAAATGAAAAAATAAATAGAGCAGCGCCACCCAAGACTTGGGTCCAATTTTCTTGAGTTTGTCTCGGGTCGGGTCTTTCTTTAAAAAAATAAATATTTATTGTGTTCGGGTAAAAAGTGATTTGGGTTCTTTTTGGGTCTTATTTCATGGCAACTTTCACTTTATGTTTTAATCAATTGAGCTTTAAAGCCAGCTTCTCCTTCAATGGCTCTCAAAAACCTCTTCTCTTAGTTTTCCTTGTGCCAGGGTTTTTACTGTTTTGAGATCAGAACTCACAGCCCAGTTGAGCGGCTCTATCAGCAGATTATATCAGTGGAGACTCTGACAGAGGTGTGTGTGTGTGTGTTTGTGGACAGCTGATTTCCTGTAAGTAGTAGTAAATGGGATGCTCTATATAATAGATCAGTATCATATTGACCACATCTGGTGCACACATTTCTCACCGCTACAGGCCTATTCCCAAAAAATCAGATGAACTGCATTTGAATGAATAAATCACTGATAAATGTACACCTGTACCTTTATTAATAAATGTTTTGAACCATAGTGCTCATTTTGTGACCCTGTCTAAAAAAATCAAGGCTGAAGTCTCAGAAAGAGAATGGGAGCATCAACGTCTGATTTCAATCTTTGACGTGACTTTACTCAGTCAATATTAAAGATATGAAGGTTAGGTTTTCACAAAATAATGTAGGATATTTGTATGTAGAAAACAGTAAATCACAAGATTATATATACACCACTATATTGACATAAAATAATTCATGTTTTTGGTGATACCACCCACCATTAGTTGTAGTGATGAAAATGAGATGAAATGAGATGAGCATGTGACCCTGGACCACAAAACCATTCATGGTTTTCTGAAATTAAGATTAATATTTAATTTTGACCCATACGATGTATTTTTTTTGCTACAAATATACCCATGCTACATATGACTGTTTTTGTGGTCCAGGGTCACATTTAGGTTAAATGTTATTTACTAAAAAATTCTGAATATAAGATAAATATGAGTTCAGGCTTCTGTTTAATTGCCCAGGTGACATATTTGTCAGCCAATGTAGATAATCTAAAAATGCAAAATATAGAAATTGATTCTGTCTGGCCAAGATATCATCAACTATAGCACAAACCTGAGATAAGTATTCAATTGCAGCCCTCATCCCTTTGATTATCAGAAGCGAACAGTCCCGCCCCATAAGCCCTGCTAAAATTCAGCTTGGCTCACATTAATGATGAAATTCTGACATTTCATTTACCTTGTCTGTGATAGCACACATCAGAGAGTAGAGCTCGTCTGCTTTCTCCATATACGTTCCCTCCAGGTCCTGTGATTTAAAAAGACCAAACAAAACGCTTTTAACATCAACAGTATAATACATTAAAATAACGATCGAGCATGCTAATAAAGCACTCGTGTGTGCCTACTTCCCATGATACAAACGTCCTCATGATGGTGTGCCAACCGTGAGGGACCTTGTTTCTAATTGACCCCGTCTACTGCAGTCTGATCACTACTGACAGTGAATAAGTGGCCCGGGGGTTTGCGCAGGGACTGACGTTGTTCCAAGGGTCCAACGAGATTATTAAAGCTGACAATGAAAATCCCAGCAAGGTCAATCTCTTTTTAACAGCTCTTCCCAGATCTTGCCATCTTACTCAACTGATTTATGGACCATAAGTGCCGGTCTGTGGGAATTTACAGTTTATCCTATGACGGATACAGTGAGCTTGCTAATTTTACAGTAAGAGGAAAGCTGGTGCTGCTGCTTAGCACAGGAGTTTCATTGTGCTGGTAAAACACTCGCAATGTTCACTGCTGTACAGGGCATCTAAAAAGAGCAAAACTAATTAGAAATTTTGCAATACAGTGCTGTCAATGTGCTGTCAATTTAGAAAACTTTTCGTTCGGGTGCAAAAACTAATACCTAAAACCTACCGACATTTTCTTCTAAATCAGAAGAAACAAACTTGTGAGATTTCACAGTAAGTAAACCAAGCACTTTTAGACAAATAGTCAAGAAATGGTCCAAAGCCGTTACTGGGGTAGTACCCTTTCAATAAGTACACCATTGTTCATATTAGTACCTCAGAGGTACATACTGGTACCAAGTGTGAATATTAGTACCTAAATGGCACTTTTCCATTGCATAGTAACCCACGGTTTGATTCAGCTTACTTTTGGGAGCTTTTCCACTGGGTGCAGAATGTAGTACCGGATACTTTTTTTAGTACCATCTCGATCAGGGTTCCAAGCGACCCGAGCTGATACCAAAGCGTGACGCGAAAACACTGTAGATCACTGATTGGTCTGAGAAAATCGTCACTACCAGCGTCATAGCTATAATGTAAAAGATAAGCTTTATCTTCGTGCTAGCTTGCGCTGTATCCAACAAATCTGTTGTCATTAGGCTTGTCGCCAAGTCAGTGTAACAGTGTTTACCGGTGCTGTGATTACCCTAGTTGTCATCTGTGCTTTGCTGTAAGTTCCCAAACTCCCTTTTAACAATGAAAATGGCAGCACATTCACGACATTCACGTCTGCATATATGCTAAAATGCAACTTCAATGAGGCTCAGCGGAGCGCGGCAACCGACGCCACGGGTGTTTGTGCAGAAACTGCCATGTAAAACAGAGGTAGTGATAAACGCGATGTGCAAACATCTATTTGTGGTGGCCAATTAAAATTTTTTTGGAACGACGACTAAGAAATAAATAAATGTATGGGAATGTACAACGACGCTCTCACTTGTATGATGTCACAGCAGTAGGCAGCGCAAATATAATGACACACCTAAAATCTCTCCCACTGCGAAGTGTTACTAAACTCGATGGAAAAGCTAACCAAGCCAAAGTGAGGTGAGCTGACCCGACCTGACCCAAACCGTGGGGTACTATGCAATAGAAAAGCGCCATTAGAGGTACATATTGGTACAAAGAGTGCATACTACTACCTCAGAGCTACATACTGGTACCAAAAAGTGCAAACTGTATTAGTACCTAGGTACAAACTTGTACCAACGTGTGCATACTGTATTACTACCTCAGAGGTACCAACTGGTACCACAGAGTGCCTATTAGTACCTTAGAGGTACATATTGGTACCAAGAGTGCATATTAGTACCTCAAGAGGTACATACTGGTACCAAAAAGTGCATACTGTATTAGTACCTCAGAAGTACATACTGGTACCAATAGTAAATACTGTATTACTACCGCAGAGGTACCAACTGGTACCACAAAGTGCATATTGGTACCTCAGAGGTACAAACTGGTACCAAGAGTGCATATAAGTACCTCAAGACGTACATACTGTTACCAAAAAGTGCATATTGTATTAGTACCTCAGGGGTACAAACTGGTACCAGAGAGTGCATATTGGTACCTCAGAGGTACAAACTGGTACCAAGAGTGCATATAAGTACCTCAAGACGTACATACTGGTACCAAAAAGTGCATACTGTATTAGTACCTCAGAAGTACATACTGGTACCAATAGTAAATACTGTATTACTACCGCAGAGGTACCAACTGGTACCACAAAGTGCATATTGGTACCTCAGAGGTACAAACTGGTACCAAGAGTGCATATAAGTACCTCAAGACGTACATACTGTTACCAAAAAGTGCATATTGTATTAGTACCTCAGGGGTACAAACTGGTACCAGAGAGTGCATATTGGTACCAAAGTGTGCATATTAGTACCTCAGAGGTACATATTGGTACCAAAAAGTGCATTCTGTATTAGTACCTCAGAAGTGCATTCTGGTACCAATAGTGCATACTGTATTACTACCTCAGAGGTACAACTGGTTCCACAGAGTGCATATTGGTACCTCAGAGGTACAAACTGGTACCAACGTGTGCATACTGTATTACTACCTCAGAGGTACAGCTGGTACAGCAGAGTAGGGATGCATCGATCCGACTTTTTTAGTCCCAATACCGATTCCGATGCCTGGGCTTTGTATATCTGTTGATACCCAATCCCGATCCGATACCATTGTTGAATTAATAATAAAATTGTTAAATGTGTAGAGTGCTTTCTGCTACATCTAGTATAATTTTATATTTAAAAAATTATATATTTTTAAATGATTTACAAGTTACAAGAACATGAATTATTAATCAAATGGCAGTGTTTAGTAGAACATATAATAGGCACGTTTGATCTAAATATATTTTCCTTAATTGCGCAAAACTGTCACAGTAAAAAAGCTTTAGTGTGCAGATGGTTATTTTGGGAATTATGCGCTTGACCGGAAATTTTATGCACATCCCGGGCGCAGAATTGATGAACCTAAATCATCCTGTACGTTGCGATTATGCCTTCCTTGATGCTCTTGAAGCATACTCCGTGGGAATACTCTTTCAATCGCAATGGATAGTTCATAACAAAGAGAATAGATTCGCCCTGTGTTCAGCACATAGTGAATTGCATCCATCCAAAGGCTTACTGAGACTTTATAAAACCAGATTTTTAAAATACCCTACAGTTATCATGTGTGTGCATTTGTGAATGAAGCATTTCAGTTTCTGTGAACTTAAATATATTTAAATTTGCATTTGTTTCTTCACATGAAGTTATAGAGTGTATTAAGAAGATTTTGAATATAGTGCATAAAAACATTTATGGTGCTTGCTTTTATAATACTTTGTCCTTTGTAATTGCTTGTTAGTAACATCTACGGGTAACGCATAGTATCAGAAATTGGATCGGTCCTGTTAGTCCGGATATCGGATCAGTGCATCCCTACAACAGAGTCCATATTGGCACCTCACAGGTACATACTGGTACCACAGAGTGCATATCAGTACCTCAGCGTTACATACTGTATTGGTAACAAATGTAAACATATCTGTACCTAAATGTTTTTTTCTGAAAGTGTGACAGAATTACTGAGCCACCTAATCCCCAGCCAAATAATAGTTTTAATATCTTAATGTAGTTATTAAGCAATGGTCCTCTGCTCCATTAACAAAGAATGTAAAAGCCCTGAGGTCCTCAAAGATGGAAACACGTCATTACAGAAACCCCTTCCTCGTGTCTCTGACCTCCATCTGGATCCATCAACCAGCAATGCTAATAGACTTTTCCCCTCTTGTGATTATTAAAAGGGTCACGTAGTTCATTTCAGGCCAAGCGTCGCGGTGCGGCTCTCCCGACAGACCCCTTCGTTCCCTTCCAACCAAATAATGAAAACAATTCTGAAGACAAATTAATTTTCTCAGCTTTAAATTACACGCTGTGCGGTACCCTAATCACACCACATGTGTGATGTTGCGTGCAGCCTCCGGGTCGTGATTGGCTCTTGCTATAAGTATAAATGCACTCATCAAAACATTTGTTTCAAGTTTCTGCTGAGCAGAGGTGCGAGTGCAGTGTTTTTCAGATAGCATGTGCAATCCCAGGGGCTAAAAGATTAACCGTGCAGTAAATAAACTGCTGAGGAGGGGAAGGAAGGAGGAGGAAGGATGAGAGTATAAAGTAATGCGAAGGTTGGACCCAAAGAGCAGGTGGTGGGCAATTTTAAGACTTTGTATGAGCATTTCATTTATATGTCTATAATTGATTTAGACGTGGGAGGAATTACAGCCAGGCCACAAACAGCTGTTGCTCAGCACCGCTGTATACATTCATCATCCCGACACGCGGCGGTGGAGGGCCGACATATCCATCTGTGAAAGCTGCATTAAAACTTCCGCTGGTTCAATCATATCACCAACATGCAGCTGTTACATGCAATTAAATTCAAGCCTAATTAAAATGAGTTTTTTCCACAACCTATTTTCACCATAAAAGTGTCAAACTAAATAACAACATACAGTATCCATCTATAAAGAGTTTTACATGGTATGGTACCTGTGTGTTAGCTCCCGGTCTCAGACACACGCCTTCAACGCCTGTACCGTCTCCCTGCTCTGACGGGTTTAGGTGGCGACTGAACTGTGGCAATGGGATGGCTGGACGACTGTCAGGCAGAAACATGTTGGCAGGTGCTGGTATGATGAAAGCATTGGTAACAGGACCTGTTGGAGAAAAAAAGATCAGAGTTACTTATCAAATAATCTGTGGCAGGAGTAAAATATCGGTTGTGTCAAAAAACCTTTGTGGCTTGTTAAGGTTTGGGAAAACCAAAATCATAGATAAAATGGTTCATTTTAACACTAAGCCCTTCTCAGTCGACACTAGAAAACATTTCCAGCAACGGATTTGACCAAAGCCCTTTTCACACATACATTACGGAAAAGACACAGAAAATGCATCCAATATTTTTCCGGGATCGTTTGATTTTGGGTTCATTCACACTGCCAATGATTTTTTCAGATTCTGTACGTGCGTTCACACAGATCCATTATTATCGGTTATTTCTCTCTCCAGAAACCACATGCGTGCATTTTTGTTTATGATAAGACTATAAAGCAGCGCCTGACGCGCTATTCTTTTATGCTGGTGAATGATCTCTGCTTCAGTCCAGATTGCAGACATTTCTTATCATGAATGTTAATGTGCATTTAAAATTCCCTTTTTAAAGAGCTGAACAACAACTTGTTACGATGACGCATGTGCATTTTGTTTATTATAAGCTCATATGAGCACGTGACGCGCTATTCTTTTGTGCTGGTGAAGTGATGGTATAGTGACGAGCTCCCTGATCTCTTCTTCAGTCCAGTTTGCAGACATTTCTCAAAGTGAATGCATGTAAATTCCTCATTGTAAAAAGCTGAACTATAACTTTATTGTTGCGATGACACGCGCATCCTCACTATGACACGCCTCTTACGACATTGTTTTTTGTGTCTTGCTCACACAGAGGGCTTTCCAGGAATGTTATGGGAATGTTACTATGTCCTCTTTACGTGAGCGATTCCTAAACCTTTAGGGGAAGTGATTGCGTTCACACAGAAGTCTGTTTGCTATTTTATGGGTATTTTCTGGGACCAAAGTGCTGTGTGAATGAGGTTCAAAAGGCCAAATACTTGAATCAGAATCTATATTTTCCCATTTTAAATGTCTGTATAGGACAATAAGACCAGTTAACATTATTTTAGGGGTGCACCGATATTGGTCAATGATGCATGTTATGCTTCTCAATGAATTACGTTGAAATGCCGCTACATCCAAAAGCCAGGGGGCGCTCTTGTGCATAAACTCAATATGCACAAGTACCATACAAAAAGGGACGCAAGATTACAAAAATTATAGCAAATGTTCATATTGCAATTGTAGAGTATGTAAGTGAATAAGTTTAACACTTCAAAAGGTTATGTGTAGTCAAAGTTTAACGTCGATGTGATAGCGGACTGACTAAGAAAGTGATGCTTTCATTTTCAAAAAGTAGGAAAAATAAATATTATTGCAAAATGTGCAATTTGCAATAATATTTTTAAATGTATTTTTAAATAATTTAAATAAAATGTACAAACTTAAAGCATTATCATACAGCATATCATATTAAGCAAGTTATCACGTTTGCACTTGTGTTTTTTTTCTTATAACTTCTGATCCGTAATTTGTTTTAGATATATTTTTAAATGTAAATTTTATTTAAAAACTTAAAAGCATTATTGTACAGCATATCGTATTATCAAGCAAGTTATTGCACGATATTTTGCATCCCTACTTACGGAAGTGCTAAAGATCTCTTCAACTTCTGCTTACACAGTTAGACAGATTCATCAGCACACAATCAAATCTGAACATATGACCACCAAAACACTGAAACACCCATCTGTATCAGTATCACTCTATACAACTGCTGTGTGAGACAGTCAGAAAAAAGATTTGTTTGTTTTTATATTGAGCAGACACAATAAATTCATCACTCATAGGAATAAAACACAGTTCCTACTGTTCACCTGAGATTAATTAACAACATCCAGGACAAACTGAGCTTCTGGCAACTGCTGCTTACTTTCCTCTAAAGAAGAGCTTAGCACAAATCATCTGACCACTGGGACTCGTTTGATCTGCATTAGTTCATGTACATCTCCCTACAGCAGATCGAAGTGTTATCTGTATCAGGGATCTAAACACAAACTTGTTTTCCAGTCGGCTGCTTGAGAAGAAGAAACCCTGAGTGACCTTTTTTATTTTTATTAACTGCGATTTGCACAGTTCTGCTAATAAGTTTACATACTCCTTGCAGAATATTCAAAACATTAATAATTAAAAATTTTAAGGGATCATTAAAATTGCATTTTGTTTTTATTACGTACTGCCCTGAATAATAAACTATTTCACATAACAGATGTTTTACATATAGCACGCAAGACAAAAAAATATTTTACTAAAATAACCTGTGTTAAACGTTGACATACCCTTGACTTTTAAAACTACATAATGTTTACTGCAAGATCAGGCTGTTACGATTATGAAATCTGGCTGACGATTAATAGTCTAATAAATAACTGCAAATATGGTGATTAACTGGCTTTAACATTTATTACGATTAACTGTCATACAAATTATATTATTTAATTAATTAAATAATTGTCATAAATTAAATAGTCACTAAGGGGTTGTGCACACCAAAGCTTTTAAACGCAGCTGAAAATGCCTGGATGATGCCTAATGCCAGCTGTTTTTCCAGTTGACCGCCAGCTTTCTTCAGCTGTGCGCTTTGGTTGCTGTAATACTTCTGCTTTGTTTATCAGTCATTGTGTGATGCACCGGTTGGTTGTTGTGGTATTTGTCCCGCCCCTCCGCCACTGTGATTGGATGGTTGTGTGAGAACTAACATTGACAAGCTGAGCTTTCCACCCAAAGTTGAATATTTTTCAACTCTCTGTGCTCAGCGCGAAAAAAACGCAGAGTGCCAACATTCAGTGCGAAAAAATGTTAGCTGCCCCCTTTTTGAAAAACGCTAAGCTTCCATTGAAAACAATGAAAAACATACGCCAGCTGCGGGCGTAAAAGCTTTGGTGTGCACGCCCCTTACAGTATTAGATTAATACAGGAAATACCTTTAAATAAGGGATGCACAACATATAATTATAGCATTGCAATGTGCACACTTGCAATGGTCACATCGCATAACATGCAGAGGATTTGTAAGAAATCTCTTTAAAAAAATCTGTAAGCTACACGAGAAATTCAAGGTAAAAGTTAATTCCGCTCAAAAAAATTTTAAGTCACCTGATGAAGTCATCCAGGGGGTTGTTTCCCAAAAGCATCGTTACTCAACTACTGTCTTAAGTTTCGTCATTACTGATTAAGTTAAGATTTGGTGTTTCCAGAAACCATAGTAAAGCGCTGCATTTGAAAACTCCGCATGTGCACAGTCCTACGAGCTTTAAGACCCTGGGGAATCCTTGGGAGGAGTGACGTAAGAGGGAACTTGCGCATGAATTAAATATCTTAAAAATAAACAACAGATAACTAAATCACGATAACAAAATCAGTCTTCCGATGCAATTTATGTTATTTACAGCAATTATCTGACATTAAATCGATTTGCACAGATTAATTAGTACTTCACCTCCCACGTGACATCAGCAACTATATTGTTAAACCAACATGGTTCAAATGACGAATATGCGACAAAGTTACTCTTTCACGTGAGGCGTTCCTTCCGGGTTGTAAAAGTTACGGAAGTGGATAATAGCGGTATTGCGGAAAGCCAGAAATTCTCGTCATTGGCAGGGAAGCATTAATTGACTCGTCAATGGCGGGGAAAGAGTTAATATATATGCTACAGGTTATTAGATGCAACATACATGTTTTTTTATTTTGTTTTTAATTACCCCACCCCGCAATAAAGTTACAATTTCTTTACCCGCCCTGGCCCCGACGAGACGATCCACGCATCACTACAGCAAAATTTTTTTACAGTGAACGACTGCGGATATCTGAAACAAATAACCGTGATCAGATGATTATTTAATACCCCTACAGCAAGAGTTAAACATTTCCATAAGGGACCAGAAAATACCAGTGATTTTCCATCAGATGAAACCAATAAATAAAAACAATTAAGGTAAGTATTCATACTGTGAAGCAATGGTTTTCTACGGCACAATTTTCTCCTGTCATCCTGCAATCATCTAAAGATTAATCTTGAATAATTTCACAGAGAAAAAGAGAGAGTGAGAAGATCTATCACACAGAAGAGTCTGTTGGCAGATTAGATTAGACTCATAAACTGTGTTGGCGTTTGATAGAAAATTTCAAAAATGAGCTACATCACTCACTGCGAGTCATTCAGACTCTGATGACATGAAGAAGTTCAAACACGTCACAGGGGATGAAGGGTTTAATCCCAGCGGTGAACGTTGCAGGGCATCATTAGTTTGAATAATAATAAAATAAAACAAATAAAATGCGGAAGAAAAGATGCTTGAGTATGTGCCCGTGTGGTCTAATTAAAGCTTGGCGCTTCCGTACATATGAATATAAGATATGCAGATCAACTTCAGGCAGTGAAAACCTTCCGTCTTTGACTTTGTAATTCTTCTGAAGTCTTCATACTAAGAATTGTTAATTTACTAAAGCTAGTCAATTGAACATAAAAAGCACTTTCACGATCTCTAAGCCTCTGGTTTGACCCGTGCTTTTCGCAGAAAAAGAAAAGAGGGTGATAAAAAGCTTTTTTGGGTCGTACCAGCTCAGTGAACTGTTTGTACATTAATCCATGTTTTTGAACGATGTCAAAGCAATTATGATAAAACAGGTAAGCGGTGATGCAGCGGCAGGCGTCTTGGGGATGCAGCGGTCACTCAGCTGTGCGGCTTCATAATTCTTTCCAGAAATTATGCAGATCATCACTTTCTTTTAAGATCATTTGTCTTTTACGGTTACACTAGCTTGTACATTTACTACATTTACTTCATTTTCTTCTGTGATGGTTTTTAAAATTTCTGTGGGCTTATATTCAGTCTGGTAATAGGTAAATAAAGAATGAATCAATTCCACTAGCTTAGAAAAATAGCAATACTTTTTTATGAGGTAAACATATACGCTACAGAAATGAGTCTGAATTAAAATGGCACCAGTTGCCAGAGTTTAATAAAAGCAAATATTTTGAGTCAGGTAAGAATAAAAAAATTATTAAAAATCCCCTTGGAAAACGATGAAAGTGATTAAATGTTTTTTTTTTTTTAAAACAATTTATCAAATTTAAATATTTACTTGTTTAAGAACCCAGTGATTCAGTCCATCTCCTTTGTTGAGCTCAATTTGCCTACCCACAATTGATTGGCACTGCACAGAATTAATAAATCAAATCAGTGATGCTTTATTGACTTCATAAATTAAACTATATAAAAAATAGTAAATATTACATAAAAAACCGATCAAATCCCACATCAGATTTTACCTTGTGTAAGCAAGTGTTGAGTTAGCGTGAAGATGTACGTTTCACTTGTTTGATATCTTATCTGAAAAGGCATTACATCACACTATTCCAGGGTTCCCACACCTTAGTTAACTTCAAATTCAAGGACCTTTCAAGGACTTTCCAGGTCCAATACACTCAAATTCAAGGACTAAATGAGGGGACACATTTCAAGTGAGAGCAAGGTTACATTGTGTTACCTTTAAAGATACATTGTTACAGTTCCCTTTTCGATGAAACTTGCGCTGCATCACTGCGGTGAACTTTGGGGACGCCTCCAGGGGTAAGTGCGTCTGAATGTGTATATCAAATTCAACCATTGGTTCAACCAAATTCAAAACCTTCAAGGATTTCAAGGACCTGTGGGAACCCTGAGAATGACTTTTGAACTGACACCCTTTTAGAAGCTCAAGAGATTTGGATTCGGACGCAATTAAATTACCACACGACCTTGATGTTTGTCAAATAACTGCAGGTAATTCGACCAGGAATTTTTACGCGGGTGGTCGGAGATTATATTATATATAATAATTTAATAAAGGGTTCTAAATTTACCTTAATTTAACAATTTTCAAGTTTTTAATACTCTAATCAACATGGGCGTGGACAAATATAGATGCTAATGCAAATTGCGTTGTGTTAATCGCAGGTTAATAAAATTAGTGGTGTTAAAATGAATTTGCGTTAACGCGTAATTAACACGTTCATTTTGACAAACCTACTTACTACCCACTGTCAATGATGAAAGTTCCTTGCGTCCCAATTAGAAACAATTACCGTCTGAATAGGGCTTATTATAATATTATGTAAATTATTTCATAGTTTAAAAATACAAGTCAGGTGTTTTTGGTGCAAGACTAATTTCTCTTCATTGATCTGGCTCCGAACGGCACTTCTTTTATTTTGCTTTTCTAGACATTTTATTTGAACATGAAAGGGTTAAAGTTCAGTATCCATGGAGATGTTTCTTTGCACAGCTGGGTTACGTTTCTTCATGCCGTGAACTCTATATCGGTGTAATATACAAATTACAATAGTTTTCATCCACCACATTTATTAACGTACAATCGTTTGTAAGATGAGATTGGCGGCATACAAATGTTTCATGAATCACACGTGAACCCTGTCTTAAGATGATATTTGGCAAGGTTCTGCGCTTGTTTCTACGTTAGATTGATAAATTTTGCCCTATGTGAGCATTACACACAAATGTGTGTATGTAAGAGGGGCACGTTTCAAAGAGGTAAGAGTTTAAAATGATTTGGAGTTTAATCAATTTTGGCATGTCCAATTAACACTGGCTTAATATTTTAAAATAATAACAATATTGGATATAAAAAAGACGGGAGATTTGTTTGTTTGGCACATCCCACATCTTATGTCATGTTAAATTATATTCAGTGTCACTCTCTGGATTAAAACTGAAAGACATGTGAGGAAAACTGAGCAGCTACACACACGCGCCCACACACACACGCGCACACACAGGGTGAGAGCGTGTATGATACTTCATTATGTTTTTGTAAAGTATGCGGGTGGCATAACATGAATGTTAATGAAGGCTTAAAGACCTGTAGTAAAATTAAGAGCCTGCGGGTGGATTTACAGCATTCAAACATAGAAAATGATGAGGGAACCCCTCATCATAAATTATAATCTCACTGAAATATATTCAAATCTTTTTACTTGACCATCACATAGAAACATAAGGATCAAAGCCAACGCATCCACCCTGAAGCCGAACCAGGCACGACGAGCGCCAGCGTACCAAACAGGCGGGCGGTCACACCCCTTTATATAAAGCATTTTGTGCATTATACACCCCGCTGAAGATCGCAATGGCTGCTGATGGCCTTGTAATAATGGGCTACATTATGTTAGCAGTCATTCAGCCATGCAGTCTGTTTAGCTAAAGGCTCATCCGCCCTAATACGGTCTGAAATGCTTTTAAAGAAAAACACCTGGAAGCAGGTCGGATAAATAAAGCATGACGGGCTACTCTAGAGTAATAACATAAACGCCCATCGTGGGCTGCGAGTGACATTTCTGGGAATCTTTGAAGCTTGTCATCACATACAGAAAAAAGCGAGAAAAAATATCACTTGCTTCAAAAGCGTCAACGTTTGCATAACATTTTAAACCCAGACAAATGCTGCCCAGATGTCTGTAAAGTTTAATCCCAACAGACGGCACGCACTTCCCAACCTCCTCTGCGGCTTCCTTCCAAGTGCGCTTACAGTCTAGATCTGAAAAATCAAGATAAATGTCCCAATTTCTGTTCGGTTTCGTGTTGACAAGGGAGCTGAATAATGTATTCAACGTCAGGAGGAATCTTAAGTGGACTTTTTCGTTTGTTTGCATGCTTGAAAGAGAGAGGAGAAAAGCACTGATATGCATATTGGCGTGATGTGAGATTCGATCCGCCAGCCCTAAAGTTGTTTTTGTTGTGCTAATAAACTCAATCTGCAAAGTGAAAAACGTATTTGTAGAGTAAATGGCTTATAAATAACACAGAGAAAGCTAGAGAGAGAACGTTGTGCCCATATAAACTTCGATCTTGTTTTACTTCACCTGACTAAAGAGTACATTTAGGCTGCATCCTATGTCTCTGTATAAATATATTAGCGTTAAAACCCAATAGCCTGTTCTTTAGCTAGTTCTCCCAATCCAATAACTGCTGGAAATCACTTTAATTAACAGCAAAGGATGTTTAATGCAACCCACTGGCAATTTATTACAGTCCTCCATCCCTTAAAAGCCCTGAAACACGCAGACTCTGTCGGCTCTTCAAAAACATAGTGAGCTTCCTATGTATATAGGCAGCATTGTAAGGCATCAGAGATTGATGATTATTATGTTGCTTTCATTTGGCCAAATACTAAAGCAGCAAAACGTATCCGTCATAGAGAAGGCAATCCCAGAAAGCACTGCGACAAGCTCAGCAAAAACTCATCCAAGATTGAGGATGAATAGAATAATGTTGATTGTGAATGTTATGAATTATTCATAATTCATTAATACCAAAAAATGTTGGCTTTATATAAAAGCCACTGTTCAATGTTTCAAATCAGGAAGCTTTAAAAGACTTCTAATAGCGTTCCCAATACAGACGTCTAACCATAGCACAAAAATAAATGAAATAAAATAAATAAATAACTGAAACCAAACACGTTGTAATCACTGTTGACTTGGTTTAAATGTGAGGAAAATCAGGTTTCTATTATTGTCTATGTGGTGTTTTTAATGTTTTAAGGCAAGCCATGTGCAAATTCATCATTTAACACCATTGCTGATTATTTTCTCTATAAGACACAGTTTAAAAAAAAAAAAAATCACAAAAATTTAACCAATAACATCATCACAGAACGCATGGATCAGTATTTTGAGTCATACTGTAGATATTATGTATGGATGCTGCATAGACTCAGTGCTGAGACACATACAGAGTGAGTGCTGTGACCCGTTAACATCAGCGCTGCATGATTAGTACTACAAACGCGTAGTTCAAGTATGCATTGTGTAAAACAGAACTTAGCACCAGTTATGTGTCTGAAACTGCCGATGTAGCATCTATTTACGTATATATCTATGGTCCGAGGTCGGAGTTTTAACTCCTACAATTCTTGACTACAGAGAGACTTATATAATACATCTTGCAAGTTCTTATTTTCCGGACTATAAGTCGCATCAGTCAAAAAATGCGTTTTGAAGAGGAAAAAACATATACAAGTCGCACTGGACTATAACTCACATTTCTTTAGAAAATTATTTCACAAAATCCAAGCCCAAGAACAGACATTTAAAGAGTAACTAAACCCCTGGTCAGAGCCTGACTCCACCCACTGCAATATTTGAAAAATGCAAGAAAAGTGGGCAGATCCCAACGGAGATAGAGGGGACGAACTAGCTCGTACCAAGTGTGTGGTGAGATCGTAACAAGGGCGTGGTGAGCTTGAACCTGCTTACGTCACAAGTTATTTCTTGGACCCAACATCCAATAGGAAAATTCAACTGCAGTAGCCACCGTTCAACCTGAAGAGGGCAGCACTCAGACGTTTTTACACCATATATTGTAGTATTGAAACACTTTATATCCAAATGTCAAAAAACTTACTAAAATCAATGAACAGCACTAATAAAGCCTCATTCTTACAGATCATTAACTAAAAAAAGTTGGTTTAGGGTTTAGTTACTCTTTAATCTGGAAAGGCAAGTTATTTAATTAAACAAAAGTACACAGGACAACAGGCTGAATAGGTGTCCGTACAAGTTAACGTAACATTAGCAGTTATTCAGCTAACACAATAACATACAGAACATAAAAGAACATAATTAACATAACATAATTTTCAGGGGTAGGCTACAGGAGCAGCATATAGCGCTCTCTTGCGGCTGTAGACGGTAATGTTTTCTATTAGTTTATGTTAGGGTGTTTTTACCTGGCTCGTTTAGTTCGGTTAAAACATACCAGAGTTTGATTGTTCACTTGGTGCGGTTCATTTGGGCAGGTGAGAATGCAGCAATGGAAATCTGTTGCGCACCAAAAGCGGACCAAACAAGCGGGCCGAGACCGTATGTTTTCAAACGTACTCTAGAGCGGTTTGTTTGTGGTGAGAACACGATCCGAGATCGAACCGACCTAACTGCATAAGTACTGCGCATTTTGGACTAAACCAGCTGCCGTAGTCAGCTGCGCAGTGAATTATCGGATGAGGAAGTGTTTGTTGACAGTTTCTATTACCAATATTAGCACAAAGACAAATCGCAGACATACCTGGAGTTGCAAGAAGATGCGGAGCCTTAGAAATTTGGTGTCTTCGCCCGTTTGTAGTGCATTAAAACGTTGTTTTCAAGCGGCATCCGCAATTCATTCTGGAAATAAACGGTTTGTCTAGAGCGCCGCTGTATACAAACTATGTATAACAACCACGGACATAATTTAGTGTCTGCTGTATTTTCCTCCTTTTGTTTACTTCCGGGGTTCCGTTGGAATTTTGCGCATGTTGATTCTGACCAATCGAGAAGCAGTTTAGGAAATACGTTCAAATACATGTGGCCAATGAGTGATGTGGATCTTATCACATGACTGAATTTTGGTTCATTTCAACTGGTGCGGCCCAGAGCAATCAGCGTGGTGTGAAAAGGAACCAAAACTGCTAAAAAAGCTACAATGTATAATTTTTTGCTTTTGGTCCGGACCAAATAAACCGTACTACAGATGTGAAAACTCCCTTAGTCAGTATGCATTCATTTTCATATACAAGTCGCATATTCCAAAGAAATGTACCCCGACCCGAAATGACCAGAATCACTTTATGCCCGAGCCCGACGTTCATAAATACATTGTTTTTTTTTAAAGACCCGACCCAAGACAAACCCGAGAAAATAAGGCCCGACTCCGAGCCAAACCAGTGGCATTTTTTTAACCCGAATGTAAACGGCACTGACATATGTGCAGTCTGCAGCCCAGCACGCAGCAGTAAGACAGCTGGTCTGGCAAACAATTTGGCGACCTGCTCCATTTATTTTACTTTATTATCTGACAATGACACCAAGTTAACCGCTAAAATGTACATTTAAAATTAACTGACATGTCTTCCTCAATGAAAGTTAACCTACCGCCAGCCACACAATGTCTAATGCACTCTTGGAAAACAGAGGAGAGGTTTGAAAAGAACATTGACGCACACACGCAAGAGAGTTCGGGCCTTCGGATCTGTTCTGCATAAACACATACATTTTAAATTACCCCGACCTCGGGTTTTCGGATTAAAGTGGACTCGTGAAGACCTCTACACCTGACTTTCAGTCACAGGACCACGGTAACCAAATTCAAGTTAATTATGGCCAATTGTGGGTTGATTAGCGCCGGACTATATCGGGTCTATGTAACCTAGATGGTGAAATGCCAGCTACTGCTTGATATCTAGACGGCCAACAGCAAGCTAGCTCACCAGATTTAAGGCAATAAACGCCCCCAAATTAAAGTCCACAACGTTTTAAATTGTAGCTTGTGTGCTGGGTTTCCTTGGCGAATATGTTTATACTTTGTTTTGTGCAATCAGGGCTGGCTATTATCTCCCACTTAATCACAACAATTGATTCACGGGAAACTGGCTCCACTCCTGGAATTACACTAATGGTGCAGGCTTCTCCGACACATGCTCATAAATTGTGCGTGTAACCGTCCCGGGTCACGTAGCACAGTGGTTTGGAGTGACGGAGAGAGGCACGAAAAGGTGCGTGCTATGCCAACTCACTGCAGAATCTCTTGGCACGATGACACCCCAAAGGGAATGGGGCGGAATTGATATAAAATTTGTGGCTGTAATTCTGCCAAACGATCCAAGACGTCTCCTTCCCAAAGGCTTTGAGCTTCCTGCATCAGACTTGAGTCGTACTTTCTTAATATATTTTTTGAGCTTTTTATACCTTTATTATTTTGGAAAGGACAGTATTGATTTTTTGACAGTAAAGAACAAGGTGGAGAAAGGGGAAAGGGATCGGCACAGGACCGAGCTTGGAATCATACTTGGGTCGCAGATGCACCATGTGGTACTTTTCAAACCACATTTTTATTTCCACAGCATAATCCTATCACCTTGTATGGCATACTTAACACAAACTGCGTTGTTGATATCTACATCTCTTAACACATACTCCCACTATGCATAACGTATCATATTTGGCTCCGTTTGACCCCCAAAGTAAAGTCTGTTTGGCTAGCCTCAGGGTGCGGTACACTTAAGTGTACACTGGTATGCTTTGCAGAGGTGTTGTTTCTGGTATGATTCACTTTGATTCGGAGGCGAGCGCTAACTGTGCCGGATTGTGAGACTTCAGCTGTCACTGTAAAACATTCTTATAAGCGCATTACAATTTCATGCAGCTGCGTGTCATTGCATCCCAAATGACCCCAAATTCTTCAGTTAAAGATAAGAATCACGAGAAGCATATTAGGAGCAGTCTTATCTCCCATCGCTCTCCTGTTACTTTTTTTATATGCCAATCGATGTCAAACACACCTAATAAGCCATAAACGTATAATACCAATGAACTCTATTGTGCATTTCTTGCCGTTATCTTTACAACAAGATTGCAATTGCATCATAATGAAAAAACCGCACTCGGGTGCTGATCATAATGTGTAGTGCGAGTGCAGACCAGCGAGGGAGTGGGCAGGTGGGACAATCGGTTAGGGTTAGGTACAGTTAAGTATAATGTTAGTGCACCCTTACTCGTAACTGAAATAAGAAGATTGTACAATTCTTCAAATATCTACTGAAGTTGATGCGCTAATTCTGCCTATTTGTTGAGTCTGTTGCTAACCCTTGTAGGTGTTTGTTGGTGACGTGAGAAAATGACATGGCAAAATCACCCGGCCAAGAGACATGAACTCGATTTCTTTCCGCCATTCCTGATAAGATCTGAAAAGCACATCCCATTGGATACTCAGAAGGATAAAGAGGAAGAGACAGGATGGGAATAGGTTTTTGGTCGACTGAGTGGTCTGTAAATACTGATTATTTTCAGACTGCTCCGGACTTTAGGTCAGATGGGTTTAGCTAGATTAGTTAAAAGCCACTGCTTTGTAATTAACAAAGGGGTCAACAAACCTGACCTACATGACACAACAACGTATGAACTTCCTTAGAGTTGCAACCAGGAATCAATACAATGAATTATAACCAATGCAAGTAGTGGACAATCAATGTCATTACTGATAAGTGGAGGCTGTGCTCTGTGTCATGGAGTAAATGTAGTTAATACAGATATTTCTAAAACAGTATCAATAAAATGCTGGAAAGAAGTGATTAATAGAGGACTAATTCATTAAAAAAACTAAAATATATATATAATGATATAAAACAATGAGGTTAACACTAGGGGTGTAAAACGGACAGTTCATTACGATAAAAAAAAAGATTTTTTTCTGCCGTCGATGCGATTTTGATGATCTGGGGAACTCTAACGTATACAGGAAAATAGGGGCTTATGAGGGTTAAAAAATTATTGAATATAAAAATAAATTCATATAAAAAATAAGCTGTTAAACTAAAGCATTTGATCTGTCACACAACATCAGATCTAACAGTCATACAAGTGCTGCAGTTCTCTCTTTTGAGAATTTTTTCTTAAAAAAAATCAACTGATCAACATGTGAGAGAGGACACTGCAGCGTTTGGCTTGGACTATATCACCTGCTGTGCTAAACACACACTCGTCTTCTGTCTCTTTCACTGTGTTTTCGCTGCTACAGTCGCTTTGTTGCTGCATCGCATTCTCTTGCTGACTCTAGAAGATGAAAATAAACAAAA
The DNA here is from genome assembly GCF_030506205.2 of Paramisgurnus dabryanus. Classification (NCBI taxonomy): domain Eukaryota; kingdom Metazoa; phylum Chordata; class Actinopteri; order Cypriniformes; family Cobitidae; genus Paramisgurnus; species Paramisgurnus dabryanus. Next base: position 23,674,063 of record NC_133350.1, on the reverse strand, counting down.
ATGCACGCTTTGGCGAAAATGCGTATGGAAGTTATGTCAAGGAATTAGGAGTGTTAAAATAAAGGTACCTCAAATAGATTTTTTATGTGTGGCATTGAATCATTAGAAATAAAATTGATATATCGATCCATATTGATGTATTGTTACCGGGTGTGCCTCATAAGCCTTGAAAAGTGAAGCCTCTGGCTCTTTGATCGCCCCCTGGTGGCTGGCTGCAGTACAAGTCATAAACCCCGCCAATCTCCATTCAAACTAATGCGACTCTGCTCTAAATAAAAAAATTATTTACACTTCCAATTAAAGTTTCCGAAAGATGGTTTTGGTCCTTTCAAGTAGTTTTTATCACGCTTGTATATGTTCAAGTCTTCATTCTTGTGGTAAGTTTCATTTTAGTATGTAATTTAATGCAATAGAAACGGGGCGTGACGTTATGTTTGGCGTGTTTGAATTGGTCGCGCGGGCGTTTAGGCGGAAGTTTGATACCGCAGCTCTGCCTCTGGCTCCACGGACGATTCCTTCTGCGCATGCCTTGGCTCCAAACTGACGTTTTTACGTAACATGGCGGCGACCGTGGTCGGACATTTTTGGCTTCAATTCATTACAATGGTTGGAGGCGACGTCGCGTCGTCCATCTTTTTTTACAGTCTATGATTGTTACACCCCTAGTTTACACCAGTAGTTCTCAAACTTTTTCTGCTTCCCCCCTCCGGTGAAAATTTTAACTAAATTTATCGAATTATACAATGTAGTGCTGTTGGTTAGCAGCCTTATTTTTCTGAGATTTAATTACACAAAATGAATCTCGCGGGCCCCCAGTTTGAGAACCACTGGTTTTACACAACCTCGGCTGGGCGAAGTCATACCCTTGACTTACACCAGAGAATAGGACTATGAACTCATTACAAGGAAAATCCCCATGGAGCAACCTGAGGTTAAGTGCCTTCCTCAAGAGTGCAATTTTAAAAGTTCCTGGCTCTCTATCAAGCCAGCAGCTTTCCATTTACCTGCCCTTCATCTTAACCATTATCCAACCAAACCAGGACAACGTACGTATTCTATATGGTGGTGAATTCGAATGAATCACACCATAATAACATATGATTACCAAAAAATATTATATACGAAATCATATCTTAGAAAAGATACAAGTTAATCAAGGTAAAATAATATTTCTACATTATATTATAGATTTGGCCTTTTTTAGCTCCTTGTGATGGACTTTTGAGTGACATCACTGGTTGGACAAAAGACAATTTATTATTAAAAGTCTTTAAAAGGCTGTTTCATCTACTTTAGCTTTTCAAAGTGACCAAATGAATCTCCATGGAAACTATATCTTTACACGACCCACTTAAAACTAGGCTGGACGTAACAAATGGACGGAACAAATACGCCCCTTTTAGCTTTCTGAATACAAAATGTCTGTGAGTTCAGTTCTGCTGGTTTTGGCAAAGGAGTTTGTTTGAGTTGCCCTCTTTTCTTGTCATTTGACAGTCCAGCTGCTGGCTTTAATGAAGACAGATAAAAAGGCAGGGACGGAGGATCAGTTGCGTCTGGGGATGAGGCGTGAAACTGGGTTTAATTGCCTCCACGATCAAGAGCCTTTAGTTGGGAGTCGGTCGCCTCTCCGGCCTTTGTGAGTTTAGAGAGCCCACTTTGCTTGGAGGCCCGTCTCTTTGTGTTCAGCTGTCACGCTCGCACCCCGTCCTGATCGCCAACAGACCCTGGAGAGCAGTCTTCTGCCACAAACTTTCATGAACACAGGAATGATGGGAAAGACTCGAAGACTTGTCATTTTCAGGGCATATGCGACAAAAACTGCTTAAATCTATAATCTAAGTTAGGATCTTTGTGTATTTCAATGTACCTCTAAAATATGCAGGTAAAGTTTTTGAGCTCAAATATGCTATAAATGTGATATAAGTAGTTTTTATGTTACATTAAAGGGGCAGTCACACTAGACTGAGCATGCAAATATTTTTCGGACGTTGCATATGGGCGAGGAGTGCTTTGTCCATCTTTGCTTTGTAGTAAAGAGAAAGGTCACGCCGCGACATACCAGTTTTCTAATGGTCACATGTCTCTATGTGTTACGAATTCGCAGGCCAGAGTTCACCAGACTTGAACTTGTAGTGTTACCGTCCCATAAACAGTATTGTTGCTTCATGAAATGAAGATTAAACCCTTGCAGGCACGTGAACTATTTTAACAACATCTTTAGTGCCTTTATACAGCCTTGAATGTGGTAGTTGCCTTGCTGTCAATCAAGGGTCAGAAACATAGACGGTAAAAAATATGGACGTAGTGTTTGTGACGTCACAAGTAGATTTGTGAAGAGTATTTTTAAAGCCAATAGATGGCGGAGCCTGCCGTCGCCATCTTGGCAGGGCTTCATCGTGCGTCACTCACAAAAACAGCCAAAGAGGCGGGAGGTCTGAGGACGATAGAGGTTTTAGCAGACCAATTACAGCGCTTGTGGTCCGCGTAGAACAGACACTTTGTTATAGTTTTGCAGAAGTGCACGTCAGGGTCCGCCGAGCTACGTGTAGCCTATGGCGTAGGTATGGCATAGCACCTACGCATGACAAAATTGCACTTTAATATATTTTAAACAGAGGAGTTACAAAAAATCCCCCCCCCAGTTGCCATGAAGGGCAAAATTAACAATATAGACCACAAACACTTTTTGCACCTGACTGTAAACACATTTATTTCTGCTGTTAAGTTGGGCATTTTAAAATGGGGGGTCTCTAGTGGCCAGTTGATGAATCGCAGTTTAAGTCACTTCCATGTTGACTTTACGATCGAGACCAGAAGGTTGCCCCATGGTTAATGTACTTCGATTTCTTCAAAAATATCTTAATTTGTGTTCAGAAGATGAACAAAGTGGGGATAGGCACGAGTAATCGATTGCTCGAGTACTCGAACGTGGCATCGACAATCGATCACAAAAATGATGACCGTATGGGTTTATTTATTTTTTTATTGTGGTTATGGCCCCATTTGGATATCTGGTTAGCATTACAAGCGCCTGTGGTAGTAAAGACTGAGTGCATGTTTGGCGTCGACATAAGCCGTCCAGACTGGCGTATGACATCACTACGATGCATGATTTAAAAGCTTCCTATGCGCACTCGCGCCACGTCAACCCTGCTGATCCGCTTAGCGCTGTGAAGCCGAACACACCACACATCACTGAGGTACTGTGGTTTTACGGTTTTAATTCCTGTCGTTAAGACGGAAATACAGTCAGTCAGGTGCAAAATGTACAGTTTGTATGTATGTATGAGTTTCTGCACAAGAGCGCCCCCTGGCTTTGGGATGTGCCGAGATTTCACCGTAATATAGTTAAAAATCATTCATTGAGAAAATGCTCATTTGCACGATTAATCGTTACAGCCCTAGATTAATGTTATGAAGCTCGTGCTTTGACAGTTTGGGCCCTATCTTGCAGACAGGCGCAATTGACTTTGTCAGTGACGCATGTATCATTCGTATTTTGCACCGGCGCACAGCGAGTTTTTCCCTCCACAGACGCACGTCGGCAAACTAGGGAATGAACTTGCGCTCCCTGGGCGGTTCAGCGCAAAAAAGGAGGCATGTTCCGGCGCAAACCATCCCGGATGCTATTTTCCAGTTTCAAAAAACAATTGCGCCATTGACCAGAAAAAAATAGTCTTAAGTCAGTGGCGCGTTGCGCGTGGTTCATTATGCTATTTTAAGGGCGCATGCTTGACCATAATGTATAGCGTGCACAACGCGCACACACTTTGCATCTAATCTACACAGATGCAACAGTTATTTTTGCAAATCATAAATTGTTACACATAAAAATATTAATACACGAGATAAGGGGAATCATAGTGGTGAGCATTGTGGTGATAGTTTTTATTTATTTTGTGTGGCTGCGTTAAAAAATTATCATGCAAATAACAATTAAAATATTTTCATAAGTTTGTTGTGTGGCTGTATTACGTTTATTTTATGTAAATAATAATTAAAATGTTTTCATAAGAAACCTTAAGTGTACTTTGGTGTTGGACTGCTTGCGTTTCTTGGCTTTCAGCGTTGAGGGTGGACGCAGTGATGTCCTCTGCTGGCGTCTGTGTAGAGGCAGATCCACCTCCCATTTAACGGCGTGCCCAATTTATGCTGGCAAGTTTGGGATTCCCCCGTCTCCTGACATCATTGTAGCGCTTGGCGCAATGATGGGGATGCCAGCTGATGAGACAATTGTGGCTATTTCCTCTCACGCCTGTTTAACCTACGCTGATTTGGGCGGGTTTCTCCTATCCCCATACAAAACAACTTCTCTGTCTTTGACTGCTCTTACAAGAACGTCGGTCTCCTCGGCTGTGAACCGCTCCTGGCGTGCGCCTGGTAAATCCGTCATAATAATAGCAACCCGCCATGGAACTTGCGCCCTTGCATTTAAAGGGAATGTTGGATAGCGTTCTGATTGGTTTATTTGAGGTTACGCCCAAACCACACCTATGAATAATGAACCTACTTCAGACCAACCCCTTATTGATTTGCGCCTGGCGCAAGAGTTATTTCTCCCGCCGGAAAAATAGCAACAGCGCCCAAGATCCGCCCACAAAGTGACTTGCACTTCGCACTTGCGTTTCAGATCGTTAATATAGGGCCCTACGTAGGGCTGGGCGGTATGACGGTATATTCCGTTACCGCGGAATAAAATGTCAGACGTAACAGATTTTTCTATTCCGTCTATTCCGTGGAATGCAAATAAGTGGGCGTGGCTAACTCTGCCTCCAGCATGTTAGACTGAGTGTGACAGAGAAACATGTAAAATAGTTCACTTATAAAAAATGAACGAGTTATCTGTGTATTTTTTTATAATAAGTGCCAATGAATCCACCGCGGGTCACGCAGCAAGACTCTTGTCTTGCTCGCTCTCTCTCTCGCGCTCTCTCTCTCCTCATGCAGCAGCCGGCCGGTCTCTCACGTGCAGAGGTCTCTCTAGGCAAGCGCAAGGAGCTGCGACGCCAAATAAAGAGTTCTTCTTGCACATAATGCTAATAGTTGTAAAGTTTTCTGAACTTTAAGCAAGCTAAGACAAAACTCGCTTTTATAGCAGTGACACGTGCGCTGCTCAAGCGATGTAGTTTGACGCGCCATTTGCTTATACAAACATATTTGATCGGAAAGACGAGAAAGATATGCAAATGTTAAGGGCGTCAAGACCTTAAAACAAACTTTATGATCATCACATCATAGCATCTGTCACATTTATAATATCTAGAGCTTCCTCTCTCATATACAGGTATTTATCCTGTCTGTAGGTTTTTGCATATATTTATACCTGTTTATTTTACATATTGCATATGTTTAATGTAATGTATGCATAAATACAAAATACAATGAAGCCATACTATAACTTCAATAGTCTATAAAATTAATAACTAAATTAAAAACAAGATTCTGTCTAATCAAGAATTATCTGTTGTTATCTTCTGGGCATTTTCACTTTAACATTATTTACTTTATTTAGTTATTAGTTATTTAGTTATTAATTGCTCATATTTTAAAACTGTGGTGAGCCTTTAGGTAAAAGCTATAGTGATTGATGTATTTCTGTACATTTTTATCATCAAAAAACAATATAAACTAAAAAACATGTATACCGTGAAATATTCCGTTCCGTGAAATAAAATGACTCATTCCGTGAAATAGATTTTTGGTCAATCCGCCCACCCCTAGCCCTACGTGTTTTAAAGCGTGCAGTTATGGTGCACATCCACAATGGGAGTTGAACTTTCTCTCCAGTACATAACTTAGTTTAAGTCTAGCATTTTGTGCAGATATATGCATGTTGTATAATACATTTATGTTGTATATAAGGCTTAATATTATGTAGATTGCCTCATATAGACAGCGCTTCAGTTTGTGTTTATTAACCCTTTAGTTTCACTTCATCACGCAGCTCTTCATTAGAGGTTTCTGTTAAAAAACATTTTTATTCATCAATAATCTATGATGTGTTCATTTTTCTGTCATAGTTTCTTCAAAATGAAGTTTTATTTTAGGTTTTTTTAATAAAAAAAAAAAATTATTTTCAACATGACGCGTACACCCATTTGACCGCCCCGGTTAATCGAGTACTTTTTTTCAGACCTATGGATTGGTCGAAATGAAAAAATGACATGCATACATATCCCAAGAACAAAGGTCTTAACAAAAATTTTATTCTGGAGTGAACTATCCTTTAAATGCCATCTGAAACTTCATTAAAAATAAAGTTGAATAAAATATAATCAAACTTTTGAAGTGCCATAAGATCATTTAAATTTCTCTCAGAAAAAACTGCTCTAACAACAGACAAGATTCTCAGAATCAGGCCGTCGAGCTGACACGCAGTGCACTGGTTATTAACTAAAACCTTTAAACCTCTCAGAACTGTTTAATTACAGCAAGTATGTGATCAAAGACCTTCAGATGCAACAGCATAATTCAGACCTCATCGATCTAAGAACACACTAACAAAAATCTGCTTCAAACCCACAACCTCACTCACTCACTCGGTCTCGTTCTCTCTCTCGACGGTCCTTTAAACAGCCATACTAAACCAAAAAGCAACATATTAAACTACAGGCTAAGGGTTATTGCAATAATTCAGTGTTCATTTCTTCAACTCGAGAGGCTTTATTGGGCTTTAAAAAGTTTCGGACAGTTTAAACTGCTCAAAGGCCTCCGACATTTGTTGTTCTGTAGCAGTTATTGACCAGCAGGGTAACAATAGCGAAAGAAAACCAATACATCAGGGTAATTTTTCAAGTGGCTATAGCGCTTACCCTCCACCTCTCTCCATTTGATAAATTACTAAGTTATTTAGTCATAGATTTTCACCCCCACCGAAATGATTTATCAAGTGCATGAAAAAGTGTAGCCAATGAAGTAATTGTGTTTAGAGACAGCTCGATAGCTAAATTGAGAATAACACAGATGTGCGGTATGGGAGACGCAGTTCTTTGGATTAATCGAAAATGTCTTTCATCCTCCTGCCCATGGACCCAGGACGACCAAAGCTCATCTGTATGTCGGAAGAGTGAACGAAGCTAATTAGCGATTTTAACCTCACAAGAGAAAAATGAGAGCGAATTCAAGCAGTCAAGCAACTTGTGAAGGTTTACAGACTAGTTCATTCAAGAGCTGAAGGATATTTGGAATATACAGTAAAAGGTGTGTTACTGATACAATATTAGGAAACAGATTTACAGAGCCTAAGTTAAATGTACAAAATGTTAAATTTTAAAGGAGTTACCCATAAATAAACATGTTCTCATCATTGACTCATTCTCATGCCATTCCAGACTTACTTTCTTCATTTAAGTTATTTGAAATAACATGCAGACTTTGTTTGTGTAATGCCATTGGATGGTCTCCAACTTTTCAAGGTCCTAAAAGCACATACATCCATCACACACAAACTTCAGTGGATTAATAAATGTCTCTGAAGTGTTTTGATGGGTTTGTGTAAGAAAAATATTCATTTTTCAAACTTTTCAAAGTGTAAACATTGTCTTTCAGGTAAAGATCAATGTGACTTTTGATATCTTACAAGTTTATTGTGTACTTTGTTGCAGTAAAGTACACCAAGAATACCTGGTATTTTTTTGTGAGGCGTCAATTCTTGTGTGAGTTTTTTTTAAAAACATGCAAGAGGTCAAAGGTGACATTTACTTCAGAACTCAATTCTCTCATAAATGCGCAGATGAACATTTCCCAGAAGCCAATGTTTAAAAAGTTTAAATAATATTTGTTTATGAACTCATTGATTTACTTCAGAGGACATTTATTAACCTACTGGATTTCTTTCATGATGAATGGAAACCAAATTGGAAACCATCAAAGATATTGGAAAGAACAAGACTGAGCACTGCTATTACTATGAATAGAGGACAATGCAATGCTCAATATGGCCTCTCTGGCAACAGACGTCCCACCTTCCAATTAAATGAACCAATCATTAATCGATAAAGACTGATGAATCTCTTGGGGAGGGGCTTGTGAGGCGCTTGCCAACCTGTGCGCATACACAGTACCTCAAACGACCTGAAAAGACGTTTTATGCACAACTTGAGCTTAAATTAATACTCCATCCAAATATTAAAAATACCCCATGATTTACTCACCATCAAGCAATCCAAGATACACATGTCCATCAACTTTCAGACGAACGCATTATTTTAGTAAATGTCCTTGCTTACAATGGGAGAAAACTGGGATCAGGGAACAACTTCTGACTTTAAACCCTGAAAAAGTGCATTCATCCTTCATAGAAGTAATCCACACGGCTCCAATGGGTTATTAAAGGTCTTGTGTGGGTAATCGATGTAATATTTTAAGAAAAATATGCATATTTAAACTTAATAAACCATAATAATTAGCGTTCGGTCACTGCCCAAAGTACCCATGGCAACCAACGCTCACTTGTGAATCGTGAGTACATCATGTGGTAATTTTGATATTTGGCTAGAGTATTGGTTTAAAAAAAACAAAGTTATGGTACAGTTGATTTCAGGTTTAATTACTGGTCAGAAATATATGGGTGATTCTCACGAAATCCAGATTTAGAAGGTGTCCAGCATAATAATTTTAAAAAAGCCCTTGAAGCCAATTTTTTTTTGCACATATAAAATTGAGATCTGAACTTACTATAACCATTATTTTTAGAGGATTTAAAACATATTTCCTTTAGAATTATTTAAATTTTTTAGATTATCATTATAAAAAATTATCATTACCGCAACATGATATTACATTAAATATATGCATTAACAAACTCATATTTCAGTAATGACTAAATTGTGCTAAAAAAGTTGTCTAAAATAAACTAATAAGTTGTCTAGCTACTATGACAAACAAAATTTCAACTTCTTTCTGGAGAGAAAAAATAAGAACTGCTTTCCTGGTAGCAATATTTTTTAAATGTTAGTTCCTTGAGGGCTTAAACAATGATTGAAAATTGTTGCGGAGGATGAGAAAATTGCTCTTGGACACATTTATATTCCTTATTATTGTCTCTACATTTACCAATAATCACCAAATACCACATGTTTCTTTACTGTAAATGTTTTTAGTATAACATGCACTGAAGCTTTTAATTTTTTAGATTTTTTAAATTATAAATATTAAAAGAACCCAAAACCAAAGAATCCAAATCGAGTCATGGACACGTTGCAGTAATGAAAATTTTCCCCTTAAATGTGGAAAAAACAACAAAATTGGTTTGTATGATGTCATTTGAAATCATATGCAAAATAGTACATGAAGAGATGTTTGTAACTGTATGCTTCTTATTTTGATACTCTTACTTTGCATTTACTTTTTTATCAAAATGTTTCATGACACCTCATGAGTCTAATTTCGCGAGAATCACCCATATTGTTTAATTGTGATTTTAGGATGTGATTTTAAAGATATCTGTCTTTTCCCATTCAAGCAGATATGACTTTAGTCTTGCATGACTAAACTAACTGCCCAAGGAAGTTGCAAACATGGCCGCCTAAGGGTGCGACTTCCCTTAAGGGATTTTGAAACCATTTGAACCACAAGAGGCACTGGGATATTATTTAAAGTAAGTAAAAGAGCTGAAGTAAGTAGGGAGCGATCCACATTTTGCGTATAAAACCGTTCTGCTTTCCTCCTTTCTTCCCACGCATATTCTGAAATGGCATTCTAAGGGGTCAATCACACCAAAAGCGTTTATGGCAGTTGCAGGTGCCTTTTTTGAATGATATTCTATGGGCAGGGAGCGATTGCGTGCCGTTTATGCGCGCTGCGCGCCTTGCGGTTTTTACGCTTCAATATTTGATTGACAAGACAGCTGACTCGGTGGTTGCTTAGCAATATAAAAAGCCGGGTCGCACTGCTCTTTTTAAAAAAAGGCACTGCGTCACGCCCTGCGTTTTTAAGCGTTTAAAGCGCGGTTGGTGTGATTAGCCCCTAAGAAAGTTTAAGTATTTTCAACTGGCGACCACGTCGCTCTCTATTTAAGCACTTGCCACACACCTACATTCAAAATAATGTATTTGCGCACGCAAAAGCCGAAAAATTTGAACCTACCATAAATATCTGAAATGGAATCAAGGATTTTTGGGTGAACTACTTCGTTAAGAAGTAAATTAAAAACATATTTTACCTTCATAATGTGACATTTTAAGTGAAAAGGGCCATTCCAATGGAAAAAGGACCTTAAACTATTTTTATTTTTCTATTATTACTGTAATTGTATTATTTTAGCATTAATTATGGGGTTTTATAATGTCAAGCCTAAGTTAATTTCATGCCAAAATTGTGTTAAGTTTACACAGGTGGAAAATAATGCTTCTTATTGCGCATTCTCATTGAATTGAATTTGACAGAAAGATAAGGCTAAGGAAAAATCCAACCCAAGAAACCCAGACAGGAAAATAACATTGTTCAACAGAGGGGGAATTTCTGTCACATTTGTGCGGAGCTGACAAAACATGTTCACAGATCAGAACCAAAACAGTGCCTGCTGTGTCACTATCGCTGCACAATCTCATCATTCACTCTTTGCCACTGGCCTGCCTCAACCGCCACCGAATCTGAAGCCTAAACTGGAAAAGACGCAGGTGTCTAATGGCACGTCAGCCCCGAGTGGGTGACAGGCAGACTGGTCAGCTGCCAGGGACCAGAAGAGTCAGTAAGCCTGGCTGAGCACTGTGATGGATGCTGGGACAAAAGAGGGTGGTGGTATGTAGGAGCAGATTTATTCTGAAGACAAGGGAGTCAAGCAGAGAGAAAGAGACACAGAAGGAGAGAGAGAGAGAAAGCTTGATGCTCACCTTTGTGGTTGATGGACCGAATGCACTGCTTGCTTTGAACGTCCCACATCCTGACAGTCTCGTCATTAGAGCCGGACAGAAGGAGCGTGCCATCCATAGATACAGACAGACATGTAACCAGATTTCTGTCCAAGAGGAAACAAACTATTATTATGGTGGTGACAGCAGAGCTCAGGTGTGGATCTAAACTGGCTTCAGTGTGAAAACCTACTGGGAAACGCGTTACTTTGTAAAGTACTTGGTACTTTGGTGCATCAGCACACATCAGTGCTACAGACTTACTTTTTACTGGTCCACTACCATATTTCTCGGTCTAAAAGACAAATGTTTTAAGTCCCTGTGAAGTCAGATAATAAATGTCTTCTGAATAAATGTGTTTATAACCACCCAACCAAATTGGCGTAGGGCGTGTCTGCAGTCGGCGCTGAAACCACGCCCACTCACGGGAAAGCTGCCGTCTCGCTTAACTTTGAAAAACTGTTGCAACCTGAACGGATACTCTTGAGTGTGTTAGGGGTGGGGCCATGCACGGTGGCTCAAGTGTGTTATTGGGCCCCTGTTTAAACACTGCCCAAATAATCCTGAACTCAGAAATGGTCAAAAACCTGTTGAATGATCTTACTATGCAATTCATAGTAAGAAAACGACTACATTGTTTTTTCTTTTTGGTGTGTTTTAGCAATACATTGTAATAACATTTGTAATGTGTTTTGAAACAATTTTCAAGATTGACTTAAAATTTTTCTCAAGAGCAACGTTTTTAACTCGTTCCCCACCATTGACGAGTTATCTTTATTAACTCTTTCACAGGTTATCTCATCATTTAAGAGAAAACACTTCCCTGCCAATGACGAGTTTTTACGCCAATCCATATTTCCCCTATTATTCACATGGTGGCGCTCTTACACAACTTATAAAACCTGGAAGCAATCCCTTAAGGCAAACCGTAAAAACCCTGTGTATGTTTTGATCATCGCTCTGAATCTCATTTCACAAAAATTTTATTATTTCAGCTTTTAGCTCAAAATTTGGTATTTTTGAAGAAACCAACCCATATTTGAGAGCTGATAAGAAAACAATTGAAGGTAGGATGAAACTTTTTTTGTTCTTTCATGTGATATATGGTATGTTTAAATATTTAAAGAAAAAAATTTCTTCTGACATAAACATTTGTGAAGATCATAAAAAATGCTGGCGCTGCCTGGCAACTTTTTAAAAAAAAAAAGTAAAGAGAAAACACTTCCCTGCCAAAGACAATTACTATGCATTAGGTGGCGCTCTTACCCAACTTATAAAACACTATAGTAGAGGTCTACATTGAAGACCCGAGTCTATATTTTAAATGATTAGCCGGGTCCGGGTCGGGTCCCAATGTATTACTTTCGGGGCCCGGGTCTGTTTAACATTGTGGGTAATGCCTGAGCCGACCCTGAAAACACACACCCACATTTAAATAAAATATTTCAAAAACGGCAACAAAATCTTAGATGAACTGTCGCATACATTTTTTTCTATGACGCTCAAATTGCGTTAAAACGTTTATATTTGGTTCCTCCAGCCAGACAGCTAACCTGCTTGGCTCTTGTAATGTTTCTATGGCTACCAGTCAGCTTCTGCAGTGACGCAACGACTTTACCTTTGACAATTGGCTCTTTATTTAGAAGGCAGGACTTATTCCACCATACCAGGTGTTTTGCACTGTAGGCTATAGGATAAAACTTTTTTTAAGCAAAAAATCTGTTCTTTAATTTGATATATTGTATGTTTATATATGTAAAAAAGGAAGGTATTAAACTTTTGTGAAAATCATAAAAATGCTGGCGCTAGCTGGCAACTTTTTTAAATGCTGCTGGAAAAAGAGTTAAATATGATAATAAAACAATTCAAATATATATTTTTTTAACAATAACTTCTTATGAACACATGTAAAAATAAGATCATGGTCATAATTATTTGTCATCTGCTGTTTAAAAAACAGGCCACTTACAAATTTTGCTCTCATACAAGAGATGCTCAGAAGTAAACATGTGTTTCTAAAAGATACAGAGTACAATGCCAAATTACAGCCTCCTGTCAACAACAACCACCACCGATTCCACAATCCTCGCTGTGTACTACCTAAAAACCTAGCACAGGTGCTCATCTTGGCAGCCTCCAACCGCACAGCAATTGGAGGCTGCGATTACACCGCCTGCCTGCATTGGCTCACAGGCAGAGTTATTGCACAAAGCTCAGAGTGAAGGAATTTAATCCAAATGAGAGCCGATGAGTTCAAGCGCAGAAGCCAAAAACTTTTGGCTTTCATTGACCGAACTTTGGGCTCCAGCTCACAGATGCAAGACTTTCCTGTAGTAATGACCAGGGACAGACACATGGGGCACAACAAAGCGCAGACATTCTTACCTGTGTCCTTTGAACACCTGATTGCCATCGTTGTCCGACTGGAAGGTTTTCTCCCGGCTTAAACTCTGCCAAGCAAAAGCAGAACAAAGAGGAGAGAAAAACATTTACAACAATGCAGACAAAATGGTCCAACCGAAATGTATTCGTTCCCCCCGAGAAAATCAGCATACAGTCCAGGTACACACACATTATCCTTCCAGCAGCTTCCATTAGGTAACGGGGGATTTAGGTCTGTCGGTCTTTCCTAAACGCACTGATCGATTGACTTAATGGCATTAATTAAGGAAGAGGATGTTGGAGATGTATGGTGGTCTGGACTGGACCACTGCTGACTCAAATCATTACATCACCTCTTAAAAGTCTTGACCATAAATAATACATGACAGGAAGAGTTTAGGCCGGGAAGAGATGTCTGGCTGTTTTGGAAGAATCTTCCATAATCATAATCACACAATTAATACGGTTGGTTCGGAAATAAAGGAGAAAACATTTTTGAGAAGATTTAATTAACATAATAGCCTAGAAGAAAATTGGCATTTTTAAGGAATGGGTTCTCAGGAACCCTAATGGGTTTTAAGAATAGCCATTTTAGTGTTTGGATTTATGTAAAATTCATTAGCTATTAGCATCTGACAGGTCAGGTATGCGTTTATCGAAAAATAATGCATACCCATGGAACATTTCTCAACCAATCAGAATAAAGCATTCAACAGCCCCGTGGTATAAATATGTAAATTTTCAGTGGTGTATAAGGACCTTATAAATAAACTGGTTTGGGTCGGGTCAGCTCGCCTTACTTTGGCCTGGTTAGCTTTTCCATCGAGTTTGGTAACACTTCGCAGTGGGAGGGATTATAGCCGTGTCGTTATATTTGCGCTGCCTAGTAAGTGAGCACGTCATTGTACATTCCTATACCTTTATTTATTTCTCAGTCCAGCACAAAATAAAAATTGGCCACCACAAATAACGTTTATAACTACCTCTGTCTCACATGACAGTTTCTGTTCAAACACCCGTGGCGTCGGTCGACGGCGCTTCGCTGAGTCTCATTGAAGTTGCATTTAAGCATAATGCTGACGTGCTCGTCGCGAATATGCCGCCACAAACTGCAAGTCTGGAAATAACTGTTATGGTGTCCCTGATTCTCAACCTGTGCATGTTTTTAATCGCGAAAAGGCAGTTTGGTAACTTTTAGCAGAGCACAGATGACAACATGTTTGCTCGAGACAGCGCAAGCTAGCACTGAGTTAAAGCTAATCTTTTACATTATAGCGATGGCGCTGGTAGTGACGATTCTCTCAGACCAATCAATGTTCTACGTTTTTTTCGCTTCACATTTGGTATCAGCTTGGGTTGCTTGGAACCCCAACCGAGGTGGTCCGGAAAAAAGTATCTGGTACTACGTACTGCACCCAATGGAAAAGCTCCCAAAAGTAAGCTGACCCGACCCAAACCAAACCTAACCATGGGGTACTATGCAATGGAAAAGCGCCACAAGTTGTCTCAAGCCACATTCAGACAGCCAGCGACCAGCAGTAGCAGAGCTACGCAATCTCATTAATTTCAATGGAAACCAGACGATTTCCAGCGGCACGAGCGAAAGTGACCGTTGGCGACTGTATGGGTGTGTCCAGCGACGCGAGAAAGTTAAGAAAAGTTTAACTTTATGCAAATGTTGAGCGAATTTAGGGAGTGACTACCAATGTGAACGAAGCAGTGGAGTTCAAGGCATCCTTCTCTCGTCAGTTACTGGAGTGGATTTGTTTATGACAAGCAGATTTAGAAACACCTCATTGAAAGAGATTGCAACACACAGCGATAACATCTCTGCTCATATGGGGCGTCAGACGACAAAATGTTTGTCCTGTGGGGGCTACTGTAGGTTCTCTATACGTTTTGAAAGGGAAGGTGAGCTGTGGACAATTTGCAATCTAAACGCTAGATGCCACTAAAATCTACACACAGCACCTTTAATTGTATTAGGACATTTAAAGGGATAGTTCACCCAAAAATTTACTCACTCTCATGTTGTCACAAACCTCAAACATCCATTTAAGTCTGGGACTTGGTTTAAACCCTGTTTTTTAACAACCTCAAAGTGTTATGTGTAATAAGAATAATAGTCCTTACTTTCAATTAAAATCCACAATTTTAAAAATGCAAAAAAAGTTTCTAGTTCTAGTTTGACTAACAAATTGACAGAATTAAAGAGCCCTATAAACAAGAATTATTATTTTTTTAATTGAAATGGTAAAGCTTTGACGCTACAAGTCAAATCAATTTTTGACATAAAATCTAATTAATGAACATGAGGGATGAGAATGAATCGTGTATTGCACTTTGTTGCCAAGTGGTTGAAACCTGTTTAAAGGGAATTGTCTCAACCAATCAAAGCTTAAAGATTGAGGTTGGTGTTTTGGAATGAAGTCAGGATGTTAATTCCAAAGCACCATGGTACTGTGAAATCAACATTCGAAAGATTTGTGCAGCAAAATGAAGAATGTAAAGACCAGGCTCAGAAGTCAAAGAGATTTGAATCTAGCAGTGAGTAGCCTTTGAACAGCTTGATAGGTTTAAGAGACGTGAAAAATAAATAAATCAGGAAAGCCTGCAGACTAATAAGGCTATAGAGATTCCAGACGCACAGTCGAATAAAAAAGCAAGGCTAAAAATCTTTTCAACGTGTCATTAGCAGCTAATTAATGCCTTGATTAGTGTTTCGGAATGATGATGAATGTGATTGGGTGGGGTGGCTCAAAACATACACATATACTCTCACATACATACAGTCATGTTTATGTACCGTAGCTTAGAGTTTATCAGTGTTGTTTTTGGCAGCCCTTTTAGTTTTAGTCTTACGGCTCTATCTTACACCCGGCGCAATGCAGCGCAATGCGCGACACAAGTGTCTTTCGCTAGTTTCCACCCTAATTTTCACTTTTAGCGCCGCGTTGTTTAAATAGCAAATGCATTTGCACCCCCTTTTGCGCCCATGGGCGTTCTGGTCTGAAAACGAGGTGTGTTCAGGCGCATTGTTGTCGCGTTGCTATTTTGAGGCAACTAAAATAGACTACGCCATTGACCAACAAAAACCTGCTCTAAAGTCTAAAGTCAATGGCGCAATGTGTTTTATGTTATTTAAAGAGCGCATTGGTAAAATGCGCCTATACACGAGAGGACAATGCGGGTTTGCTTATCACAAGGTACATGAATGCGCAGCAACACAAAAATGCTTTTAAATATGAAAGATTAAAGGATTGAATGTAAAAGATTATTATTGAATCTCTTGGACATAAATGAGGACTAATTATGAGACGTTAGAAGGCACAAAGAGCTGCTTCACCTGCAGCCTGGTATGTAAATAAATGCTTTGCTTTGAACAAATGCGTCTGTTTTTAAATGTTTTTTTAATGCTACCTCACGGATTTATTGTATGATTACTCTGTACCTGTGGATATGATGAGATGAGAAAAAATTTTAAGTAATGCTTAAAAAAACTCTTTGCTAAAAAAAAACGCTGTCCAAAGTGCTGAAACGTGAGGAGAGCCGTTTGTAAATTCTTAATCTCCTGTTTGTTACAAATAAAGGATTTTTAGAGTACAAACCTTATCTTACATACTTGTGAATTATTTTATGATGATATTGGATAGCCATACATTTAAAGCAATTACAAGCCTGCTTTTTACTTCCATGCCTAAAAGAAAACAGGTTTTAAAGGTTTTTATAAAAAAAATAACAATTTCAATACAAGTGAAAAACAACACAATTATTTAACATTAATCTTAAACTCGGGATCTTCTTCCCCCGCTTAGTTTTTCAGTTTACAAAGTCCGTCATCTAAATAGGGATTAGACATAGCGCCAGCGCAACTTGCTTTTAAAGGGGATGAGAGCTGTGACTCTTATTGGTTTACTGCACGTTACGCCCAAAATACTCCCATTACAATAGGACCTACCTTTCGACCATGCGCTCGGCGCAAAAACCATTTTTCCCGTCGTTAAATTAGCAAAAGTGGATTCGGACACGCCCATTTAGACGTTGCGCTGTACGCTTTAGACAATGCGCTTAGATCGTTAAAATAGGGCCCTTAGTCTTTTGGACGAAAATGCTTTTTAGTTTAAGTCACATTTTAGTCACTTATAAACTTGATAGTTTTAGTCAAGTTTTAGTCAAAGTTACCTTTAAAAAAATATTAGCGTGATGAGCCTTTAGGTGCCGCTTGAGGTTGGTGGTATTCTTCCCACCTAGTTTGTGGCCACATTTACGGTCCTCTCCCAATATGCATTCCGTTTTTCTTTTTGATGGATTATACTGAAAGAATGTCCATAAATCATCTCGTCATTTCCGTTTATTGGTGTCACCGCCACGGTCCTTCAAACTCGCCTCAGCCACTGGTGTGTTGTTGTTGTTGTTGTTTGAAATCTGGTGCGCGTGCGCGGCATGGCGGTATCCGGGTGGTAGGCGTGAGTGAGACTGTCGCTGCGTCCCAAACCGCATACTTCCATACTTTATAGTAGGCAAAAAGCACTACTTCTCGTACTCTTTGCCTACTATATAGTATGGAATTAGGCGGTTTGGGACGCAGCGAGAGTTGACCCAAAACAAGGATAGGAAGCGGCAGCATTGCTGATACTTTTTAGCTAAAAACAGACAGATTTCACGCAAAATAGGCAAAATGACATGCATTGTGTACGTCAGACTTATAATAATTTTCGTGCCGTCTCGTCTAGTCAACAAAAACTCGAAAGCGTCTCGTCATGTATTCGTCACCTTAAAGGCATTTTTAGCTACTCATCATCGCGTTAGCGTCATAAAAAATAGGTGCGTCAACGAAATAATTTCGTTGTCGTCATCGTTGACGAAAACAACACTGGAGTTTATACACCAATGCTCACAGACATCTACACAAATTCTACAAGATGCAAAGAGTTTACATTAAGCATCCTGTAAAAAGGTATCCATGCCCTTGGCCTTTAAATGTTGCCTCCTTTATCGACTACTTGCAGTCTTTTTGTAATAGTATATGTCTCCCATTATTCCTAAGGTGAAATTCTGTATCTCAACATTACTGAACCCCTGTTGTAAAGAACCCAAGTGCAGGCCATGTAGGGTAAGCAAAGAACTTACAGTAACTGGAGGATTTTCAAAAAAACAATAGGCAGCTTTACCATCAAGGACAAACCATTCACTAACTCACAAAAGGCTATAAAATCACTGATGCTTGAAAAGCAAACATTTTGAGCTTAGAGTATCCAGACAATTTGCACACGGAATTTTGAAGATTTTAAAGTTTTCAACACCATGAGCATAAGTCTTTTTGTTTTTCTAAAGGTTCTAAACCATCCAAATTTTTTTACAAAACCTTTCAATGGGACAGTACCCAGTGAAAAAGGTCCTAATATGTACAGATATGTAATAATAATAAAAGCTTGAATCAAACAGCAGTATATTGGATACGTCAAGCCAACATCATAATTTTTTGGCTACTCTGGCTCTGAGGCCACAACATTTCTGAGCACCGCAGGGCTCAGCTGTTCCTCATTTGGATCCTAAATGGATCTCCTCTTGAGCAGATGTCTCCTCTGGTTGAGCTCAGCCAGGTCCTCAAACCCTCTCAAAGCCAAAATCACCTGCTGGGGAATAACCCACTTTCAATGATCCAGCGGAGAATGCACAGGCTTTAAGTGAGGCTGACAAGAGTCATGACATCTGGATTTGTTTCATCTCAGATTCCCTTTGAGATGAGCCCTCCAGTATAAAGGTGAAAAGAGGTGAAAATACGAGAAAACACATTCAATTCACATCCACTTACCATCTTGCAAGACCATGCTTCTCTATGTGCCCTGATCAGAGCTGATCGAAAATATAAATAAAATACAAATCGATGAAACATAAACAGCAGAAAAAAACACCTCTACAGGTGTTTGGATAAAAGCGTTTGCCAAATGCATTAATGTAAATAAAATGACTTGACGTTAAATCTAATCGCTGCCAAGCAGAAGCCCATAAATAGCTTTAATCTTCATGGTCTGATGAAGTAAACAAGATGTGGTGCGTTATTGCTTATAAAACCAATGCATACACATTTTACGAGGTGGCTAATTTGTATAACCACATTTGTACATTTGCCTTTGCCCATGATCTTGGGGTTAGGGAGAGATGAGGGGGGGTTTCGTTGTTTTTTTTTATAATCGTACATTTTTAAAACAATTAACCTCGTACTGAGAAGCAACCTTATGATCTCTCTGATGAAGCCAATACAGAAGTGACTTGCAGTAAACTGCAATTCATCAACTGGCCGCTAGAGGCTGGTTTCAAAAGGGAGTTAATCTTCATAAACCCTAATGTTAAAATGCCCAACTTTAGGTTTACAACCTGGTACAAAAATAGTATTTGGTCTATGTAGCACATTTTTCATGACAACTGTGAGGGGTAGGGCTGCAACTAACGATTATTTTAATAATCGATTAATCTGTCGATTATTTGTTCGATTAATTGATGGATCGGATAAAAACAAAAAACAAGAAAACCATTAATTTCCAACCCCTTATTCAAAACAGAACTAAAATCTTTAGAAATTGCACAAACATGTTGCTCCTTGAACACACCCGAGTTGTTACAATAATAATAAAATAAAATAAAATAAAAATGGACACAATGGAACACAAAATGGAACACAAAAAAATACACATGTATGCTTTACATCTGCCAAATATATAGACTTTTTATGATGCATTTCCCATCAAGAAGCCTCTCTTGATGAGATCAAAAAGATAGTATATAAGTACACTCTCAGAAATAAAAGTACAGAAGGTGTCACTGGACAGTACCCTTTCAAAAAAGTACACCTTTGTACCCAAAAAAGTGCACATTTGTACTTCAAAAGTACATATTGGCAGTTCAAAGATACATATTTGTACCTAAATGGTACATATTAGGACCTTTTATAAAGGGTACTGCCCCAGTGACAGCTTTGTACCTTATATTTGACTTAATGTGTTTTCTCTGATCGGATAGCTATCTCATTTGTTAAAACTGTTCCATTACATTTTTGCCACATAAATGCGTCTTGTGAAAACGGAAAATGCGTCTTCTACTCCCGCGCAAAATGCAAATACACCATTCATTACATCGCCTAAAAAATGTAAGACGATGTTTATGCAACAAAAGGCGGCAGTTACTGTATGTTGTACTGTATGTTGGGCCGGGCATGCGCGTCTCCTTGCTCGTCATGACCTGGAGCGCGCAGTACAGAACAGCAGGAAAGTGACGGCGTGATGATTAACATACAGGTCCATGACGGGGAAAAGCGTTCATACAACTCTCTCTCAACGTTTTATTTCTTTGTTTAATATCATTGCAGTTTGTCATTGGAGGTTTTTTTCATTCTAGAAACTTTTTTACTCGCTGTCGTCACTCCATAAAGCATAAGCGTGTCATCTTTGTTTGATTACCTCTTTGCCGGCTATAACTTCCAGGTGACCCGCTTACGTTTGGGAGGAGTAAAACACTGACATGTGGTTTTCCTCTTTGCTGTTTTTATATCTTTTCTCCGCCGCCCTGTAATTTCTCCGCCCTGTCTATGAGGCGCCGAACTCTGCAAGCAACAGTGCGCAAGAGAGACCGACGCTCCGTTCCAAACCGCATACTTCCATACTATATAGTAGGCGAAAAGCACTACTTCTCGTACTCTTTGCCTACTATATAGTATGGAAATTTCTCGGTTTGGAACGCAGTGCGAGTGTGTTCACTCCGTTCCACGCTTAACTGAAGTTTTTTTTTTTTTTTTTTATTAATCGTCTCTGCGTCACGCGACACAACGAATCGATTATGAAATTCATTGCCAACACTTTTAGTAATCGATTTTTATCGATTTAATCGATTAGTTGTTGCAGCCCTAGTGAGGGGGGTGAATTTTTTGTAACTCATACATTTAAATTATATTAAGCCCTAAAGTTCGGCATAATTAAGGGCGTGGCCACTTGAGTGATACTATTGGCTTCAAAAACGATCTTCTTAGAAACCTTTGGGTGACGACACGGACACTACATCCATCTTTTTTAGGGTCTATGCTTCATACGCAAGGGAGGTATGAATTCTGGTTATATCAGGCTTATGAAACCACAACAAGCAATATGCTGATGTGCTACAGGCCAATTAAATATCTTATAAAAACTTAAAAATTCAAAATTAGGCTTGCACCGATTCAAATTTTCCGTGTGGGTAGTGGTACCGATATTTGATTACTTATAACGATTTCTGACTGTACTGATAGATAGCAAAAGTTTTGTTTTTTACTTCTTGTTCCAAATTATGTAGTGAAATCCTAGATATGCAGTGCACACAAACTGCAATTGGGTTGTCATTAAGGCTGTGTTGATCAGTGTTGGGTGTAACTAGTTACAAAAGTAACGCGTTACTGTAATAATATTACTTTTTTCAGTAACTAGTAGTGTAAGGCATTACCCGTCTGAAAAGGTAATATTATTACAGTTTTCCCGAGCTAGTTACTTGAGTTACATTCGCCAGTATGAATGTAAGGTTATGCCACGGTCTCCCGGCGCTCATTTCATTGTTTGTTTGTATGTAAACGGGGGTTGCGTGCAGGTTGTTTATCCCATCAATTTTGAATATCAATTTTACTGTAATTAACGAAGGCTGTGTCTTTAGCTTGAGTGATATTAATGATATTTATTGAATTGATTGTGTATTTATTACTTTGCGGTGTTAAATTGATATATTTATATGTTTGGGTGTTGGATGAATTTGCTGTGCATTGCTGTGTATAGTGGGTTGGTAAATAATGTGCACTAACATCATGGTATCCCCCTGCTAAGAATACAGAACTCTTGGAAGTCTTTATCAGGAAATAATTTATTGTGAACCGTCATTCTTTCATCAGCTGTCCATTTAAAAGTGTCCATCTAAAATGAATTGCAACCTGTTGTCATCCCTGTATTTTGAATGAGTAAATTGTTGTCAAATTTAATCTAATAAAATTGTAACTTTTTATTGATTTGGGAGTTTTGTGTTTGGATATTTTCTTGGCCGTGGCTTGCCCAAATAAACATTCTTGTCCAGAAAAAAAATGTAACTAGTAATATAACTAGTAATATAACTAGTTACTTTCTCCAGGGAGTAATAAAGTAAAGTAAGGCATTACTATTTTTGAGAGTAATATGTAATACGTAATATATTACTTTTTTGAGTAACTAGCCCCAACACTGGTGTTGATTCATCACGTTTCCCATTAAAAATATATGTCAGAAATCAATTTTGAATCTCAAGGCTCCAATTCCGTGTTTTATGCACAGCTTGTGCGTATACTACGGCTCTTTGATCAGTAGTAAGTCCTAATCAATCTAAAATCACTATGAGTTTGAGCCGTTTATAACGTGCATTTAAAAAAGGACACACTCGTAAAAACACAATTATTCAAAATTTTCTTTATTAGTATGAAATACTCTAAAAAAAATTTTTGTTGTAAATGTTGTAAATATGGTTATAGACATTTCCTGGAGTAGTGTTTGTAATGGTACTTCTAATGCGGCACAAATGGAGTTGCACAAGAGCGCCCTCTGGCTTTTGGATGTGTCAGCATTTCACCGTAATTCAATAAAATTCTTCCACTGAGAAAACGCACATTTGCACGATTATTCGTCCCAGCTCTAGTTGTCATTGTCACCCAATTCAAATTAATCACACAGCATAAGTACTGATTTCCGCACCATTTGTTAATCTGCCATGATCATTGTGTGTTTTTAAACTTTTTAATCTTGGAAAATTTGCTTCACTGTTTTTTTTTGCCGATATCGATTATAGGCAGATATATCTGCATCCCTGTTTAAAATAAAAGCCATTTATGAAACAGTGTTATGGGCTTCAGTGCTTACCGTGCTGCAGAGAGACACCTGAAAAATATTGCCGTCGCTCCCTCCACAAAACAGGAAGTACTCGCAGGGGTCAAAGGTCACAGACACGATACCAACATCGAAAAGAACCGACAGGAGCATCTGCCCAGAGGAAATTTCCCAGACCTATGGTATGAGAAGAGAAAAAACATTTTGTTAAAGGGTCAATGACAAATCAAGATGTTTCATTGGTAATATTAAAGGTGCAGTGCGTAGATTTTAGCGGCATCTAGCAGTGAGATTGTGAACTGCAACCAATGGCTCAGTCCACTATACACCAAAATGCATAGAGAAGCTACGGTAGCCGCCACAGGACAAACATGTTGTCATATAACACAAAATACATTAGGTCACAAAACAAGTTCTTTACAGCAGTTGAGGGCTACTTCCATGTAAGTGGACCCGGAGTGTATGTAGATAAAAACGGCTAATTCTAAGGTAATAAACACATAACAGTTCATTACGTAAGGTCTTTATACACCATTGATAATATAGTTATGTATATAATATTGCATTTCTGTCATGAGATCGCTCTAAAAGTTACACACTGCACCTTTAATTTAATAAAGAATTTCAGTTTAATTTCTGCATTCAGGACAGTTGCACTACCTTGACACTACCTTGACATTTTGATTTGTGAATGGGTGTATTCGAGAATACAAAATTGTATCACGTCTAAAACTGTTCTCATGCCATCTTTGATTTTTCTATGGGTTTTGAATTGGGCAATCTTGAATTTAATGACACAAAGAAACAGAACAAAGAGAGACAGATAAGAGCAAAGAATACAAAAGTAAGAATAAGACTTCTGGGTAAAAGTTACTCTGTTTGTCAGGACTGTGTCGTCTTCTCTCGATGTAATAAAATCCTGTAAGATCTTACTATTTCTGTTCCAACTTATAGCTTAATGGGAATGCCTTTACATTACCTCTTGTACCAATGAGTTACTATGAAGTTTTTGGCAGTGTTACCGCCTGAAATAAAATGCTGAAGTGGACACCGGAAAGCTCAGAAGCTTAGCTTTAGAAAGCTCCAGTTCTCTGCAGTGAGACCGCTGAGCCAACAACACAGAACCTTCAGTCCAAATGAAAGGTCTATAGGCACAGAGCTGCTTTCAAAAAGATGCTCAAATCAATAGAAATATAAAGTTGGAGTTGATTTTCTACTTGAAGAGCAAAGGCAAACTGCATGATCACGTTCGGATAGAAGTGAACTGAATCAAAGAGCAATATGAGCCATCCCCGCACAGGTGGAGTGTGATTGATTGCCTCATCATAAAAAAAGACAAACTGACCGGAAAATAATTTTGGGTCTTAGCCAATAGATGAACAGGATCAATGCCTGTGACCCTGACATAAAATAGCAAAAGTAAAACTAATCTGGCCATTATCTGTTTTATCACTTTTACTGGCTCAGAAAATCTACACTATTAAAAAGGATGTATTCATTTTTTACACATTTTTTATGTGCTATTTAACACACTGTGTGTCATTTTAACCCAATGGGCCCTATATTGCACCCAGCGCAATTGACTTTGTCAGTGACGCATGTATCATTCTTATTTTGCACCAGCGCACAGCAGGTTTTTCCCTCCACAGACGCACGTCGGCAAACACGGTTTGCGGTTCAGCGCAAAAAAGGAGGCGTGTTGCGGCGCAAACCATCCCTGATGCTATTTTGCAGTTTCAAAAAACAATTGTGCCACTGACCAAAAAAAACTAGTCTAAGGTCAGTGGCGCGTTGCACGTGGTTCATTATGCTATTTTAAGGGCGCATGCTTGACCATAATGTATAGCGTGCACAACGCGCACACACTTTGCATCTAATCTACACAGATGCAACAGTTATTTTTGCAAATCATAAATTGTTACAATAAAAAATATTAACTCATGAGATAAGGGAAATCATAGTGGTGAGCATTGTGGTGAGGGTGGATGCAGCGATGTCCTCTGCTGGCGTCAGGTCCTGTGTAGAGGCAGATCCACCTCCCGTCCCACGGTGTGGTCGATTTATGCTGGCAAGCTTGGGATTCCCCCGTCTCCTGACATCATTGTAGCGCTTGGCGCAACGATGGGCATGCCAGCTGATGAGACAATTGTGGCTATTTCCTCTCACGCCTGTTTAACCGATGCTGATTTGGGTGGGTTTCTCCTATCCCCATACAAAACAACTTCTCTGCCTTTGACTGCTCTTACAAGAACGTGGGTCTCCTCGGCTGTGAACCGCTCCTGGCGTACGCCTGGTAAATCCGTCATAATAATAGCAACCCGCCATGGAACTTGCGCCCTTGCGTTTAAAGGGAATGTTGGATAGCGTTCTGATTGGTTTATTTGACGTTACGCCCAAACCACACCTATGAATAATGAACCTACTTCAGACCAACCCCTTATTGATTTGCGCCTGGCGCAAGAGTTATTTCTCCCACCGGGAAAATAGCAACAGCGCCCAAGATCCGCCCACAAAGTCACTTGCGCTTTGCGCTTCGCACTTGCGTTTCAGATCGTTAAAATAGGGCCCAACATGTGTCATTTTGTTACATTCATTAAAAGAGAGAACAAAAGGTGTGTTAAAAGTAACACAAAATATTCTGTTCCAATAAAAACACAGATGTGTCTAGTTTGGGACAAAGCATTTAGCGTATTTACATTGGAGATGATAATTCACGTCATTGTTTACTTTGGGGTTTGTACCATGTGGTGCTTTCGCACTTTCGACAACCCAAGTTCGATTCCCGGATCATGGTCATTTGCCGATCCCATACCCCTCCCTCCTCCCTGTACTTTCCTGTCCTCTCCTACTCACTGTCAAAATAAAGGCAAAAATGGTCAAAAAAAGAAGTATGATGGAGTATTAATGTGCCGAATGCACTTTGCCAGGGTTCGTACACGTTTCTGAAAGTTTATCGCACATGAAAAATTAATACGTAAAAATCTTGCTTCATTTCTTTTGTGGGCAATTTCAGTGCAGGAAGTACAGTGGAAGTCCTTATATGGGCACTTTAACCAGAATGGCGCACGCACACACCAACCAAGAGCTAATGCAAGTGGGGAGCGAAGGCTGGCCCGTGTGGTCCGATCCAACAGATGAGCTACTGTAGCTGAAATTGCTGAAAAAGTGAATGCTGGTTCTGATAGAAAGGTCTTGTGGAGTCCACACCTCGACAGGTCAGGACTGTTTTGGTGACATAAGGGGGACCTACACAATATTAAGCAGGTGGTCATGATGTTATGGCTGATCGGTGTCTCTGAAGGATGTAATACTACTCTATAGGTACTCAAGAGATTAACATGAGCTATGTAATGTTATACAATGTTCTTTACATGATTTTATGTAGAAAACAGCAAATCACTAAAAATGAATTTTGCTCGGTTTTCACCAACAGGTTTTTTATAAAATCATCCCACATTAGGGGTGGGCAAAAAAATCGATTCTTAGATGAATCGGGATTCGGACGTGGGACGATTCTGAATCGATTCACAAATGTCAAGAATCGATTCTTAAATGTTCGTTTACAAAATAACGTCACGTTATCAGAACCAAAAGGCGGAACTCAACTGGGGGAGCGGTGATGCACACGGACAACTTAAGAGAGCGCGCCCTGCAAGAGCGCATAGCGGAGCTTACAAGAGCAGAAGAGAAAGAACACTTTAAATGCTTGTAGGACTATACTGCATATATCTTTACATTGAATTTAGGGCTGTCACCATTACTCTATTCTTTTTGAGGAGTTTTAAAAAAAATCCTTGAGTACATGTCGAGTACTCCTTAAAATAGCGGAGATGCGGTTTAGTGAAACAAACAGTATCAGCATACAAATCAGCGCTACGCTGCCTCTCTCTCCCTCTCGTTTGCTCGCTCACCACACCGTGCGTGTGAATCAGGAACTGCGTGAGGCAAGAATGGGCATCCATGTGAATTTTGGAAGTTAAAGACGACTGAGCTGCAGTGGCATGGCAAAACACATTTGAGAAGAAAGGCGCAGCAACTCAAAAAGACCTGCATGTTTCACAATTACTCCAAAAGACCATAATGACAATTTTGCGCGTGGAGCAGCAGTTGTGCGATCTACCGGCATTGCCTTTGCGATCGACGTATTGGACACCCCTGCCCTAAACCATCCGCAGACTGTTTAGATATAACATGAATATACTTCTGTAAAAATATGAACATAGTTTGTTATTCAGTCGCTGGGTGCGCTGCATTATATAAATACAGTAATACTGCCAATCACTGTGTATAATGATGATGATTAGACGCTTAACGTTCGTGGAAGTTAATGCCGGTTAACATATAGAATTAATATGTCACGTTAAATTAATATTTTTACTGGTTTTAATGTCTTACAACAGAAACAGGACATGTATGTATATAAGAATGACATTATTTATCCCTAGTTGCATTAAAGTACAGTATATGACAGTTCAGAGACTAGCAAAAGCGCAAACATTAACCTGGCTTTGAAAGCAAATGCGACGTAATGACGTCACAGATATGCAAATTAGTACGTCAAGAATCGATTCTGAATCGAATCGGGACCCTAAGAATCTATTCTGAATCGATTCATGAGGGTCCAAGCGATTCCCACCCCTATCCCACATACTCCCGCATTCTGTCAAAATATAACCTTGATATCTTTAATACTGACCAAGTAAGATCATGTCAAGATTGAAATTAAATTAAAATCAAACTTTGATGCTCCTCATTTCATAATTATAGAAGAGACTTTATCCTGGATTTTACAGGCAGGGTCACAAATGTTTCAAAAAATCCACATCTTAACGCAAACGCTTATGTGGACATGGAAGCCTCCTTCTCAGTAAGTGGGAGAAAGGTCATGTCTTTTCCAACTAAATAAATTGACCATTTGATAAATTAAGACCGTTCAATACAATGGTCAAAGGTCATGCCTCGGTGTGTGCAGTTCCTGCCCGGTTTCTGTCTCGATTCATGTAGACGTCAGATGTTTTTAACCCAATCACTAAACACCTAACACTTTGACTGACCTCATGGATTCAATTTATCTATGATGACTGACAGGCTGTAATCCACTGTTGCCAAAGCTAGTATTGAACTCAGATGACTGATGAACAACAGCAGGACAAGTTAAAACTTTGAATTATCAACTTGATTGATGGCTATCTAACCACTTTGTCTGAGGGGCTTAGGACAAACAGGAGGATGTAACCAGTGACAGATTAAAGTGCAACCTATCATATGGAATAAGCAGAATATCTCCGTGTGCTGCTTTCCAAATACAAAATATTGGCTGCGTCCTAAATCGCATGCTTTCTTCAGTAGGTACGTATTTATATATACTATATATGTTCTATATAGTATGATTGTGTGGTGGACATAATACATTTGCCATGTTGTCACTGTCATGTGAACTATGAACGTCCGTTGCATTGTGTCATCTCCATTCATAAATCCACTCTCATGGCTTCATGGGATAGTAACGTGTCCATCGAATGCACACTTCAGAATCCAGCCGGAAAGAAGTAGGTCATCTATTTGGCATACTACTATGAATTTGGACATACGTTTTTTTGTCACACGCTGTTTCTTGCCTATATAGCAGGAAATATGTGGATTTGGATGCAGTGTGGAGTTTATTGTGAGAGGGTTTACCCCAATTATTATAATTATTTTTTTAAATAATTATTGGACTACACATCAGAGATGCTCACAAGTCTCTGAGCTCGAGTCCGAGTCAAGTCTGAAGTCTTTGAGCTTGAGTCAAAGTCAAGTCTGAAGTCTTTGAGCTCGAGTCCAAGTCAAGTCTGAAGTCTTTGAGCTCGAGTCCAAGTCAAGTCTGAAGTCTTTGAGCTCGAGTCCAATTCAAGTCTGAAGTCTTTGAGCTCGAGTCCAAGTCAAGTCTGAAGTCTTTGAGCTCGAGTCCAATTCAAGTCTGAAGTCTTTGAGCTCGAGTCCAAGTCAAGTCTGAAGTCTTTGAGCTCGAGTCAAAGTCAAGTCTGAAGTCTTTGAGCTCGAGTCCAATTCAAGTCTGAAGTCTTTGAGCTCGAGTCCAATTCAAGTCTGAAGTCTTTGAGCTCGAGTCCAAGTCAAGTCTGAAGTCTCTGAGCTTGAGTCCAAGTCAAGTCTGAAGTCTTTGAGCTTGAGTCCAAGTCAAGTCTGAAGTCTCTGGGCTCAAGTCCAAGTCAAGTCTCGTTGTAACAAATAAAACTCTAATAACAAATAAAGAAATTATAAACATTTATAAAAAAGAACAAAGTTGCACATTAAGTAAGGTCTAAAATTAGCATTGGGTACAGAAATTAAATTAAATGGATAATAACACTGTCTTTATTGTACAAATTAAATATTATTATTATTATTTTTAGAGCAATAGAAGTGATTTTCTGTTTGTCTTGGGTTGTTTGATTAACATAAATGACACAGACTTAAGAAGGTTAATTGAGGGTACTGTCTCTTTAAGAACAAATAAGCCCAGACTGGTTTCTTAAGACATAAACAAAAATGTTTTTATTAGAAAAAGAATACTGTGAGATCATTTTGTGTGTATGTGCCCGGTCAAGAAAAGAAAGATTTTATGTTGGCTTAACTTTTGAAACACTTCTCTCTGTATGTGCACTACTGAGGGCACTTAAATGCGTGCTCAAACACAGTCGGAGGGCGAATTCCAAACAGCGCTTCAGTAAGAAGATGCAGCAGTCGCTTCACATAAAAATGTTAGGTTGTTTTTTATTGCTCTATTCAGCAAATGTGTGTTAATGGCCTACAGTATGACAGAAAGTAGCTCAACTCTGGCAGGGCTCGAAATTGCGACTATTTTTGTCGCATATGCAACCGAAATTTAATCTGTGCGACCTTAAAATATATTTGGGAGCATTTGTGCGACTGCCCATTTTGGTGCGACTTGATTTAGATTGTGATGCTGCGTGCTGCTGTTCCAGGTTCAGTGTTCTCTTCAACGTTACATAACCAATCAAATTTCACCATTAAGTTCTTACGTTTAATGAAGACCGCAGATTGGCTAATATGAGCGTCAGTCATTCCTTCTTGCCGTGCTACGTTGGTACGTGAAGCGCGAAAATGTGAAAGACGAACCGCGAGCATGACGAGAACGAGCCAACTACAGCCAATGTTACTACTGTAATTCAAATGCGACTCCACCAGCGGAAGATAAGACTTGACGTTAAACCTTTCAGAGAAAGTGGCTTAAAGATTTCGAGTGGCTCCGCTATGAGAATGGCTCGATGTAACTTACTGTGTTTACTGTAAATCCTTTAAAACGGCGTTGGTGGCGGAATCAAAACATTTTAAGCTCCAGACCTTGCTTAAACATGGCGAAAGTGCCAAAAACACAAGTAGTGTCGTGACAAATGTGTTCATTATTGATGGAGACACCGACCTGTCTGTCAAAGAATGTTTGATAATGTATGTGCGCATGCGCTGGTGAATGGACATCCGACAAACAACCTTGTGGTACATGTTGATGTGAAACACGACAATGCTGATGGTATGTTTTTATAGTATTTTTTAAAACATTGCCTATTTAGTAGTAATATAGCATCCTGGTAATGCAGTTATCAATACCAATATATATATATATATATATATATTAGCCTTCTATATTAGGGTCACTTTTGTAATGTCTCAATTACGTGTTTGCTAGATTTTCTATTGTAATCTTAATCATGTTACCTGTAATTGTTAAATTATTATTGCTATGCTATTTCAACAGCATTTGAGTATTCATTTTGGAATCTATGCAGCAAAATATAAAATAAAATAAATAGAAGAGCAAATTTTAAATGCTGGCCATGGTGGCATTTTATTTTTAATAAAATAAATCTATTAACAAATACATTGTAGTTTTGGTGCCTTTTAGTTTTTGGATGGATGCGCCTAAATTTTTGCTGGTGCTCCTAACTCTTTAAAGTTGGGAGCACCAGTGCTACCAAATAAAAAAGTTAATTTTGAGCCCTGCCTGGACCTGACTGGAGCTGGACCGGACACACTTAACCGCATGTGCGTACAGAAATCTGCTCACTTGAGCGCCTTTTTGCGGTTAAATTGTTTAACCATTTAAAAAATTGCAAGCCTTAGAAACACGTTACTGATAAACTTACCCTATTTAAATGGCATATTAATCCGCGAATCACATGCGAGCCGAACCGCGGATCCGTCACAGCACTACCCAAAGCTTCAGATGAATGGCACAGCAGCGGCTGGTGCAGTCAACATGTATGTACGTCACGTGTTACGTCGTGGGCAGGTTAGGTAACGGAGGGAGGGGTATGACAGCGAGCTCATCAGACGTTTCCTAAAAATAAACATTGTTCACGAGTCGAGTCTGAAGTCTTTGAGGACGAGTCTCAAGTCGAGTCTGAAGTCACTGTGTGTGCGACTTAAGTCGCACTCGAGTCCGAGTCTCAAACTCGAGTCCCCATCTCTGCTACACATACAGATATATAGATATATATATATAGACTACTGCGACACTAAACCCACAGTCTATCATAATAAACACATTCAAGGCCAACAGCATTGTGGCTTAAAAACAGAAATTGGTCCCTCGGCTTCATAAGAAATGTATAAACAGAGACTTGCTCAAAAGGAGTATAAGGTCTGGGCACAGTTGTCATCAGGAATCAGACATCTTGATTTGAAAAGAAAACAACTTTGACATTGAGCCTGGCCAACAAAGTTCACCTTGTCCGTATCTGTTAATCTCAGGTTGTTCAAAAAACAAGCAACAGCTGTGTGTCTACACAGAACTGTCAAAAAAGCCATAAACATCAGTGTTACTAAGGCCCTGTTTAGAGCATTTTCGATTTAAAATTGGGTCTATATTGGTCTTTGTCATCTTTTGGTAGCGTAATGGTCATACACTGTTAAACTGAGTTCATTCAACTTAAAATATTAGTTGACAACTGCTATTCAACTAATTTTGTTAAGATGAATAACTTAAAATTTTTAGACAACAAAGTAACTCACTTTTTTAAGTTAAACTAGGGCTGGGCGATATGGCCAAAAAAAAACAATCATGAATTTGTTTTCGATATCAGTCGATAACGATTGTTATCATGATAAATGTCAAATCTTTATTCCTCTCATTCCTATTCCTCTCTGAAAGTTGTAAAAAAAAAACAGATAATTATGGTTTTAAACTAGTTTTTATTCAGAACAATACAAATACTTTCCAAACAAGTGATCAGTTGAGGTATAAGACTACGCGACTGCCTTCTCTCCACCCATTTATCTAATCTGAGGTACTAAACACAAGTTTTATGTCTTTTCTGACTTCTGGCGTGAACACACGGTGAACAGCGCTATTTTTTGACTTACATTGATAAAACTACAGTGGCTGATCTTTGCTGTTTCTTTTTGAAAGCGTGTGAAAGTTGCGCGATCCTATTTCATCAATTGCGCTGAAAATTCAGAGAAAGCTCTAACATATACACGTACAAAACACTGTGCAGCATGTTTACTTACAACACAAGCAGTGGACTCCGACATTAATATTAGTTTGCGTCCATATAAACTCATAATTACTCCCGCACGGATTTGAATGACAGCAGAGAGACTCGCCCACCGTCTCGACAGACCGCCCCCTCAAAATATTCTGGACAGAAGCGGTCGAAAGTTGACAAAAGAGACAGATTTAAATACTAGGTGTAAACTTGATGTGTCTCTCAAGTCCACTTGTGATCCGATCTATAAAAACACATCTTAATACCAAGTGTAAACCGGCCATAAACATTAATGGTTCCGCGCATTTGGATTCCGTGATTCCGTCTGCGTTTTTCGCATCACGGAAATTATAAGGCCCTACTAATAAATTAATAACTTGCCTCATCTTACTCCACTCCTCCAAGTCTAACTGACACTGTGATTGTTAGTTAAACCAGGACCAATGCGGCATCCGGAAGCACCTGCGCAGCATTGCGCATGGTTCGTAAACATTATCAATCACTTATCGACCGGTCATTATCGTTTTATCTGGGGAAATTTATACAGAGAAAAATATCAGTATAGAATTATCACCCAGCACTAAGTTGAACCAACAAATCTTTTTTACAGCATATAATAGTGACATGACGAATCACAAGAGGATGCGCAATGACCTAGAACACCCTATCAGGGAGTGAATCTGGCACCCACGCCTACGTTTAAGGTCCGTCTATGCTGCAGCACAACCCTTGAGTTTTCAAACTGAAACAGAGTCTGCAGCATTTCCAAAAATCTCCGTGTATGAGGGCCAGAAACTCCAGAATAGTGTGTATGCCAGGAGTAACCATATCAAAAATAAAATGCGCAAAAAAAATTTAAACATAGTCTTAAGAATTTTTATCTTAAAGGTGCAATGTGTGAATTTTAGCACCATTTAGTGGTGAGGTTGCGAATTGTAACCAATGGCTCAGTCCACCGTGCATCCCTCCCTTTCAAAGAACATGGAGAAGTTACAGCGGCCAACACAGGGCAAAGAAGTCATCGTCAGAGATGGCAGAAAAAAGCCAGTTAAGCAATGAGGCTTATATAGTAATGAAACGCACTCTGTAGAGCAGTTTGTCCATTTAGGTTTACTGTAGAAACATGGGAGTGCAAAATGGCGACTTCCATGTTAGGCCACCGGTGGTGTATGTAGATAAAAATTTCTCATTCTTAGGTAATAAAAACATAACGGTTTAAACCACAAAAAAAAACATAGTTATGTATATTATATTGCATTTCTGTCAATAAATCCTTTAAACATAAAAATGACAATGAGCAGTCACCTTTATCCTGCACAGCTTTAAATATTAGTCAATTAAATATAGTACATATATTATTCAATGTATTAAAATGATGAAATGAGTGCTATGCAACACTGCTCTTCCAGGAGAATTAAATGTTTCATGAATTCTCTTATTCTCAAGATACATGACTGGAATCTTCAATATGATTACAACATAGACTGTCTGATCAATTCATACAAATTACAGCATATATTCTTCATATAGTTATTTAAATTGATAGTATTTTCTGAACATTTGATGCCTTCCCCAGGTCTCAAATAGGGCAGCCCTGTTTTCCCATTATGTGCTCAACAATACATCACATTAGCACCTAATTCTTTCAGCCTATCAGCTGTGTGCAATGTGACTAATCACTCATGACAATGCTGACTGCCAGATGTGCACTTTTTGCTGTTGAAAATCAATTTCCCACTTCCCAAAAAATGTAAAAAAACAGTGGTTATAATGGAGAAAGATGGTTTCTCGTCCAGATGTTGGAGCACCGTTCGAACCATTCACTATTATCGATTCCTCTCGATAAAAAACTATATTACAAAAATGTGATTGCCACTCTGTATTATTTTTAAATACGAATACTGACATACAGCTATGCAACTTCTTAAACGGTTAGCAAGCTAAGCATATAACACAAACAAAAGCAAAGTTTGCAACTAGACCTGATCAAGTGCCAACGAAACAATTCCAAAATCAAATGAAGGACTGCTGCGTTTGATCCCCTGCCAGGAAGATTTTGGCTGCTTTTCAATCTAATTTAAAACCGAGCTTCAAAAACTCTTTGGTTCAGCTAACAGAAAGGTTTCCCTGTCGTTCACAGGCCGGTAAAGTTGTGATGGGGAAAGATAAAGACTATAACAGATTATAACAAAGTTCAGGACGTGAGTCCCATCAGCTCCTTGCTGGCTTTGCACTGCAGTCTTTAAAATGCTCATCAGTGCTCAGTGCCCTGGTGTGAGCAGACTTCGATCATCTCAAACACTGCTTCACAAAGACCTTCATATCAAGCATATCAATACATTCCTCAATGGTGTTGACGTTTGACACTGGTTGCCCTGATCGCAATAATGGAATTCAAATCGAATGGACGAATCAAATAAAGTTTATTTGTTATATAGGTCACTAGTGTCTTATATTAAACAGATAGTTGTACATTTAATCTGATTGGTACCAACAGGGCATTGGAAACATTTACATGTCAATAAACCATCATGGATTAACCCATTTGCGGTCTCTGACAAGTCATTCGGAGCATGTGACAAAATAGCCGATAAGTATCTTCCATAACAATATCTACAAGAAAAGTTCATGACACCGTCTATAAAAACAGCTGACAGTGGGTTAAGTCACAGCATTAGTGCAATGAAACGATGCAGGCAGGTTTCCCCACATACAACACAACAAATCTCATCACTGGCTCCTTGAGTGGGGGAGATCGATTCGGATATAGATCAGCTCCAGGGCACTGACAGCAACTGCTGGGCTGAAATGGCTTTTGACAGCGTGAGACAGGGCTGATTAAACAAGACCATGAGCACGTTTTGTTTGAGTGTTCATCTCACACACAAAACTTGCTGCTATGATGCTGTGGAGGTCACGGTCAAGAGGTTTTCGTGTGCCCAACAGAAATGGGAGACATATGGGAAAACGTAACCTTTACCACACCTGTAAATGGTCAATGATGACTGAATTTAAACATTTTAGCCGCTAAACACCACCTTGGTCAAAGATAAGGTGATATTGGCCGAATGTTCTCGGCACGTAACATATCTTCAACAAATACTTTCCCTTCAAATCCCCTTATTCCCAACCTCAGGCCATTCAGAACTATCGGTTATGCATCGAATCCAGATTTTTTGGGTTCGGCCGAATACCGAATCCGAATCCTACTCGCATCCTTTTTCCATTAACACAGTAAAACACATAAATGAAGTAACGTCCACAGCAGTGTATTTTTCATTTTGTTTGATTTTAACGTTAAAAAAAAAGGATAGGCAACATTATGCCAGGATGACAAGTGGGAAAAACTATTTTGAGAATTACCATAAGCCTATGCATAAAGAAAGCGATGTGGTGTGATGAGGTAGTTTTTCCAGGTGCGTCCACGAAATGTGAACCGCCCCTAACTGTGCTTTCACACCGCCACCTGCGAGAACAGTGGACGCTCAGACGCTGGAATGCATTCTCTGAACTCCTCTCAAGCGAAGGTTTCCACCTTCCGATTGGTTGCCGCCGAACATTTCCGCCTTCCGACTGGTCGCCGCCGAACCACGTCATATCTCATTACCATACAGTTGAGCTGATTTCAACTCTCATCGACGCTCACGCTGTATATGACGTGCCGCGCCGCTGCTCGCCGGAGCTAGCCGCCGGCTCTCATTGAAAATGAATGACTTCTGGCCACTTTGACGATCTCGCTGGTGGCGGTTTGAATGCACAGTAAGGCTCAGCGAAAAAAAAATACTTATCTCCACGTCAGCACCCGATGTGTGTAATCAACGGCCGCGTGACATCGACCAGCGTAGCGCAAGCCTAGGGTTCGGTGGAAAAAAAATTCTACGATTCGGCCGAACCCCGTCAAAAAGCCCAGTATTCGGCCGAATCCGAATCCTGGATTCAGTGCATCCCTAGCTTTAATGCATTATTTAACAAACTAACAATATTGTACATTTATTGTTAAAGGAACACGCCCAGATTTTGGGAATTTAGCTTATTCACCGTATCCCCCAGAGTTAGATCAGTCCATACATACCTTTCTCATCTCCGTGCATGCTGTAACTCTGTCTGACGCAGCCCCCGCTAGCTTAGCTTAGCACAAAGACTGGAAGTGAATGGCTCCAGCTAGCTATTTATGTGATGTGATTTGTATAGTCACACCGTGTACAAATAACAAGGTGATATGTGACACAGTGATCTTTTAACAGTATACATACCGGGAACTATATTCTCTGAAGACGAAGCACTGCTACTTGGGCAGAGTGATTTGCTCGCAGCACCCTAGAAGCCCCCTGGTGAGGAGCAGAGAGTTCAGTCAGAGTTATGCAAATCACTCCGCCCAAGTAGCAGTGCTTCGGCTTCTGAGTTACAGCACGCACGGAGATGAGAATGGTATGCGTCGACTTTTCTAACTCTGGGGGATACGGTGAATAAGCTGAATTCCCAAAATTTGGGCGTATTCCTTTAAACTTTGTGAATACAAAATTAATGGTTTGTTGTTAGTTCATTTTGTTTCTTAGCTAATGTTAACAAATACAACATTTAATTGAAAAAAGTAAATGTTAAATTAATATAGTTAAATACATTGCAAATATATTGTTAATGGGGCAAACACACCAAACGCAAAACGTGTAGCAACTCGTTCCTTGCTAAATATTAATCGCTGAATTTAACATTGGGTCAGGCGAATTTTTCGCTCAAGTTGAATTTTGAGCTAGCGTGGAAGCCCGGTTTGAGCCGAATTGCGCAAATTCACGTATTTGTATTGACTTTGTATGTAATGGTTGAATTTGCATTTGGTGTGTACACCCCACACAGGGTTTCTGCGGGAGTGATTTAAAAGCATATGAAGCTGTTTGCTCTCTGGTTGCTTTTGTGGTGTTTTGGTGTCATTTGCCAACTGGTCTGTGGATCGCTGCATTGGCTTGAGGGCATTAATCTCGGAACACTATGCTAATGTGCTAACGTTACCCAAACTGAGAATCTTTCGGCCAAATGGAAAGATTTATCTGCTAATGTCGATAATAAAAAAAATGGTCAAATACACTCAAAAAAAAATTGGCGCTAAATAGCACTAAAAGTAAATCGTAATCATAGGGGAACCATTTTTAGTGCTAAATAGCACCTGTAAAGCACCTATGAAGAACCATACGGGGTTGAACATGTATATATTATGAATACAGTAAGGTCTTTGTCTCTCAAAAATGGCACCTGTCACAAAACGCAGAAAACATCCATATATTATGTTGCTGCTCCACAATTTACAGTCCACGTCACCATTAACTTACAAAAGCATTTGTATTTGGCGCTTGGCTAGTTAATATTGTACCCTGCCGAGGAGTGATTCCTGTCGTAGTAAACTCAACTGCATTTTTTTTAACGTAGTCACCCACAGCCTGCCCTCGCATTTCATCCTCCCATTTCTTTTCACTATAACTCTGCTATGACAGCAACTGGTCCTGTGAAAGCCCCATGGGGCATTCTGGGTAATGAGCGAGTGCACTCAGTGTGACATTGAACGCCTGGTGCCGTGGTGCCCTGGGCACACCTCCAGCTTAAACAAAGACTAAGCAGCCAGTCATTTATGACAGATCCTCAGAGCATGCAGCCCTTAGATCAGTCATGGTTATGGTTTCTTTATAATGGGCTTGATTACTTGCCGTAATCCTGTCAATGCAATGTCAATGACAATAGGCATAAAGCCTCAACCAAGTGCTGTTGTGTGAATTGAGAATTATGCCTTTTGTACAGTCAGACATAACAAGCAGGTCAGAGCAGACAACTAGACTAGTTTTCACATTGAATTTCACACATTTAGTTTGTGAGATTATATCTTAACTCTTTCACCGCCAGCGTTTTTAAAAAATGTTGCCAGTCAGCGCCAGCGTTTTTCATGATTTTCACCAAAGTTTAATGCCTTCCAGAAAATGTTCTTCTTTAAATAAATAAACATACAATATACCAAATGAAAGAACAGACCCTCTGCTTTCAAACAAAAAAAAACGTTTCATCCTACCTTTAGTGGTTCTTTTGCAATCAGCTTTTGAATATGGGTAGGATTTTGCAAAAACACCATATTTTGAGCAAAAAGCAAAAATAATTCCATATTTGTGACGGACTTTTCATAGAGATCCCATTCAGAGCGATCTTTAAAACAGACACGGACATGCAGCAGCTTGCCATAGGGCAATACTTCCGGTTTTAAAAAGTTGCGGAAGGGCGCCACCTGGTGGATAATAGCGGTATTGCGGAAAGACGGAAAATCTCGTCATTGGCGGGGAAGCGTTTTCTCTTAATTGACGAGATATCTCGTCAATGGCGGGGAAAGAGTTAAAAAAAGCTCATCATGCATTCGTTTAACTAGTGGCGGCCGGTGACTTCTCTTCCGAGGGGCGCGAATTCAAAATATGTGTTCGGACTGTCATGTGTGTTGCTTGTCATTTCAAAATATGTGTTTGTTGCATCATGTGAACAATGTGCATCATGCCTTTTGTCAAAATACGTGCCTGCTCCACACGCGTCGAAAGGATTTATGATAAAAGAGACGCTCACGTTCACAAAATACTTGCAAGACACTCCCTTAACAGTAAACTCTGATTAAGCGAGAATCTGGAAAATGCGAGCATCTCTTTTATCATAAACCCTTCGAAGCGTCTAGAGCACGCTCGTATTTTGACATCATGCGTGATGCACACAGGTTCACACGGCACGCCAAACACATATTTTGAAATAACGCACCACACACATGACGGGCTAAATCCAAAAAAAGTCACGGGCCGCCATTGCGTTTAACACTTTAAAGTTTTGTCTCTCTATCGCCATCTCTGTTTGAAACATACATTTGCAGGTTACTTTACGCGCTTATTGAAAAACAGTTGCTAATGAAATCCCAACCTGACAGCTCAATGTATTATTCATTATTATAAGTTTGTCATTGTGAACGTGATAAGGTATAGACACTTTTTTATTTTTAACAAAAAAGTTAGCAGCTTGAATACAGTCTAAAGGATGATCTCAGTTTAAACTTGCTGTAACCCCCGTCACAAACTTATTTTAAAACTTATTACATTTATCATAAGACGACCGGGGGTATATGCCCAATGAAGAGAAATATTGGCAAACTTAACCTTTCAACACTCTTAAAAATGACAGTAGGAAAAAGTAATTAGGAAACACAAAAGCAGAGTCTAAAACTATTATACTAATCTAGCCTTTCAAACCAGAATGATTGCTTTTAAAATCTTCCTAGGGGAAAGAAATGTTCCCACATAATTCACACATATTTAAAGAACGGGAGAGGAAGGGCCATCTTGAACCTTGGTTAACACTCCACCAATGCCAACAATTAGATGTGGATGATTGCTGGTTTACTTTGTTCTTAAAGCAAGTTTATAGATGTTTTGTTTGGTGGGAGAGCGTGGTCTTATGAATACTGTCCATCAGTAAGGATTTCAGCCTTAAGGGACATCAGACTCTCCAGCATCAAACAATCTTCTCAGTCGAATAAAGCAAGTCGCCTGAAGGCAACGGCCTTGAGTGCATCTGATTCAGACCAGCGTGAGACACGTACTGACCCCGTTTCAGAGTCGAAATCAAATTTCACTCAAGTTCACAACTCGAGAAAGGGAAGCGTGCATTACTATGCATTTAAAACCAAATTATCCCGTTTAAGTGTTTTTGCTAGAAGACAAGAGGCTTGTAAATGTCTAACAAGGTCTATAAGAAGCCCCCGTCAGGCGTCAACAAAAACAGGCGCAAATGGGATGAAAACTTTCTCTGAATGACAATTCAAGGTCTCATCAGCGCAAACATTAATTTAAGAGCATCTTCCTCGCACGAATCAACCAAGAGAAGACAAATTATCTCAAGGAAAGGACCTCCTCATGACCCGATTTCTTCTTGCCATTAAGAGACTTCCGCAAGTGAAATAAGCTTCAAACTGGATTATAAGTGTGGCAGCTTTAGGTTTGTGCGGCAGAAAAATATGAGTTCATAAATATTTATGCTTTTCAAGTGATTTCTCAGACACTGAATAGAACAGATGAAGACATCAGCATATTAAATAAGATAAACAAACAAGATAAACAACCATATGAATCATTTGTGTTTCCAATTTAATAAAAAATAGATATTGTCAGAACGCATTAGAAAGATTTGAGGCTGTATGTTAGAGGTACCTGCAGATTATAAGCATATGGAAGTGTTCTGACATTACTGCAATGATAGGTGGAACACCAAAACAGTACAAATTTTGTGTCACATGGGAAGCAATTGGAAAAAAGCACAATTTTGTTTATACTTTTATGTTGATCATTGCATTAAGAAGATTAAAACATTAATCAGTCTAAAATGCATCATTTGAATTGAAAGCACTTCAGTGATGCATGCAAACCATGCTGCATTGTTTCTCTAGCTTAAGCCCAGGATGAACTGCAGGTTTTTTGCACTCCTATAAGATCATTACCTTATCACACTGTGGGAAATGGATATTTAAACTTGGGTACGACAAGCATATCATATATAGGCTTTCCTTGGACACCAGACCGGGAAAATGGCCGTCTTTGAACCTCTCTCACAGTACGACATAGGACCACCGATAAAGAGCCATATCACAGAAATCGCCACGATTGTTTCACGATGGCAATCTTACGTCTGGGACAGCCAAAAATCGTCCAGTGTAATCCCGGCCTTTAAAGGAGGTAGTAGTAGTGATGCACCGATGTATCGGCCGCCGATATTTATCGGCCGATTTTTGATGAATTTGAAACCATCAGCATATCGGCAATAGCACGAGAAAGGCCGATACCGATTGTTTATTAATTAACTGCATAAAGAAATCCATTATGGATTTTTTATTATGTAAAAAAAAAAAAAAACGAGTTAATGTTGTTAATAAAATAAATGCTGAATAGCAAAAAACACCTTTAAAGGTTGTCATGCTGTCTTATTATATTTGTTTTAGCTTAATTTGTGCCTCTCTTATTATGTTGGTCAGTTGAATGTTAATTAGATCAAATCCATGTTCAGTAAAAATTATTTGATGCAGAAATAAACTAGCTAATAGACCAACTGTATAGTATTGTATCCAAGTGTTTAATATCGGTTTCGGCATCGGTATCGGCCAGAAGTTGTCTGTTTAAATCGGTATCGCCCCAAAAAATCCTATCGGTGCATCCCTAGGTAGTAGGGTTGTGCCGATTGACGATATTATTGATGGTTGACTGACATCACGATGGAGAGACACCATCGTGATGCGACGCCCCCACCCCACTCCGCTGCGAGTCAACACACACTAACTCTCTTTTATAGACTATAGTTAACCTAAAATCTTTGCGGGAATTGCTCTATAAATTAAATAGAAAATATAACTAATGCATATTTGCTATTTCAAAAACTGTAGTCTTCTGTTCTCCGAATACTAGTGCTAGTACACAATAACTGACTTTGACTTTTATTGGTAAGAGGAAATACAGAGACTAGAGAGAGCAGGGCTCCAGACTGCCCCCAAATGGTGGAATTTTGCCCCTAAAATTTGAGAGTGTGCAACTGAATTTTACATCCAGTTGCACATGTGCAACCAGTAAATTTGACCTTTTTTTCCAAAAGTGCACAATAAAATTTGACACTGAATTTAAAACAGCACATTGTACTTTCTGCATCTATCATTAAAGTATTTATTAGTAATACAGTGGAAATTAGTAGAAATGTGAATATTTGGTTAGCATGTTGATTTACGGTGTGTGCCCCTAAATTTTCTGGTTGCGGCCCTAAAATTTTCAGTTGGGGGCCACTGTGCTCCTAGTGAAAAAAGTTAGTCTGGAGCCATGGAGAGGAATGTTTATTTCCATATAGTTATTTATGTCTAGCGATTTGTTTATTACTATTTATTTTATCTCCTTTTTTATATTTATTTATTTCATTTTTTATTTTTATTATTATCATTATTATTATTTTGTTGTTGCCTTCATATTGCTTGTTTAATTCGGGATGGGAGGGGTTTATAAGGGGTTTATAATGAGACAATTTGTGATCTCTTATTTTTCATTGAATGTGTAACTATGTACAGTCTTGTTAAATTCTAATAAAAAAGATTTAAAATACAAATACTGTAGTCTATGCCTGATACGTGACGTGTGTTAGTCTGTGAAAATATCCGGTCAGGCATTTGATCTTGACATTGCTAGAATCTTGTCTTTTTACATGTTGTACATTTAACTTAAAATATTTAATTTTGTATAAGAAAAGCCTATCGTAGTGTCTCGGACGATCGTGCTCATTGTTACATAGGTCTGTGGCTATACTGCACTGAAGCGGAAGTTTAAGATATAAACCCAGAATTCAGCGAACGCCAAGAACAAGAAAACGGGAAATACACTCCCACCGAAACGCGTGATTTACACTTATGTGCAACCTATAGGAAAGAGTCATTAGTTGGGTTAGTAAAATAACAAAATTGTAGCTTTTAAGTACAAAATAGTATTTATGTAAAAATATATATTAAAATAAAGTGCACAACTCTTCTTAAGTGGAAGTTATAAACTAAAATAATGAATAATAATTATATAATAACAAATAATAACAAAAATTGAAATACCCCCTCCTCCCCGCCTAACAATATCATCGTCCATCGCGATGGTTTAACGTAACCATCATCAACTGCCAATTTATGGGAAAACGCCCAACCCTAGGGGGTAGCTTAACATTATTTTGTGTATGTGGCGTAATGCAATGTTAAGGTTCAAACAACACATTATTTAACATACCGTACATTGCTCTACTATGCCCCACCTTTCTGAAATGCAATTTTCACAAAGCCCATTGTTCTGAAAAGCGTGGTGTGCTATGACTGGCCAGCTATCCAGTGCATTGTGACTGGCCGAATACTTCAAGCATGTGAACGAAAATGATACACCCCTTACAATATTTGGAATATCAGATCCCAAAGCACGGCGTCTTCAAAACATGGCGGCAGCGACAATAATACCCTAGCGAGAATTCTTTCTTTGTGAATACATTTGGACGATGTTATGCAAATCAACCCACACAGTGACCTAGATATGTGACTAGGGATGCTCCGATCAG
Source organism: Paramisgurnus dabryanus (assembly GCF_030506205.2). Classification (NCBI taxonomy): domain Eukaryota; kingdom Metazoa; phylum Chordata; class Actinopteri; order Cypriniformes; family Cobitidae; genus Paramisgurnus; species Paramisgurnus dabryanus. Next base: position 23,630,362 of record NC_133350.1, on the reverse strand, counting down.
GATTTTTGCAGCCGATACTGATTACCGATTTGTTGTCTGCGTGCAAGCTTTTTGATGAATGTAACTGTTAACATTTTTTCTAGATAAAGTAACACCACAGATGTTGCTTTTGATATATTACTTGCAGTAATTAGGTATATTATTGTTTTAATAGAGAATTAAATAAATTCGCACAACAAATATTTCTTATGCAATAATTTAATCTCTCTTTAAAAAGGCTTATGCATGTTAAAAGTAATGAAATAAAACACATCACACTCTTTACAGTATGAATTAAATATACACGCATTCGTATGAAGTACAACAGTTCTTCAGTGAAGAGCAGAGAGTGATTTTATTGAGAGATGAATTAGGTTTCTGTAGCTTTAAGACTTGAGAGAGATCGCTCTGTTTACGTGCACTGATGACAGGCTGCTGTGTCAGGGTTTATACAGAAATCCTTAAGTTAAATTTACTACTTTTTACTACCTTTTTTACTACCTTCAGAATATTTTTTAAAACCATCACGACACTGAATTGCAAGTGTTAATCAGCGACCTTTCTATTATTTACACAGGTTTTGACATAAAAGAATTAAAGTGAAAAAATTCTTCTGACTGAAATATTTTTCAGGCCAAGTCATATTCCTTTACCTAACACTTTATGTAGGCGAGACCAATAGCATTTTAAGGGGAGATTTTTTTGCCATAAATTCCACATTGAAGTCTCATGTGGCATATAGGTAGCTGTAGTTTGCAGGGCATTTCAGATTAAGGCGAAACAGCTAAATAACTCACTATATAAAAAGAAAACATGAATATCACCACCTTTAATGATTGTTTTATTAATTATTTATTAATTGTAAATGTATTTATTTTAGCATTTACTAATAATTTTTTAATCAAAGTTGAAACTGTTAACATTAGTGAATGCACCATGAACCACCGTCAATTACTGTAATGACATAAACAAGAATTAATTAATGCTTATATACTCTATATTTTTCATTGTTTGTTTGTTATATAATGCATTTACTAATGTGAACAAATACAACTTTTTAATATCATATTATTCAGTAAACATAAACAAATAATCCAGGGTCTGTTCTGTTCACACAACAGTTTACAGTCACAGCTCTAATACAGTAACGTTATGTATGAATATAAACCCTGAACGAGTAACTCGAGTCAAACTCGTGTAGAATTCGCACAGGATGTCTGTAACCATAGTGAATGTTGTTAATTGAATGACTGTACATTTCTCAACAAAATATTATGTTACAATAGAGGCAGCGCTGATCTGCTAGTTTATGCGCAATGTTTCTGCTGTTTACTTTCTCCTAAGACCTAAATGGTCGTGTTTATATGAGGATATTTGCAAAGACGGGATTTTTGAGGCATGTGTGTTATTTAAGGCCAATAAAGCGGCAAAAATACGTACAACACATGCTCAATGAGAATCGAATGCGCGGCTTGCATGCTCTTCTGACACAGAAACTGCGGACGCACTGTTGTGTGTGTTTGAATGGCTTAAAATCACCTATTTTTAAACTGCTGTGCTTAAATATATGTACAAATGTTACGTTTTTGTGACCACACGCAAATGCAACTGCAAGAACCGACAGGTGGATGACATCAAAGTCCCGCGAGAGCATTTCGGAAGCAGTCTCCTCTTATGATTCCTCGTCAATCGCTCTCACAGGATTTGGAAGTCATCTGCCTCTTGGTTCTTGTGGATCCACATGAAGTTTACCCACGAGTTAAACAAACCCGTTGTACCAGCCACTGGCTATATCAGCATAGCATGTAAAAGCGTGCCGCGGATGATGAGTAACGTGAGAAATCATTTACCCCCAAAATACAGGACCCCTTACGTTAGTCATACTGTGCAAAGACACGCAATTACCTGTTTGGTTTTCTTATCCCACGAACTGAAAGGCTTGCCAATCTTCATTATTTCGCTAAGCCAAGTCAATCGTCTTTTACACCTTTATCGATCTTCAAAACATCGGAGCCTTCCTGCATTATAAGTTTGACCATGCTAGCTGAAAAAGTTTTACCTCAGCTTAACGTGATACAGTCAGAAAACCCAGAGTGGATCCGGTCCGTAGTGATTACAGAACGCTTACAGCGGAGAGAGGAACGTGATTTGGCTCCACTTCAGGCTTTGATCACATCCCAGAGATGAAAGATCTTTGATTATTTGCCCAGATATGCAGGTGATTTGAACTAATTTCCAGGCATCATAACATTACAAAAGGCAATCGAAAATGTACTACCTCGTCAGATGACGCTTACTACTTTTTACTACTTTTTACTGGCCTTAATTTGGCATAATTTTATTTACTACCTTTTACTACTTTTTACAACCCCGCGGAAACCCTGTGTGTGTGCGCAGGTAGGACAAGAGCAGCTGTGAGGAAAATTAAAGTTTAAACTATCAAAAAAGCATGCAAATTATAAACTTTCGGCATGTGGATGCAATTGTCCGTGATACATGTGTTGTATACGCAGTTTGATGGGGATGTGAAGATGCTTTGTGCTGTTAGGACCGGAGCGCTTTCTATAGCGTGTCCTATAGAAAATACACACATCTCTGTAAAGGCAAAGTCACTGCGTAAAAATGGTCTCTAACTGTAGCCGAATTTAGGACCCCTATGATGAAAAAAGTAAACACAAAGATTGGTTCATGAGATCGGCAAATTTAGCGAGTACCGATCGAGTAATTTAATGCCATTATCGGCCGATACCAATCTGCGGCCAATCGATCAGAGCATCCCGTAGTGATGTGTGACATAGATTTTTTTTAAATGAGGTGTTTTAGGAAGGTGTGGATGAGCCTTTACATTCAGAAAGAATATATTTATTGTGCAATATTTTTTATTTTTTTTACAAAATATATACATTTTTAGTGCAATTGCATCTTGAACATTTTTTTAAAAGTACAAATCTTTCAGAATATATCAAATCAAGCTGAATCATGACAAAATTTTAGATTTCACGCTGCATTGAATCAGATATTACACTACTTTTAAAATAATGGTGGAAAGCAGCACTCACCTTTACGGTTTGATCTAAAGATGCAGTGGCAACACGGGCTTGTGGTCCCATTAGGCCACAGTGTATGTCTGTGATGGGGAGGGAGTGGAGCTTCAGGATGTGACGTGGTTCTGGCGTCCGGGGCGAATCCAGCTGAACAACACTGAAACACAGTCAGAGGGTCACAATACATGATCTCTCATCAACGTCTCATTATATAGTGATTATTACAAATCAGACGCTTTGCACAACAATCTTCATTGTGCATACCATCAATCTCATCTCATATTATTTGTCTGATGAGTTAATTAAAGATTGTATCTCTAATCAATCATAATATTATGTTATGATGTGTCTGGACAAAGAATGAGATTAAAGAAGGAAATGGAAGAGAGACATCTAGATTGAAACTTGGGAGCAGATAAAGTGAGATGAGATGGAACCGAGCCCCATTCTGTCAGCACCACTGCATGATGCAGCACCTCTGGGTAAGTTCGGGGCCGACCTGTCTAAAACAACATCTGTGAAGCACACACACACACACACACACACACACACACACACACACACACACACACACACACACACACACACACACACACACACACATAAACTCTGTCTATCCACAATTCATTTCACCGAAGATTCTGTTGTTTTTCCATTCTTTTTGTATCAAATTTAGTCAAAGTTCACAGGTTCAATTCTGACCTGGCAAATGGATATAGAAAACAACTAATGGTAAAAATTTAAAAAAAAATAACATCACTAGTTTATTTTTGCTATGTTGCTATATTTAAAGAAATGGTTTAGTATAATTTCTATACCACTAAAAAGACTTGCAGATATATTTACTCTATTCAAACAGGTTTCCTGAACATTGCCTCCATCAGACCCACAGAATACCAATGAGCCTGCCTTAAAATGCAAGTCATTTAGCTCCTTTATAAGATGACAGGCTTGTGCAACATCACGCAGAACCATGGGAATGATAAAATACATTTACATTTATGCAAATCTGGATCAGTATCGGGCTTTTTGGCTGGATTGAATATCGGACTAACAGGACCGTTCCAATTCCGATACTGTGGGTTACCCGTGGTTGTTACTCACAAGCTTTTAAAATAAAGAAGTATTATAAAAGCATTATAAACATAGCTTCATGTGAAGGAACAAACACACATTTTAAGAAGTTCAAGAAGTTCAAGGAAACTCTGTACTACTCTGTACTACGCAGCTTATAAAAACGTATTTCTGGGTTTTTTGGCTTGTTAGATGTACACCCTGTCACACAGCAGCTTTTAGGCATTATTCTGTTTTTTAAATATAAGCCAGAAATGAAAAGGAGGGAGCCTCTCGCAATACAAAGTCAATGGAGACGGATGGATTGTGGGTGTGGTTTTCAGGTTATGACGCGTTGCGCTCTGTCTCTATTAGGGCTGGGCAAAAATTGTTCAAAATTCGATTTTTCGATTAATCGTTTTTTTTTACATGGTCGATTAAAAATTTATTCTCAAAGTCCACAAATGGATTTTTTTTTATGAAATAACCTGATCCTGTTTGATCACGGAATGCGACTGTTTTGACTTTTTTCTGCATACATTTTTCATCTTGCATCAAAACTGTATTGTATTTAACATAATTGTATGCATTTGAAAATTAGAGATGGGTTTTGTTTTAAGGTACCCAAGTGTACCTAAAATAAAAAAAAGTGTAATATACAGGTTGGTGGCTCTTCATTTCTTTTTATTAATAATGTTCACAGTTTTTTAATAAATAAAGTATTTGTATTAAATCTATATTCATCGAGTTGAATCGAGAATCGAGTATAAAAATCGGTCCGAGAATCGGAATTGAACCAACAATCGAAAGCAAATAGATCCAATAGCTTATGAGTCAAAAGCGAATCGATCCGATAGCTTATGAATTGAAATCGAATCGATCCGGAACATCTGAATCGATACCCAGCCCTAGTCTCTATACAGAACAATCTATAATGTCTGACATTTTATTTCACAGTAACGGAATATACCATCATAACGGCCAGCCCTAGCGTACAGAATTATTTAAGTGCATCAATTCTTCACCCGGGATGTGCTTTAAAGGTCCGGTCAAGCGCATCATTCCCAAAATAACCATCTGCAATGTGCTAAAGCTTTTTACTGAAAGTTTTGCGCAATTAAAAAATATATATTTAGCATAATTATTTAATCAACTTACCTATTATATATTCTCCTAAACACTGCCATGATTAATAATAACTAATGTTCTTGTAACTTGTAAATCATTTTAAATTATCGTTTTTTAAATGTAAAAATTTTTAACATTTTGTGTGTGCGTGTGCGTGTGTGTGTATGGAATTTAAATTGTTCAAGAAAAATACAGTAGTATCAGATCGTTATCAGCCGATACTCAGAATTCTGGTATTGCAATCCGATCAAAAATGGAACAAGTTGTATCGGTGCAACCCTACTCCTACGTACATTTTCAAAAATACATACAAGACTAAATTGATACTTTTAGGTCCACTGTGTAGATTTTTAGTGGCATCTAGTGGTGAGATTGTAAATTGCAACCAACAGCTCAGTCCTCAGCTCACCCCCTCTTTTCAAAAGAGAAGCTACGGCAGCCGCCACAGGACAAACTAAGTTGTCGCCATCTGAGACAACTTGGTCACAAAACATGCTCTGTAGAGCAGTTTGTCCGCTACTGTAAAAACATGACAGCGACTTCCATGTAAGGAGACCCACGATATATGTAGATAAAAACGCCTCATTTTGAGGTAATAAAAATAATACAGTTCATTAAGTAAGGTCTTTATACACCACTGATAATATAGTTATATATATTATATTGCATTTCTGTCAAGAGATCCTTTGAAAAGTTACACAATGCCCCTTAAAATGAAACCCAATCAAATCTCGTGATCTATGAAAGGTCAAACTCTGAGCAATGCCATTTTCCTCTGAGTTATGTCATAGCAGAGCAAAAAAAATTCAAGTCCTTGCCAGTAAGTGATTAAAGTTTACAATGCGGCAAAAATTACTTTAACACGTTTCAATGTAATTAAAAATTTTGGGCTCATCAGCAGGAACCTTCCAAAAGAACTTTAAAAAAAAAAAAGAGTGATTTATATAAGAAGCTGGTATATAACACATTAAGCCTGTCTGAGTAGGCAACCCTGACCTGCAGCTTCTATAAAACTAAACTCTGTTAGTGTGAGTCTTTGGGAAGTAACTTTGAAGATCTCTTCGGCAGAAGGTGTGGCCACTGCAATAAGTTAAAGCTTTCCTGCTCTTCTTTGCATCTGCCAGCATGAGTGTGTCCCTCTCCCACACTTTAGATTCCTCTCATTCATCCGGCGCTTCATTCTTCATGCTGCGCTACGCTCCGCGGCGTTCACTCAGCGGCAAGGTCACAGCCGGCAGAAGCGGATACGATTCTTACAGCACAAACCTGAGTGCAGAACACTTCAGCGTTTCCAGCCAAACATGATTAAGCCGGTGCAAACACAGGCTTGAGAAATCAATAACAACCCAGATCAGCAACGCTAAAAATAGATGAACATGCCCAACATACAAAAAGCGATCCTATAGCTCGATTGGTAGAGCACTGTATTTGTAGGGCAAAGGTTGTCGGTTAGACTCCCAATCAAAAATACGCTGCTAAATATATACATTTCATGTAAATGTAAGTTACTTTGGATAAAAGTAACAATGTTAAAGAGTTGGATTTTCATGCTATGCATGGAAAAAGTAAAAAGATAGATCTACATCTATCCATCTACATGTCCATCCATACACACATCTATCTATTTATCTATCTATCGACATATGCAGTGAGGAAAATAAGTATTTGAACACCCTGCTATTTTGCAAGTTCTCCCACTTAGAAATCATGGAGGGGTCTGAAACGGTTATCGTAGGTGCATGTCCACTGTAAGAGACATAATGTAAAAAAACAGAAATCACAATGTATGATTTTTTTAACTATTTATTTGTATGATACAGCTGCAAATAAGTATTAGAACACCTGTCTATCAACTAGAATTCTGACCCTCAAAGACCTGTTAGTCTGCTTTTAAAATGTCCACCTGCACTCCATTTATTATCATAAATTAGATGCACCTGTTTGAGGTCGCTAGCTGAAAAAAGACACCTGTCCACCCCATACAATCAGTAAGAATCCAACTACTAACATGGCCAAGACCAAAGAGCTGTCCAAAGACACTAGAGACAAAATTGTACACCTCCACAAGGCTGGAAAGGGCTATGGGGAAATTGCCAAGCAGATTGGTGAAAAAAGGTCCACTGTTGGAGCAATCATTAGAAAATGGAAGAAGCTAAACATGACTGTCAATCTCCCTCGGACTGGGACTCCATGCAAGATCTCACCTCGTGGGGTCTCAATGATCCTAAGAAAGCTGAGAAATCAGCCCAGAACTACACGGGAGGAGCTGGTCAATGACCTGAAAAGAGCTGGGACAACCGTTTCCAAGGTTACTGTTGGTAATACACTAAGACGTCATGGTTTGAAATCATGCATGGCACTGAAGGTTCCCCTGCTTAAACCAGCACATGTCCAGGCCCGTCAATTTGCCAATGACCATTTGGATGATCCAGAGATGTCATGGAAGAAGGTCATGTGGTCAGATGAGACTAAAATAGAACTTTTTGGTCATAATTCCACTAAAGTGTTTGGAGGAAGAAGAATGAGTACCATCCCAAGAACACCATCCCTACTGTGAAGCATTGGGGTAGTAGCATCATGCTTTGGGGGTGTTTTTCTGCACATGGGACAGGGCGACTGCACTGTATTAAGGAGAGGATGACCGGGGCCGTGTATTGCAAGATTTGGAGAACAACCTCCTTCCCTCAGTTAGAGCATTGAAGATGGGTCAAGGCTGGGTCTTCCAACCTGACAATGACCCGACATAGCCACACAGACAGGATAACCAAGGAGTGGCTCTGTAAGAAGCATATCAAGGTTCTAGCGTCTGGCGTCTCCAGACCTAAACCCAATAGAGACTCTTTGGAGGGAGCTCAAACTCCGTGTTTCTCAACGACAAACCAGAAACCTGACTGATCTAGAGAAGATCTGTGTGAAGGAGTGGGCCAAAATCCCTCCTGCAGTGTCTGCAAACCAGGTGAAAAACTACAGGAAACGTTTGACCTCTGTAATTGCAAACAAAGGCTTCTGTACCAAATATTAACATTGATTTTCTCAGGTGTTCAAATACTTATTTGCAGCTGTATCATACAAATAAATAGTTAAAAAACATACATTCTGATTTTTGGATTTTTTACATTATGTCTCTCACAGTGGACATGCACCTACGATGACAATTTCAGACCCCTCCATGATTTCAAAGTGGGAGAACTTGCAAAATAGCAGTGTGTTCAAATACTTATTTTCCTCACTGTATCTATCTCTATCTATCTTTATTTACTTCTGCATTTATCTCTATCTATCTCAATCTGCGTCTATCTGCGTCTATCTATCTATCTGCGTCTATCTATCTATCTGCGTCTATCTATCTACATCTGCCTTTATTTGCATCTATCTCTATCTGCATCTATCTATCCATCTACCCACATCTGTATCTATCTGCATCTATCTATCGATCTACATCTATCTATCTATCGATCTACATCTATCTATCTATCGATCTACATCTATCTATCTATCGATCTACATCTATCTATCTATCGATCTACATCTATCTATCTATCGATCTACATCTATCTATCGATCTACATATCTATCTACTAGGCTTATTTTAAGATTGTATTGTTATACCTGGCAACCCTGATGCAAACAGGCTACCTTTGTCCAACCATTACTGCCCTCCTTTGTCTACCCTGACACCGTTCCCCTGGGAAATTAAGAAATGTGGAATTTAAATTCATTGTGAACCCCAAATTCAAGCTGTGCTTTAAAATCTAGAAAGCTGTGAACCTAAACAGCAAATCTAGTTCATCACAGACATTATACGCTGCTCACTTGGTTTTACAAAACAATCAAATAGTGCAGTGAACTCACGCACATGTATGTGATTTCTAAAGTCGAGACCTCTCAGCTGAGTGTGAGGGTCAGGGAATGTCGATTACACCGAAGGCTGAAAGGTTATTTTGCAGAGCGGTAGAGATACAGAATAATAGATACGCATCATCTCCCTTCAAAACGGCAAGACAGATGCTGAATTATTCATTTGGGTTTGATGGCAGCGCAGGGCTCTCCCGCTTTCATATATTGCAGCCCGTGGGCCTGGTTTACTTTACCTAATGCCATCAAACAAACTTTCATTTTGAATTCCTGCGAGTCTTTCATTGCGAGTCGTCACCAGTCGTCTCCTTCAGTTCAAAACCAGCAGAGACGTCAGTGAATCACGACAGAAACCTGAAACTGCGAGTCTGAGACTCTTCAAAATATACTGGAGTGACTTGTGTATCCACGTTGAAGTCTGTTATAATTGATAAAGCTCAGAGATTATTGACTTCAACGTCTTTCTTCATCAGCCTCAAAATGCAGGAGCTTCAAAGCGTGTTATCTTAGATCAATAACAATAACGGCACAATAGAGAAAGATAGAAAGACCGACTGAACCCAGGAGCCGCTTAGATGCTGAACTATTACTGCCCAGCTGAGAGCAATAAAAATAAAACGCCTGAGGGTATAGAAATGAGAAATACAGTTTCAGGCGCTAAAACGTCGGTTTTCACATGCTTTATATCTTAATTACTCCAGTTGATTTGTTTTCAAAGACATCTTGAAATAAAGTGGAGATGTATGCTTGTTTATGTGGATTTATTTCACCATCTGTACCTGCAGGAGTGCTGAAAATGCACATGGCGCCATCTACTGGAAGTGAATTAAACACTAAGCTGCTGTTTGTAAAACAACACTTTCTGTCTTGAGTTCTTCTCAGTATAAGTATTTAACTATGCAAAAATGCCCTTGGCTATTTCTCCTGTACATATTTATTAAAAATTTTTATCCATGTTACATTTTACTCATTTTACACACTTAAACATGTAAAAAATTAAGCTTTTTCACTATTAAAGGGACAGTAAGTAGGGTTTTAAGTGTTTTATTAATCAAAATCAATGTCTTTATTCATATATATGTCCTCATTGGTGTCAAATGACCTCTGCCAGTGATCTGACTTTTCTTTGTAAGCTTAAAATTTCTTCTCTTTATTTACATTTAACGGGTCGTTCCGCTGTATTGATAAACTATAATATCAGAGAGGGACAAAATGCACTAGCCTACCAACGCGTTTCCACAATGCGTTTTCATTCAGAACACGTGAACCAGCTGAAACGGACAATCACGGAGTTCATAACGGCTACCATTGTTCCAACACATATTTGGAAAAGCGAGGCGCTAGACTGCACTATTCGTTTGAATGCAAAATATAATTTCACCACTAGATGGGGGTAAATTCTACTTATTGTCCCTTTAAAACTGTAGATTCTGTATATTTATTTATGGTAACGTAAATAAAAAAATAAGTTATTATGCAAGTTGGTTTACTATACTTATAGTTGACTTTAACGCCAAAATAGAAATACCCTATGTGGCACAGATGTCCCTGTAATTTACAGTGGACACATTAGATGTATATGGATGCCATTGCATTGAATATCAAACAAAGCAGTTTTTATTTTAAAGATAATGGTGTAATTACAAAAAAAAACTATTTATGTAACACTGATTCTCAAACTGTGGGGCGTGAGATTATGGCATTTTATAAAATACATTAATTTATTATAAGCTCTGTGTAATTAAGCCTACTAACCAACAGCACTACATTATCATTCAGCCTGATCTCACGAATTTCCGTGGCATTCTCACGGATTGGTTACTCAACTGTTTTGTCCTATTTTCTTACCATTTTCGCCGAACCCAACTCTAACCCCAACGCCAAGCAACAAAAGTTTAGAAAATATAAAAGAATAAATCAGAAAAAAATAGTATAAACCAATAGTTAAAGTGACATACTAACGCAAACACCAAATCTAACAAACAGAACAATCCTTAACTCTTCCCGGCGTTTCTGACGAGTTATCTCGAACTATCGTCCTAGGGCAAACAGCTGTATGTCCGTCTAAGTTTTGAGGATCACTCTGAATCTGATCTCAAAAGTCCTACACAAAAATGGAATTTTCCATATTGTATGTTTATATATTTAAAGAAGAACATTTTCTGGAAGGCATTAAACTTTTGTGAAAATCATGAAAAATGCTGGCATGGAAAGAGTTAATCACACTGTTTAAACTAGTTTTACGGAAAGTCAAATTACAAATGACTTATAGTTGTTTGCTCATACTAATTTGTTATAGAAGACACGTGTCAAGCAAACAAACAAAATCAAGGCTGTCCAAGGTCAAGACTAATGATAGGACAATATATTGCAGAGGCTGATATATCGGACGATATTTGGCTTTCTTTATTAACAGGATTGGCCGATTTTTTCAATTGGCGAGTAAATTTCTCTATTACTCAAATTTAATGTTTGTAAAAAAAAAAACAATTTAGTGTTTCTTATTGTAAAGCCAAAGTCTGACAGACAGTAAAATGACCAATAATAATTATTTACTTTTTATCATGACGTTATGCTGTGTTACATACAACACCAGACTAGTTTAACACACTTATTCAAACAATACCATGAGATGCCAGATACACATGATGTTTTGTAAATATGTTTTAAGTACTTTAAAAGGGTATATTTATAAATGTTATACATAACAAATGCACCACATTTCTGTTTGTATCTTATCTTATCTCGTTCACTTTGAAATACTGATCAAATATTAAAATAGTGCACCTGAAAAGGTCTATGCTACATTATAAAACGGGCAGTTCTGGTTCTTCATTCTGATTGGTTGAAACGCGTTCTAAGCCGTGATAAAATACACTGGTAACCTCACGGTTCAGACCACATTACATAAGTATCACTGCGCCACTGTTGCTGCGTACTGATTTATGAAAATAAACACCACAGTCTTTAATCATATTTTTTATTTGTCTACAATTGCACAATTAATGGCGAGATAAATGTCAATAAATATTGTTGAGTCATCTCGTCGATAAAGAGAAAACGTTGTCTGAAGAGTTTATAACTCAAGTTCATACGTCCGCTATTATCCACTGGGTGGCGATCTTACCCAACTTAAACACTGACGCATTCACTCAACAGTGAAAACACAGCGTGTAAGTTTTGATGGCTCAATCTGATCTCTTACATAAATTCTTCACAAATATGGAATTATCTCCGCTTTTAGCTAAAAATTTGAGAGGTGATAAGAGAACAAATGAAGGTAGGATGAATGAAACGTTTTTTTTCGAGTCTCTTATCTATTGACAAAGACATTAAAGCATTCATTTGTTCTCATCTCACAATCGCTGGACTAAAACCCCCTGCTTTGTGTTACATTTAGTCCTTTTTTAATATTCATGTCTGATCTCTTAACATTCACTAAATATGAGAAGACGGGCAGTAATTTAACAATGTCACCTTTAAAACTCGGTCTCAGCTACATTTAAGATGTAATATGCAATATCCAAAAAAAGAATTATTAGGCTTATTCCTCAATTTAAAGAAGTATTTAAGATCACACAACTTCTACAGAAAGCTACAGAAAAAACACGGTCTGTTATATAATTTGCATTTTAAAAACTTGAACTTCATCATAGGCCCAAATTGATCACAAAGGCATTTAACCGACAACTGACCGCTAAACACTGAACACAAAGCTCAAAAGGTTCATATTTTGCGTTTTTACAATTCATGAAATTCGGCCCATGACACCAAAACCATAGCCAAAATATTACAATTTTACTGCAAGATTAGATGAACGTGCATCTCTCAATCTTTCATATAAAACTACAATTCAATGAAAGTTCAATATGGAAATGATCAGCATAACACACCTGGAGAGATTCCATATGAGTGCCAGGTTATCTTTCCCACCCGAAACAAAATGGCTGCTGTCGTCACTGAAACAGATGCAGGTCAGATCCTGATAGTGACGACTCAAAATGGCCAACAGATTGCCTGTTGACACCTATCAGAAAAAAACAAACACTCGTTTAGCACAAACAAGAACAATAATAACCTTCACTATCACATGACAAATGATACATTTTACAAAGAAATACTTTGTGATCATAAGACATGTTGAATAAACCGAACAGTGTAATGTTAATGGTCTCCTCACCTCCCACAGATAAATAGCATCAGCAATGCCTGCTAAGACATAGAGACCATTAGGGGATGCACACAGACAGGTAACAACCCCAGGACAAACGATCTTCTGCTGTAACTGGTCCTGAAAGATAAACATGGTGTTAACAAACAACTCAGAATATTGAACAGACCTAGCACTTTAGTGCGAAGTTACCCACCGCTTTTTAAATGATGTGTAGAAATAGGAAACAATTTAGGAGTACATGTGCAAATATTTTGATCTAGTGGTCTATGCATTAATGTTTACAAATATTGTTGCTAACAATAATATAATTGTGCCATTGCCAATGCCAACATATAGATTTTTTTCTATACAAAACAAAAATTGGATTTAAAAATGTTTAGAAACAGACACCTTTGAGTGAATAATGAAAAAAAAAAGAGTCTTTTTTTACAGAATTTCAAGAAGCTGCTTCAAGAAACATTTTAGGCAAACAGTGACTAAGTTACACTGAAAATTATAAAATATACCAAAGTTTGAATGTATTTATTTATTTCTAATAGTAACAGTTCTGCTATTCCATAGTTTTGATGAGTTTCCTATATTTCTGACATGTTGAAAAAATATAAATAATGAATAAAAAAGTAATCCCAAACTTTTGAATGAAGGATACATCTGTGTTTTTGGTAGATTCATAAATTAAAATCACAATTTTGACCACGTTTTGACTTGATTTTATCATCTAACGTTACATGTTCGTATGGTTTGATAAAGTTATTCAAGCACAAATACTCCATGTAACTTATCAATTACGATAAAACAGCATACACGAGTACACTTAATTTATAATGTAATATAATATAATATATTTTTGATGACAATAGACAGAGACACACTTGCAGAACAATGCTGTCAATATTTCACGTGTCCACTACACACGCTGCATACCTATACAAGCTTAAGGTTCAATTCATCTTTATTTATTATTTGTATGATCACTCTTGTTGTTGTTGTTGTTGTTGTTGTTGTTGAGTAAGTGATAACCTAGATGCGGCAGGGTTTACCCACCTTTCTCTGGATTTCCCACACGTTTATGAAGTTCTTGCCGAGTTGAGCTCCTAAAATGTATTCCCCATTTAAGACTGTTAAAGACCTAGATGAGGTGTTACCCCCACGGTAGGACAGGAGATTTGTCCCGGAATGAGGGTCGAAAACTGCGCAGTTCCACAGCTGTCCCGATGAATCCGCAGACACGACCACTTCCACGGGCGCCGACATGTTGAACACACACAAAGCGCGAGTATTTTGGAAGGCGAGGTGGGCGGATGCGTCTGTAAAACGTCATTTCCCGCGCACTGAGGAATTCTGGGTATTGTTGTTTAGGTATTTGCAGTCAATTTATCAACAGCCTTTAAAATGTCCAACTGTAATATAACAATTGCGTAAAGAATAATAGCTTTGTAGGTTAATATTTATTGCATATATTTATTTTAAATATGAGTGTTTGTGCATATTATTTGTATGTATGTGTCTTTAATTCTTTACAAAAATAGAATTATGTATATTATTTATTGTTAAAATCATGTACAGTCACATGAGACTTTTTGAAGTGTTTTATTTTACACTGCATGAAGTGGATGTCGTTTGACCAGCCAAATACTGTGTCTCCATAACTCTTACATACAATGTATAACGTTAATTCAATAACAACACACAGTATCATCTTTCTCCGTGGTTCTGGAATACCGCCAACACTGCAGATTTTCATTCGCTGCATCTAAAATTGCATTCTGTTACAGTAGACCTACTTGAAAACACATTTGTAAAGCCAACCAGCTCACAGTTGTACACCATTTTAATTCATTCACTTTTTAAATTTGGCAGTCCTTCAGCTCGCGTGGCCTCGTGAGTGTCCATCTGACGCAGTCTGTGTTTTATGCATACTGGGGCTTAAGATTTATGCTATTATTAGGCAATTTCAGATGCAGGGAATGTTTTTGACACAACAAATTCAGGCACAGTCTCTAAAAACAGATGAATTTGGCTTTTAGAAAACAATGAGATAAATAAATCAAGAAAACATGAGTCTGTTTACATTGTAAAATGAACAGTTCATCCAAAAATACCATTCCAGCACTCAATGGATCTGCTTGTTTTACTAAATAATCTTTTTTTAAGACAATAATTGATATTTTTATGATGCATATGTGTGATTTTCTGACCTTACACTTTTTTGGAAATGTTTTGTTATTAATAATTTTTTAAAAAATGTTTCTTTGCGTTTAACTGTGCTTTTCCTTTAATGGTTTTGCATGATGCTGCATCCACGCCGACAGGTGGCGATATACTGATAATCAACAAGCAAAACATAAACACTAGCGCACCATAAAAAATTACCACGGTAAGCAATACCATAGATTTCAGTCAAAAACTCCTTAACTACTGTAAACCTGTAGTATATTGTAAGAGTATATTGTCTTTAACCATGTAAAAGTTGTAACTTTATTTAAAAGTTGCTTTCAAAGGTCCCTACGAATCTTTTTTCAAAAACAGACAGTGGTAAAACAGTGTGAACGAATTTAAAAAGCATTAATTAACAGTAATATCTTGTTGCCATTTTTTTCTAGGTTACTTTAAAAATAAATAGGTATGTCATTTTTAAAAATCTAGTAGTATAGTATCCGAATATTTTTCAGATAAAAAATGAAAAAGTTTTTTTAACACCAATGAAGTACAGCATATACTTTTTGAGTGAGCGAAGTATCTCACCCATCTTATAATTTTTAGATGTCAGCCAATTTGCAATGAAACTACCTTGACTGACTACACCGAATATAATCATTAATTTCTCTTCAGTGCTTTCCATTTCAAATGTAGATTAAAATGCGATTCAAGTCCAGGGTTACAAGTGCACCAATTGGCGGCGTCCTCAGAACAGTGTTGCACTGAAACGTGTACCCAAATACTTCATCATCCAGTCTTCCTCTCATCTCTAAAAAAAAAAAACCAGAGTCTGAATAACACAAAACACTTCACAGTTTTATTATCAGATCACTAAATGAAAGTTTAATGAGCACTTACATGGTACCAACAGCAGACTAAGGCAAATGATCACAGCCAGTGTAACACTACTTGTGGTGATACTTTGGGCTCCATTGTTGTCAGTTGTAAACTGGTATGGAGCGGTGTCTTCTTCATGAGCATCCACGTGTTTGCATTTTGCGCTGTGATGAAATGATTATGTTAAAACTCTTACAACATCACAGCAATAAAATGCCAAATTGTGGTTAATTTAATCTCAATTGCAAGAATAAATGTGCTACAATATAATTTGTATGCATGTTATTTTCACACCGCATAACCTTTACATTTTATTAAAATTCAGTTTGGAGAGTTTTGGAGAATGTTTTAATATAACAGTAATTCCTCCAGAATCATTCGATAGGATTGAATAATGCAGAGATATGACTTACAGTTGTTTCTTTAAATATTGCTCGGACGTCTTGCAGGTCTTGAGCTGTTTCTCCGCAACGATTTGGAGCTGTTCAGCAGCGGTCTGTGAAGCCTCACACGAATCCAATTCCTGGGCGTTCAGGGTCAAATTATGCTCAAGGGCTTCAATATGGTCTGAAATGGTAATGAAAAGCTTTCCTCAGTTGTAACATCTTATAATGTTGTATTTCACTTTAATCCATGTACATAGTGTCCATAGTGACACTCACAATGAACAAACACTCAATATGCCAAATATTCCTTGAAGAAAAACATTTCTAATTCCATTGTCTTATAAGGTCATGTCTAGCCCCGAGTAACTTATCGGTTGGTTTCTTGAAGGGGCCTCGGTGATGTCAGGGCACTATTTTTGGTGGTAGCTCATAACAGCGGCTGTAGCACGTTGTAGCTCCTTTGTCTCAAATTTGACACTTCTGTTCAAATGCTCTTGGTGTGAAATGTTTCTGTGGGCATCCCACCTATCCTGTGTTTTTTTTTATGGTTTTCCAAAGTCTACTAACTTTTTCCCTTACCGAATGGTTCTTTAAGGAGATTTTAATCAGTGCTTTCATTATAGCAATCTCCATTATTTTCATGTCTCACAGGAGTGATTTCCGGTAGTTGTTTAGTGAGGCAGGAAATCACTTCTGAATCACATTATTCTAGCCTGATATTGTGAACAAAAATTTGGATAAACAAGACTGTGGTTTTATTACAAATAGACAATATCCTGTTTCTCCATCGGTATATAGTTTTTGCTTATATATTGGTGTTTCGGATAGGGTTTATCCTCGTGCCAGACTAAAATGCATGTTTAAGCTGTCTAACTTTAAAATCATCTTGCACTTACACATCTTAACATATATCAGTGCCATTGTTTAGTCCCAAGATGCACACCAGTATTGTTTTTGTAAGATATGTTTGTAAAAAAACACCTTAATGTCCTAATATAACTAAGGCCTAGTCCTGGATTAATCTAAACCCTGCTCAAGAAACCGCCCCATTATATACTATCACACACTCAAAGGGTAGAAAAGATGTCACAGGAGATGTATCCTTTCAATAAGTGCACATTTGTACCTCTATTTGGTACATATTGCTACCTCACTGGTTGATACTTCAAAGTATCTGTATCTAGATGGTATAATAGACTGTAAAAAAAAGAAATTTATTTACATTTTTAAGTATAATCAACTTAGTCATTTCAACTTTAATATTTTATCTTGACAAGTGATGAGTTGCTGTAACTTAAAAAGTAAATTAGCTTAATTTATTTATAATTTACAACAACAAATAAAATTTGAAAAGAAAATCCAAGCAGATTATACTTAAAGATTTAAGTGCAAAAAAATAAATGTTAAAAAAAAGCAGCATGAAGTTAAAACAACTGATTTTGCAATTCAATTCAACCTACTATTTTAAGTTTTGACTTGTGATACGTTATAAAAACAAGTTAATTTGTTAAGTTAAAGTAACATAAAAATATATGTTGATTTGATATAATTTTTACCACCCCAGTGACGGCCTTGGTACATTTTTACTGAGAATGCTGGGAAAGATGAATCATATAAAAAGTAAAAAATGTTTGGGCGGAGTTATGCACATAAGTAAGTTTACAAGCTTGCTTCATATTTTAATAAGCACTGTAGAGAAACCCATGCTGCTAACAAGCACTGCTTATTTGTTTTGCACCACGTTTCTATGCCTACATGGGAAAATGCATGAGAGAGAGAGAGCGAGAGAGAGAGAGAGCTCCTTTCATGGTTGCTCCAACCAGAGGAAAAACTGTGACGTGAATTTTCCTACCTTTTTGCAGGCTGATTTCATTGGTGAGGTTTCTCACCGTAACGTTGTATTCTTCAATTTTGTTCTCCAAAAACGTGATGTTCTCGTTCAAAATGATCTGGAAAGAAATGCTAGATTTGTTAATTGAACAAAAGTGGGGTGCGGCTCAGTCGAGGGGTGAGGTTTGGAGGTGGAGGTTAGCACTGAGATATTAAGGAGTGGTCGTCAGATCTCACGAGGGTGCGCCATAACCTTCAAAGGTCAGAAAAGGCATTTCACAAAGATATTTGCACTATAATGCCCTTAACTAAAGGTATGCAGTGGAAGAAATGTTCACACTTAAAATAATGTAAGCATTATCAGTGCAGTTTTTCCAGGAAGGGGGTGATTAAATTCCTGTCTCTCCTCAATGGATAAGTGCCGCTTTTAATCTCAGAGCAGTCTGATTTGACAAATATTTGCATAACTGCTCAGATTTTTGTTTTCCTGTAAACCACGCTCTAGATGCCTGAAATGAAACTTAAAAACATGACTGTCAAGAGCCTGTAGCATTACTATACATATTTACAAATGCCCTGAGGTTGAAACGAGGAGAAAAAGTTTAGTGCACAAATCTGAGGGGTCTTTAATCCAAACAAGGTCAAGGAGATTCAGCAAAACTCACATTTTCTTGCTGGCTGGCCTCCAGGGATAGGTTGAGAAATAGCAATTGCACCTTTTGCTGGTCGATTAGCTTCTGTAAGAAACTCTGATTTTTCCATCCCTGCCTCACCAGATCCTCAAGGGCTTTTCTGTCTTTGTGCCACACCACTTTTCCCCCTTCCAGCTTCTCTTTGAGCTCTTGCACCTCGGCGCGACACTGGCTCGAACTCTTCATGTCGGGCGAGGTGGCCCACACCACGATGATGATAAGGGAGATGATGGACCAGAGGGCAAGGATGCCAATCACGATATTGCGCATGGTGTGAGAAGATTTTGTGGCTGTCATCCTGATCCAGGTAAATGCTTTCAGTTCGGTGAGTGGGCGCGTGTGTGTCCAGCTGCTGTATATTTGAAAGGAAGAGTTGTTGACAGGAGGTTCCCTGCAAATGAAATGAGACTTTTAAAGCTTGGGCTTCCCCTAAACTTCAGTCCGTGGAGCTCAGGAAAGAGGTGTGGCCGTGCTCTTGATGGTAGGACCTGTCCGCTTTGCTCAGCCCGCTATGTGACGCATCAGCTAGAGATTTTTCTCACTATTTGGAAACCTAAAGTAACCTCCCTCAACGAGTGTTTCAGTTTCCATTCCTCGCTCTTGGGGTTGGGGAGTGTCTTGGCTGGGTTCCTGGCTCATGGCCGAGTTTGGAACCTCGCTATGTCTTATTTTAAACATTTTTCAGAGCACGAACGACTCAGTGTTTCCTGAACTTTTGCCAGGCACACAATGTCCATGCCTCATTCAGTGTTTTTTTAAAGCGGTAAGGGAGGCTTGACATTGGAAGTAGCTGTAGACAAACCTCTCTTACAGTATCTCTCTTGTACTCGTCACTATATTTATTTTATCTGATATTGCTGCAATAACATAGATAAGTATAAGTCAAAAAAAGTTTTCCCACGATGTATTAAAGCTCAAGTGCCCTCTGCTGGTTTATAATCAGCACATTTGAGCTCGGCATGCTGGTTTTAGTTAGAGCAGAGCTTCGAAATTCTGATGCTCACCGTTTTCCTCCGACTGATGAGTCATCATTTCGGGGAGGGGGCGATTACATAATGTTGAAGGGTGGTGTCTGTTTCCATGGGCCGTAGCCCCCTTGTACCGAATTCCAGTGCTTGAATTGTGCACTTTTGCAAGATTTTATTGCATTTTGAAATAGATCTGTCTGACTTTGGAAGAGAAAATGCATTTCTGGTAGTTTCACGCACATTCTGGTGGTGGAAGAAAATCTGCAATGTGTTAAAATACATTTGAAACTAATTTGAAGTGAAATACTGGTTTTGTTTATTTCTGTAGTATTTGTAAGATATCGAACAGTATTTTTCAAATTAGCATGTGGGTGGTGCTTGCTAGTGGAAAACTAAGCTAGGATGCTACAGTATGTGTGGCAGGCAGGAAAGTGGCAGGCAGTTTATAAGATGTTTTGAGAGGTTTACTTTGTGGTTGCTACACTAAGTGTTCTGGATAGTAAAAAGTACCCATGCAGCAAGCAACAGTCGTCATTTCACTGTCAAGGTTAACTATAGACCGGAAATAGTACCGGAGGAGCACACTTCCAGCCAAAATAACCTTTCATGTGGTTACATGCGTTTTTGCAGAAAAAACTTGAGATGTATGATATCATGTAAGCAAATCTAGGTTAAATTCTTAATGTAATGCAGTGATTCTTGGGAATTTGGATAAAACAGGTTTAAATTTTGAAAAAAAAAGTTAGTTAAATTACAAAATCTGAAGGTATATCATTATAGACCAAGATCTTGGCTGTTCAGCAATTTGCCGGTGCAACCTCCCCTGTTTGTATTTTTTTTATAAAATGGGCGTTTTTTCCAGTTATTACTCATACAACGTTTACTTTAAGCCCAAATAGAAAAAGTAATGATTTTTTTATTTAATAAACATATTTTTGTATTAAGAGAGACTATTACTTTAATAACTCAACAGCACTGAAGAAACATATTGTAAGCATATACATTTTAAACAAATAAAACTCCGTCTGACGGTGGTGACATTGGCCTCATTATTCCAAAATGTATACCACTCAAGTCAATGGCTTCTTGCTTAAACTTTATGTAAATATTTGGTCCAAAAATAACAATCCTGAGCACTGTGATGAACAAATATCAAATCATAACTTCCTAAAATACATAAAACCTGACAGAAAAGACAGAAAACCTGACGGTGGTGACATCTGACGATGGTAACAAAAAACTAATATAGATAAAAAATAGATGAGTTGTTCACATTAGCCATCTTGTTTCCCCTCGGTTGCTAGCTACTTCAGACCTCTTCTTAAAAATGATACATTTATTTCATAATCTAATCTAATATTTATTTTACAAAGATGACGGTGTTGACATGTTATGGTTGTCACAGTAGCAGTGTCCAAAAATATGAACAAGTTTAAGAGAAAATAGCAAACATACAGGAGCTTGAGTGATCTTGAAGCATGCAGTAGAGCTGAAGGTTTGAAAATGGGGTCCTCAGGAATGAAGTTGACCCTGTAGTTGTCTGATTTTATTGCTTTTTATAAATGTCTGACGGTGGTGACGAATATGTGGGACACATTTTGAGCAATCACAAAATAAAAGTAAATATTGTTCAAAACTCACTGTTTGTAGTTTTTAATACATATTACAATGTACTCTTTCATGTGGCAAATATATTATTCAATTCAATTATTACATTTGGCTTTTTTAATCAAGTTGAAATGATTATCTCTTAACCGAGGACAGCTGATTTTGTAGGCAATGGGCCAGCATATAATCATTAAATTAATAAAAAATTAAAATAAACCTATAAAAGAACCGTGCAGAGGACCCCCTGATTATAACATTGATTCTTTTTCTTCATGAAAATGTTATTAATTCCCAACAGAATTAGCACTTTTCTTTGTGGGACATGTTTTTGCCAAAGTTTCAAGAATCAGTGAATTATGAGATTAGGAGGATGATTTCTGTATGTGATTTCACGTTAATTTAAATCTTGATCTTAGTCAATATTAAAGATATCAAGGTAATACATTTTTTACATTATGGAAAATGATTTTATGTAGAAAACAGTAAATCACATGGTTGCCAAGTCTGTGGTTTTCCTGCAGAATTGGGCTACTTTCATGTTTGCAGGTTGAAGCGACCCCAATAATGTGACAATTAGCCCTGGGAATGCGAATTTTAGCAGATGAACCCTGTTAAAAACGCCGATTTTACCCTGTAATGTGATTTTTACCCAGGACCCCACCCCCCCAATGCGATTGTGCTGGTTTGGGGCTAGCAATTGACCTATGGGTTAGCCCCGCTCCTCCATTGTTACTGATCCCAGGTTGCTAGCTGTCCTATAATAGGAGCTGTCAGTTTGAAAACCTTGCCCCAGGATGTTTTTGATATATTTTGGACAGTGAAGGATCACCTTGAGGAGCATTCAAGTGACTTAACTATGCCACAGAGGAATACATAAAAGATTTTAATTTAAATATGGTGGGAAACAAGATTAATTTGGAAGCGAGGGTTTACAGATCACAACGCAAGCGGGAGAAGCTTACGCTAATGTTACGGTCGTCATGTTCCCAGATGACATTAGGATTAACACTGTTCATGTACCGAAGGGTAAAATTAAATTAATTTACATTTAACCTGTTTAATATGGAGAGGCGCACTGAACTTTAGCTAACGTTAGCACAAGCTATCTGACTTGCCAGAGGCAGAGGCTGTTTTAGTATATAATGATTGCGATTAAATACGTTTAGGTGACATTAGCACGGATAAAAAGGTTGTTCCTTCGACTTACCTTAGAACAAAACCCATACATCCTTGTTGATCTGGACATTAAGTGACAATTTGCGCTGTCTTGTTTGGGTTTAGAAAATGGAATAATTAAATTAATTAATTTTAATATATAAATTTTATTGCCCATCTTCCCAAGTTACCCGGGATTAGTGTAACAAATACCTCAGGCACATTGTTTTACCATTTTGGCAGCATAAACACATAGTAAACTCAAATTTATTTATCTTACAATGTGGATCTTACTTATTTTCCATGGCTCTGAAACCTACAGTTGTCCGAGTTTCGATAACTGCCATTGGCATTTGCGTTTGAGGGGCGGGGCTTAGCGATAGGTCAATTGGGCGCGTTTTGCTGTGAAAACCTGGCAACCCTGCACATATTTCTAACTCAAAATCCTATACAGCAAATATTGGTTGTTTATAAGAAACTAAAGTGCTGCAAAGAACCACTGAAAATATTTTTAAGAGTATATAATTTAACCCAGCCAGTAATGGCAAAGCACTTCGACATCCTGTGATTGTGCTATGAGTCACTGACTGACCAAATGAATTTAGAGTCCAGACAAGATTTTAGAAATCTAGAGTAAGTGTATGTTCTCAAAGAATTACTGTAAATGTTCGAGTGTACTCTTGTTTACTGTTATTTACACTCTTAAAAAGTAAGGTTCTTAAGGGGGCAATGCCACAGAAGAACCATTTTTGGTTCCCTAAAGAACTTTTCAGTCTTAAAATAACCTTTTTTTACTCTTTTATAGCCTGCAGAAATGTTTTACAATAAAAGCACCTTTAGTGCAACATATTGAATGATGAAGGATCTTCATGGAGCAAATGACAATCTTTTAGGAACCTTCATGTTTCGTAACAATGCTATGTTCGTTAACTAAGGTGTGCACATTGAGTAACATTGTGTTTAAAGCATTTCGTTGTAGATTTTATCTTATGTTTTTTGTGAGGGATAAAGTGTGTTTATTTATCCACATGTGTTGCCATACTTTCTACAGTACAAGCAAAATCTGAGGATAGCGAGGATATTACTGCAATGATTTATTAAATGAATTTATCATATATATTATAAGAGTTTCTTTGGATTTACAAATCCTTGGAAAATTTTCGGATAATGTAACTGACAACTGCATGAAATATATCAAACGGTGGAAGTGGGTTTTAGGGACATATTGTGGCTTTAAAAAATATCATGTCACATCATATGATTACTTACATGAACTGCAGGTATGCTAAAATGTGATTTAAAACTGGTGACCAGTTACAGCACTTATAGTAGATACTATAATACTATAAGATACGTCTGCGACCACAATAAAAAACGGAGATGTTAAATCTAATAATAAAAAACAGATTATTATCTAGTACCCTTATATCAAGTGAAAACATTCTTTTCTGATGTAATTTTAAAGCGTTCATTGTTGTTTGTTTGTTTGGTATGATGTTCTCAAAAACATGCTGCAGGCTACACAGCTATGGTAGTGTTTGATGTAGCGTTACATCACATAACGTGACTCATTTTCTATCATCAGATATTCATTATTTTGATTATTATTTTTTATTTTTTGATTGATTATTATCATCAATCATGCATGGTTTAGTTTGTACAGGTGCATTGTAATGCTGTTTAAAATCATCTGTTCACACAACACAAGGAAACCTGGAAAAAGCAGATAATCACATGAGGGCTGTAACTCCCTTGCTTGTTTCTCATACGAGATTCATGAGATCATTTTGAGACCTCAAAGACTGACAATTCGCGGAAGTAGCATCACACAGTTACAGTTTCAACAGATCTGTCCAAGTTAAACTTAAACTGAACACAAAACAATGATGACTCTTCCATCAAGCATCAAGCTGTTTTCTCTTTGGTATCTTTCATTGCACTGTAAGTGTTTTAAAGTCACACTTTCGAAGATTGAGGTTTATTTTATCATATTGCTTTTGTCATTAAACCTATACAATTATGTATGTATGTAATGATCTGTTAAGGATTATGTAATCTTGTTAATTATTTATTTCAATATTGTTATTATAAAGTTATTAATAAGTGTACCTATATGTGAAATAATTTAAGGAAAACATACAAAGTTGGTATTGTTAACTATATTTCCTCAGTGTTTGCATGTTAACTGTATAAACATTTCAGCCTGCATGTATTTTCAGGCTTTTTATGGAGGACCTCAATGAATCTCTCTGTGCAGCAGGGACAAAATGTAACTCTTACCTGCCCACTGAGACCCAATGGGAGTGTAGGGATCATGAGCTGGTATAAACAGATGCCTGGACACGGACCACAGTTCATTCTCTCCCACAATTTGACCAACACTTCACACGTGCGCTACGGCAGTGGACTGAACCGCAGCAGATATGCTGTAAAATCCAGTCACCAGTTACAGATCATCACGACCTTGGAAAATGACACTGGTGTTTATTATTGCGGGTTTTCAGACAAAAATCAAACACATCATTGAATGCACACAAAATATAAGACTGCATATAATTGGACTGCATTGTTTTGTACTGATATGATATTCTAAGCCTGTATTCTGCTGTTTTATGAAAGCTCATTTCAGTGTGTAGAAATATTTCTGGCTTACATTGTGAAACCTAAAAAACTTTAGTCTAATTGGATTAGTTATTTCCCATGAGATCGGTGCAAAAGTGCAGGCAGTGTTTTGTGATAAAATGCGCATCTGTCTCTCGCAACCAAGCCAACGGCTCTTTCCTGTTATTTTGTCCCTTTTAACAGAATAACAGCCAACTGGCGCATGTTTTCAACACTGAAAATGTTGTACATCACATCAAGGGAATAACTTTAAAACAATTTCCGTGCAATAAAAAGCCTTAATAAAACATTAAATACATGTCTTGCTGATTTAACTGCTTTATCTGTTTTGGCACTTTGACATCAAAGACATCTGCACTGTAAAAAATGCGGTTTGAAGTTTAAACAACTTAATTATGCAGGTCAATTCAACTTCTTTTTAAGTTTTGACCCTTGATAAGTTGACATAACTTAGAAAAACAAGATGAAATTGTGCCACTTAATTTGATAAGTTAACGTAACACAAAAATGATAAATCTGGGGTGTGAATAGTAATAAAAATGCTTCTTAGTGAGTTGCTTTCAGGAATGTAAATGTCAATACAATAAAACACCTGTAAAACAATTTAAGGATTTTATTTTGAAATATCATAGATGTGCTTCATTGCAGAAAATGGCAGAAAATTATATAACCTGGCCATCAAACTCCAAACATGTTGAAAACCTGGTGTTATTTCAATGCCATACATGAACATATAATAATAATAATAATAATAATAGATATGTTGCCTGAATTCATTTAGGATCTAAATAAGATGTAATGGTTGGTTGCTTTTAAATGCATCTACTAAAGGACCATCTGCACGTGGCACAGGAGCACATGGGACGTTCCTGACTTAACCGCCAACTTCTGTCAACTTTATAAGAGTCAACCCCGCCTCAAATGAAGCTTCACCAAAGGAGCATTTATATTGCACTGGCATCTGAAGGGGCATTATTAAACAAATGAAAGATAATAGAAATGAATGAGCATAACAGAATGATATTTTGCATGCTGATGACCTCTCTACTTCTGATGGGGTGAGACTTTAAAGTCAAAAAACAAGTGCAAATGTATTAAATATCATGAACAGCTAATTGCTGATTTTTTCTAACAGCTTTGCGTTTGGTGAGAAGGGACAGATGAATCAGATGTTCAGCAGAGGACTCCGACTTATTGTGGAAGGTATGAGGTGCATTTGCATGATTCCTTCATGTTTCTAAATCTGAAATATGTTTAGGTTTTGTTAAGTTTTAATTTATTCCTGCTAAATAAGACAATTTTTCGTGATGGTTCATACTGGTTTATGCAAGTTATTGCAAGTCTTATGGTTAACCTTGAAAAGAATACTGGTGGCAACGCCAGCATCAGTGTTGCCAGATATTGCTACAAAAATAGTACTAAAAAAACTACAAAAGTTCAAACCTTCAAATAACACAAAGGCATATTCTCATTATATACTATAAACATCCTAAGTGTCACATCGATTGCTACAAAACAAGTCTAAGCACGCTTATAATTATGGGATCTGGCAACACTGGCCAGCATATTGGAATCATCATCCAAAACACAACAAATGCTGGTCATTGAAATATGCATGTTAGGTTTCATTGACTTTTGCTAGTTTTAATCTGATAATGGCATGGCATTGACGTATTTTTTCAGTTCCATATGTTGGTGATCATCTGGTGACTCCAAAGGTACATGTTCTGCTGCCCGACCGAGTTCAGAGCAAACGTCCCGGGTCAGTTACACTTGCGTGTGTCATCACTGGTTTACAGTTTAAAACAGTTAAGATCACATGGAAGGTGAATGGAGCAAATAGATCCAGAAAGCACACCAGCATAGCAGAAGTTCGCCAAGAGCCTGGTGGGACGTTCTCTGCTGTGGGACTGTACTCAGTTGTTGATCATAAATGGAGTCAGGAGAATACATACAAGTGTGAGGTAACATACAGAGCAGGATTTCACTACCATAAGATTGAGTCTTCTATCTGTAATCCTCGTGAGGGATTTGGACGGTAGATTTTTGTTATTTTGTACTACAAGTCAATGAAGTCCAAATGTAGACACAAATACAAAAAAATTCTGCACACTATCTTCTTGCAAAAAATGTATCAAAATGTTTTTATTATCCAAAATAAACACATTTTGATACTTTTTTGCAAGAAGATAATGTGTGGGATTTTCTGTGTTTGTGTTATTTTTTTACTAACCACTAAGTTGGATGCAGAAGCATCTGAATATGTGTTGTTGTGAGATATTACAGATTGGCTGTATGTTTAAAAACCACAAAGAAATGCAATAAACAAATTTGAGGAACTGATACGTGTTTGATAACCTGCTAGTGGGATAAAATTTTATGTTTTTTATCTTATAACGTTTTGTACATACTACAAAGTGATGCATCTTCCTATGTGATTTGAATTTACTTAATGTACATGTTTTCTGATTAAAAAGTGTTGTATAAATAATACATCTCTTTTTTGTCCTGCTTAAATGGCGAAGAAAATATGTTAATTTGTACTTAAGAATAATCTTTCATTATAAAAGAAGTTCAAAATGATTATTATTGTATATATAATATGTAAACGTGAGTCACGTGACCTTTAGTGACATGGCAAGCTTTGAATGTCAAATTAT
This sequence comes from Paramisgurnus dabryanus, assembly GCF_030506205.2. Lineage (NCBI taxonomy): Eukaryota > Metazoa > Chordata > Actinopteri > Cypriniformes > Cobitidae > Paramisgurnus > Paramisgurnus dabryanus. The sequence continues at coordinate 23,602,172 of NC_133350.1, read as the reverse complement.
ATATCTCAATATAAGCTTTTGAAAACATATTAAGATATATACAACATGTATACAAAGACTACTTAAGAACCTTAAAAAAATATATGTACTTGTCACCATTTTCAACATAATTATATATCATTAGTTACATGTAACCCTAAATAATAAAAAAAAGTTAAATGTGATCCTGCTGCAACAGTCTTAAAAATATATCATTATTTTTAAATAAATAAAAAATTTCTATTTGTGACCCTGTCTAAAAAAATTTGGTCGAAAGTCTCACAATCAATTTTTACAATTAGGGGCATTTAAGTTTGATTGATTTAATTGATTTCGATCTTTGACGTGATCTTACTCAGTCACTATTTAAAGGGATAGTTCGGCCAAAAATGATATTAAACCCATGATTTACTCACCCCCAAGCTGTCGGAGTTGCATATGTCCATCGTTTTTCAGACAAACACATTTTCGGATATTTTAGAAAATGTTTTAGATCTTTCAGTTGATTAAATGTAATGTTACGGGGTCCACCCATAAGTCCACGACCTTCAAGTCCAAAAAAAGTGCGTCCATCCTTCACAAAATAAATCCAAACGGCTCCAGGATGATAAACAAAGGTCTTCTGAGGATAATCCGCGCGGTGTTGTTGTAGAAATATCCATATTTAAAACTTTATTAACGAAAATAAATACCCTCCGGTAGCGCCGCCATCTTAGTCGTGTCCGCATTCAGGAGAGAGTATTAGCGTAGTGTACGCACTTTTCTTAGTGACGTATGACAAATTAGGAGGGCGGGGGCACAGAGCAGCAGCAGAGTAGCCTCCTCCGTAGTCTGCGTAAGCTCTCATCCTGAATGCTGACGCGACAAAGATGGCGGCGCTACCGGAAGGTATTTATTTACGTTAATAAAGTTTTAAATATGGATATTTCTACAACAACACCGAGCGGATTACCCTCAGAAGACCTTTGTTTATCATCCTGGAGCCGTTTGGATTTATTTTGTGAATGATGGGTGCACTTTTTTTGGACTTGAAGGTCGTGGACCCCGTAACATTACATTTAATCAACTGAAAGCTCTAAAACATTTTCTAAAATATACGAAAATGTGTTTGTCTGAAAAACGATGGACATATGCAACTCGGACAGCTTGGGGGTGAGTAAATCATGGGTTTAATATCATTTTTGGCCGAACTATCCCTTAAAGATATCAAGTTTTTTCTGAAAAAAAATCGTTGTCGTTTACATTATGTACATAGGACGATTTTATTTACAAAACAATAAATCACAAATTTTAGCTGGGTTTTTACAGACTGTGTCACATTATGTGCATGGTGCAATCACGTGACCTTATAAACGACCTAATCTTCCCGTTTGAGCTTAACTTACAAAAAAAGTGTTATTTGTAAGACAATATCTTTTATTTACCTATTCCTCACCCTCGCATAAAGACAACAATGTACCTGTGATTTTTAGTTATATCTCTAATGAACCACAAGGTGTCGCTTGAGGACTACTGTAAGATCTGTTTACTGAAAGCTGTATGATGAGGTCACGAGGAGGGCACTTTATACAGAGAAACTGCCTACTTTCAGACACAGTGAGAACACCACTTGTTTACTTGTTTCATGTCTATTGTTTGTTTTGGATAATAAAGCCTAACATCCTTATATAGAAATAAAATAGGCTATCATCTTTCTATTGACTCTCATGCCAATAATGCAAGTTGAGTTACACAACAAGACCTTTGTCCTTTATTCTTTTAAATAAGAACAAAGTGTTATGTTTTTGACCAATTTTGTCTTGTTGATGATGTGTTAAGGGCATAAGGCACAACACAGTGTGTAACTAGTAAACTAAAGTTTTTTAGCACCAATTAATGAAAAATCTAGGCAATATGTACCATTTATAGGGTTATTTACACCCATACATATGAATTAACAGAAAAGTTAACCCCAAAACAACCTTCTGTGCCCTAATCTAACTTTAAACCTGAGTGAATTTCTTTCATCTATAAAAGAGAAACTGAAACTATATGTAATCTTAAAGTATGTACAGTTCCCTCTTTAAACATGATAACAATCAGAGGCCTGGAGCTTTAAAGCTTTCATAAGATGGAAAACCCCATAGAAGTAGTATGACTTTTTGCTATATTTCAACTGGGCCATTAAAGGAATAGTCTACTCATTTTCAATATTAAAATATGTTATTACCTTAACTAAGAACTGTTGAATCATCCCTCTATCATCTGTGTGTGTGCACGTAAGCGCTGGAGCGCGCTGCGACGCTACGATAGCATTTAGCTTAGCCCCATTCATTCAGTGGTACCATTTAGAGATAAAGTTAGAAGTGACCAAACACATCAACGTTTTTCCTATTTAAGACGAGTAGTTATACGAGCAAGTTTGGTGGTACAAAATAAAACATAGCGCTTTTCTAAGCGGATTTAAAAGAGTAACTATATTTTATGGCGTAATAGCACTTTTGGGGGTACTTCGACTTGGCGCAGTAACACCCTCCCTCTCCCATTATGAGAGTGAGAAGGGGAGCGGACTTTTCAGGCGAGTCGAAGTACTCCCAAAAGTGCTATTACGCCATAAAATATAGTTCCTCTTTTAAATCCGCTTAGAAAAGCGCTACGTTTTATTTTGTACCACCAAACTTGCTCGTATAACTACTCGTCTTAAATAGAAAAACGTTGATGTGTTTGGTCACTCCTAACTTTATCTCTAAATGGCAGCATTGAATGAATGGGGCTAAGCTAAATGCTATCGTAGCGTCGCAGCGCGCTCCAGCGCTTACGTGCACACACACAGATGATAGAGGGATGATTCAACAGTTCTTAGTTAAGGTAATAACATATTTTAATATTGAAAATGAGTAGACTATTCCTTTAAGTTAAATTTGATCATTTGATCAGTACATATATGCACACACATATATACACCCATTGGTCTTCCCAGAGCTTAGATCCTAGGAAGTGGATCACTAAGGGAATGAAGCGGACAACTATAGACAGTTCTGCTGACTACATTCATGCTTGACGCTGCACACTTTTGGCTTGTACCCCAGTCTGGACTCTCATGTACACCATTACCTTATGAAGAAAGTCTTAAGTCGACCCAATGTAAAGCAAAGGGCTTAATAACAGAGACTTTCTTGAGGAGTTAACTGTAGATCACATGGGTTCAAAAGTACAGTAGTCATATGTTCAATGTACAATGTGTTTGTGGTCACGTATCTTTATGTTTATTACAGTAGTTCAACAAGGGCTGGGTTCAGTCTGTGTACTTTGTCTAGAATGAAAGCAGTTGCACGTCTGACATCTGCATGAATGTGGCACACAAAACATATTTGGCTGCATTTCTGTGCCATTAAATCAAATGCATGCATCTGTGTGTGTTTTACTGTACTGTACGTCCTAGTTCATAAAGTGACGAAAGCCTTACTGTATGAACTAGGACGAGTGTTGAAACATCTGCATGGTCACAGGAACAATAGTTGTTTACAGAAAAACTGACTAATCTGCAGAACATCAATGGCGTAGCGTTTCAGAAATGTTGTCCGAGCAGTGGAGATTCATTACATGCAGCAGCGTTCCGGATAAACAGGTTCATGTCTCCCTGTGTTAAACAACAAGCCTTGACAAGTCCCATAGGTGAGGCATATTAACCTAGAAAATAAAACGGGGAATTACACAGCTTTATTATTAATATAGCCGTTCCACATAATTTCGGTGTGGGATGTTACTGGAAGACAGTAGATTGTCAATCATTTTTATTAAATGGTTTAGTTTCCTTTTAAGGGTTACTATAGGTTTGCATTTCGTTTATTATTATTATTTTATTTTTATCTTTTATTTTTATTTTAGATGTTATCTATGATTTTCAGTATTAGTGTGGTTTTTTCACAGTTCTTTTATTACAGTGAGCAATGTTCTTTTGTAAGTAAAAGGAAAAATAAAATGAAAGTAAAAAATACAAATTATTTATAGTTTTTTTAGTCATTGGGAATTCCTTAAGTGATAATAATTTTTTATATGTTTCCTCATTTATTCCTTTTCAGCTTTTGTTATTTATAAATTTTTCCTTATGATTTTCAGTATAGTTTTCACATAGTATTTTTTCACTGTTTCTCACCGTTTTCACTTGTTGCAGTGTAGTTGAGCAATATTTTTGTAAGCAAAAGTTAAAGAAAAACTAAAATGAAACAAAAATATCATTTATAGGTTTTTAGTAATTGAGAATTTATAAAATTAAATAATAAATTAAATTGAATCCCTCTTTTTCTATTCACTTTTATATGTGAAATGACACTTTTTTTACTGATCCTAAATATCAGAAAATATAATCTAAACAGTGTCTTTGGTTAAAAATAACTAAAACTAAATAAAAATTTAATAAATTATTATATTAAAATATTAATAAAATATATTTTTTATTTTAAAATTAGGTATCAATTATATTATTTTATTTTATTTTATAATAATTTTAATATTACTTATATTCCACACAAATACATGATGTGTATTTTCAATTAAGAGACCATCTCTCTCTCTCATCTCTCACTCTCTCTCCTCTCCTCTCTCTCTCTCTCTCTCTCTCTCTCTCTCTCTCTCTCTCTCTCTCTCTTCTCTCTCTCTCTCTCTCTCTCTCTCTCTCTCTCTCTCTCTCTCTCTCTCTCTCTCTCTCTCTCCTCTCTCTCTCTCTCTCCCTCTCTCTCTCTCTCTCTCTCTCTCTCTCTCTCTCTCTCTCTCTCTCTCGAATGGTGAGTAATAGTGGCGGCGTGCCAGTCGGCTATTTACATGTCTGCACTGTGGAAGAGGAACTGGTCTGAACCAGTGCATACCGACTCGCAGGGCCTTTCCAGAAGTTTGTTCACTCCTTCACTGTCATCGACTCATATCTAGGACCTAATGAACTTCCCTCAGTTTCTCCTGTGACATTCTGTCCCCTGGATTTGGTACAGATTCCTAGTACAGATTCCAGAGAGGTGTAAGAGGACCCCCGTTTTATCCAAGCCCACTGAGAGTATGTAAATGTCTTTTCGTCTTGTGTAATACGTAACATGAGGATGTCATGAGGATGTCAGAGGTCTTGGTTAGGATCTCTACGTCTCACTACCACGTCTGAAATTGTGTGACTCAGAATACGTAACCCCATCTATGTCAGGACAGTTAAAAATAGTCTAGGCTGCTATACTTTTGGATTTAGCCTACTGGTGTCCCAAAGTCAGCTGAATGCATACCCAACGATGGCATACCCAACATGCACTGTGCTGTTGTCCGATTCAAGAATGAATCGTAGTGACCAATAAAGTCTTTAAGTATCGAACAGGGACTTCCGATAAATGTCTAGCTCAGCTGAGGTTTGTATTAACCATCCAAAGGTCTGATCCAAAGGGTTTGATTCCCAGGGAACACACATACTGATGAAATGTATACTTTGAATGTGCTTTTTGTCACATTGTATGTCAATACAATTTAAATGTAATGATCACGTGACTCATACAAAATTGAACTTCTCAACGTATTACACATACACATGCATATCTTTCCAACTGCAAATTAGCTTTACCACAAACCTGATACCTACTACCTAATAGTCAAATAAGTAACAATGGTGTGTATAGTCATAATAAAAAAGCAGCTGGACATCCTTTACATTTATTTTCATATGGAGCCCTTTAATCATTTTTTAAACACAATCAATGTAAAAAAGGTGCTCTGGCCAAATGTCTGTTGTCTAATGCCTAGAATTATATGATAGTTTATATCATTTGAAGCCTAAGTATAAAAGTGTTTCCTATAATAATAATAATAAATAATAATAATAATAATACATTTTATTTATGGCCGCCTTTCATAGCACTCAGGGACACCTTACCTCATAGCAGCAACAAATTAAAAGTGACAAACGAAATAAAAAATAAACATCTGCTCATATAACTAGTCATAAACTACAATAATAAAAATTAAATGTAAGTTTTACGTTGAAAATTAAAGGTCGTCAGACAATCACTCTCAAAATAATTTTTAAGTGCGTCTAACATGTTTTCTTAAAAATATTGAAGGCCATATTTCCACAAATTTTACGTATGTCATTTCATTAATATTTAACAAATTTGACTGTATTTCACTGCAAAACCCTCTAAGTGCATGCAATCTTTTTTGGCAAAAATTCCCTTCTTTGAGCAAGACATAGTAAACAGTTGCAAAATCACTAAATATAGAAACATTGCAAATGATTAAAGAAACTGAACCATACTTTAGGGGGCGCTGTGCTTAATATGGCTGCCACTTGACTTTGCTGAAAAATTGGCTTGGCGTTAAGCAGATTCTGCTATCAACGCTGTATTTCTAAATGACCTGAAGCCAGGATTAAGTGAATTTGAAAGTGAAAGTATTTGATGAACATATAATGAATGCCAAGAGCATTGTCATCTCATTTTTGACGTGGTGGCGTTTAGGGGCTTTTGCATCTGAGCTCCTCATATACACTACAGCTTTTACAAATCTGCTACATTTCCCTCATCTCATTTATAGCCCAGTTTAAATATTATCAACACACTTGAAATCCCAGTTAAGGTTGGGAGATGGTTGTGACCTCTGACCTATTTTAATATATCATCATAAGCACATCCAGATGTAGAGGTCATTTAGCCGCCTGGTATCCTTAGCCGTTCATCTATTTTGTCTTGTGTAGCCTACTTTAAACAAATCTATAGCCTCTGGCCATTTGTCCAAGCTCCTTCTCCACCTTTCAAGGAAGCGGATATGTTCAAGGAATGTGTTTGGTTCATTTTGAAGAAACAGCTTTTAAATGCAAGGCAAAGTTTGGCAAACTGTTTTTCCATTGCGTGGTTTTGGCTACAATTACATTTCCTGAAACTCGTTGGGTTTGTTTCTAAACCTTTTGTTTTCCTTTCTTGCCACATTTAAAAATGTATTCAGTTTACTGGAATGTGAACCTCAGAAGTTTGAACCTGAACCTCACCTTGTGATTTCAGGTGCTGGATGATATAATGAAAAATCTATTACAGTAATGTTATCCAAGAATAAACCATAAACTCACTTTTGATATCTGTTTTCACCCTGGGTTTCCCGTAACAGGGATTAACCTGTTTCACAAGCTCTGGTTTCCCAGCTGGTTCATTGCACATGCATGAGAGCTGGAGCTGCATCCATGCGTCAGCACATCTCACCTGATTTTGCCAAGTGCTGGATGTCCTCAGGGAAACATTATGTTGACTCAACCAATCAGATTTTAAAAATAAGTTTACAGTTTCAAGTTTAAGCTTACAACCAAGATTAGCTTCTAGACCATTGTTTTTCACTTCCCTCTGATTTTAGGGTTCAGTTATGGTTAGGGGTGTGTTTAGTTTTTTTTAACCAAAATGTTGTCCCTGGGTGAACAAAATATGTTGCCCTGAGGACATAATTCACAAGCAAAATCAGGTTGAGCGTGTCAGCGCAACGCTATCTTATGGCAATTTGTACGTGTTTTACGAGGTGGCTAATTTGTATTTATTCGTACAACCACTTTCGTACCTTTGTGTATGAATTGCCTTTGCCCCTGTGACGTTGGGATTAGGGGTGGGGTTTATGATAATCTTACGTTTTTGCACGATTAACTTCGTACAAACTCATACAATTTATTTAAATGGTAAATTATGTACAAATTCTCGTGAGATCAGGCTGTTCAGCATACAGACTCACAATATGTTGCCCTAAGGACATCTCTCACAAGCAAACTCAGGTCGAGTGTGTCAGCGCAACGCTATCTCAAGGCAATTCGTACGTGTTTTACGAGGAGGCTAATTTGTATTAATTCGTACAACCACGTTTGTAAATTTTTGTATAATTAGCTTTTGCTCCTATGACTTTGGGGCTAGGGGTGGGGTTTCATTATTGTTCGTTTATGATAATCAAATGTTTTTGCGTGATTAACTTTGTACGAATTCATACTTTTTAGCCAACTCGTAAAATATGTACGAATTCTCGTGAGATCAGGCTGGTCAGCAAACAGATTCAAAATATGTTGACCTGAGGTGGCTAATTCGTATTAATTCTTACAACCTTTTTTTGTACGCTTTTGTATGATTTGCTCCCTGTGATGTTGAGGCTAGGGGTGGAGTTTCGCTATTGTTGTTTACAATAATCGACCGTTTTTGCATGATTAATTTTGTACGAATTTATACGATTTATCCAACTGGTAAAATATGTACGAATTCTTCTGAGATTAGGCTGATCAAAATACAGACTCACAATATGTTACCCTGAGGACATCTCTCACAAGCAAACTCAGGTCACGCATGTCAGCATTTTTGTATGATTTGCATTTGCCCCTTTAACGTAGGGGTTAGAGGTGGGGTTTTGTTATTGTTTTTTATGATAATTGTACGTTTTTGCATGATTCAATTCATATGATTTGGCTAACTGGTAAAAAATTTACGAATTCTTATAAGATCAGGCTAGTGACCAAATGACCATACAGACTTACAATATGTTGCCCTGAGGACATCTCTCACACCTGGTCAAGCGTGTCAGCGCAACGCTGTCTCATGGCAATTCGTACGTATTTTACGAGGTGGCTAATTTGTATTTATTTGTACAACCCCATTTGTACATTTTTGTATGATTTGCTTTTGCCCCATGACGTTGGGGTTAGGGTGGGGTTTTGTTATGGTTCGTTTATGATAATCAAACGTTTTTGCGTGATTAATTTAATATGAATTTATACGATTTAGCTAACTGGTAAAATATGTACGAATTCTCGTAAGATCAGGCTAGTCAGCATACAGACTCACAATATGTTGCCCTGAGGACATCTCTCACAAGCAAAAGCAGGTCGAGCGTGTGAGCATAACGCTATCTCGTGGCAATTCGTACGTATTTTACGAGGTGGCTAATTTGTATTTATTCATACAATCACATTCATACATTTTTGCATTATTTGCTTTTGCCCCTTTGACGTTGGGGTTGGGTGGAGTTTCGTTATTGTTTGTTTATGATAATTGAAAGTTTTTGTGTTATTAACTTCGTAAGAATTCATACGATTTAGCCAACTTGTAAAATATGTACGAATTCTCATGAGATCAGGCTGGTCAGCATACAGACTCAAAATATGTTGCCCTCAGGACATCTCTCACAAGCAAACTAAGGTTGAGCGTGTGAGCGCAACGCTATCTCATGGCAATTCGTACGTATTTTATGAGGTGGCTAATTTGTATCTATTCATACTACCACATTCATACATTTTTACATGATTTGCTTTTGCCCCTTTGAAGTTGGTGTTAGGGGTGGGGTTTTGCTATTGTACGTTTATGATAATCAAATTTTTACGAATTCATACTATTTATCCAACTGGTTTAATTTGTACAAATTCTCATGGGATCAGGCTGGTCAGCAATCAGACAGTATGTTTCCCTGAGGACATCTTTCACAAGCAAAATCATCTCGAGCGTGTCAGCGCAACGCTGTCTCAAGGCAATTCGTACGTGTTTTACGAGGTGGCTAATTCGTATTCATTCGTACAACCACATTTTTACATTTTTGTATGATTTCCCTTTGCCCATGTGACGTTGAGGTTAGTAGTGGGGTTTCGTTATTGTACGTTTATGATAATGAAACGTTTTTGCGTGATTAAATTTTTACGAATTCATATGATTTATCCAACTGGTTAAATTTGTACAAATTCTCGTAGGATCAGGCTGGTCAGCATACAGACTAACAGTATGTTTCCCTGAGGACATCACTCACTAGCAAAATCATGTCGAGCGTGTCAGTGCAACGCTGTCTCATGGCAATTCGTACGTATTTTACAAGGTGGCTTATTTGTATTTATTTGTACAACCCCATTTGTATATTTTTGTATGATTTGCTTTTGCCCCTATGATGTTGGGGTTATGGTGGGGTTTTGTTATTGTTCGTTTATGATAATCGAACGTTTTTGCGTCCTTTACTTTTTACGAATTCAGCCAACTTGTAAAATATGAACAAAATCTAATGAGATCAGGCTGGTCAGCATACAGACTCACAATATGTTGCCCTGAGGATCCCTCACAAGCAAATTAAGGTCGAGCGTGTGAGCGCAACGCTATCTCATGGCAATTCGTACGTATTTTATGAGGTGGCTAATTTGTATCTATTCATACAACCACATTCATAAATTTTTACATGATTTGCTTTTGCCCCTTTGAAGTTGGTATTAGGGGTGGGGTTTTGTTATTGATGGTTTATGATAATCGAACGTTTTTGTGTGATTAAAGGAATAGTCAATTTTCTTAAAAGAAAAATCCAGATAATTTACTCACCACCATGTCATCCAAAATGTTGATGTCTGTCTTTGTTCAGTCGAGAAGAAATTATGTTTTTTTGAGGAAAACATTGCAGGATTTTTCTCATTTTAATGGACTTTAATAGACACCAACAATTAACACTTAAGGACTATAAACGATCCCAAACGAGGTATAAGGGTCTTATCTAGCGAAACGATTTGCACTTTTAAACCACAACTTCTCGTCTAGATCCGGTCGTGATGCGCCAGCGTGACCCCACGCAATACGTCATGACATCAAGAGGTCACAGAGGACGAACACGAAACTCCGCCCCAGTGTTTTACAAGTGTTGAGAAAGAGGACCGTTCCTACGTTGTTGTATGTCAACTGATACTAATTAATGTCTTTGTGTCAGTTTATTGTTTACAATGGTCCGCAAATGTGCGTTTTATATATGTAACACGTGACCTCCCTACGTCACTACGCATTTATGTTAGGTCACGCTGGACCGGACCTAGACGAAAAGTTGTGGTTTAAAAGAGCATATTTTTATTTTTCTTGTCAAAAATGACAATCGTTGCGCTAGATAAGACCCTTATGCCTCGTTTGGGATCGTTTAGAGTCCTTTGAAACTCTGTTGAAAAAACTGTTAAGTGTTGAGTTAAGTATTAAATGTTGGGCTCTATTAAAGTCCATTAAAATGAGAAAAATCCTGCAATGTTTTCCTCAAAGAACATAATTTTTTCTCGACTGAACAAAGAAAGACATCAACATTTTGGATGACATGGTTGTGAGTAAATTATCTGGATTTTTCTTTTAAGAAAATGGAATATTCCTTTAACTATGAACGAATTCATACTATTTAGCCCAATTTGTAAAATATGTACGAATTCTCATGAGATCAGGCTGGTCAGCATACAGATTCACAATATGTCTTAATATTGCTTTTGCTCATAAGATTATGAGGTGTTTGGGTTCATGTATTTATTTATTTTTAGGCTATGGTTAGACATCTATTAAATTTTTACCGACGAATTCAATTTTGCATTGTTTCAGCCTCGACGTCTGGGCTGAGTTTGGACAGCAACTGGGCGTCTTTTAAGCACAAAATTGCTTGCTTTGTAGTTTGGTGCCGTAATTGTATAAATTAGTGCAGAAAAATACTTAATACAACAATTACTGTGATCACATCCTAAATGTTTCATACAGTATCTAAAGTACCCACATTTACTTTGTTCTTTTAATGTTACTGTAGCAATTATGGTATTTTCATGGTTACTGTGGTTGCAATAGTAAATATTTCCAAGGGACAGTATTAAATATTCATTAAATATTATATACACACCCTTGACTTTTTAAAGCTTTTTTAAAGCTCTCTAGTCAATTTTCGTTGAACATATACTGTAAATAATTTGTGTATCTTATTCAGAGTGTATTCTGTGTATATTTTGCTGTAAATTGTCAATTTTACATCTGTATATTTTTATATTGTTGGGTTATGTTTGGCTTCTCGTGCAAACTAATATCTGCTGTATCTAGGAGGTGAATCACTTGCCAGTAGGGGTACCCTAGTATTTTTTGTCTCTTCCATGTAACCCTTGAAAGTAAATCGCAGTTATATAATTTACAGTACCCAGCCTGACAGTACACGCAGGTTAGCAATACCACCAGGACAGATTTTTACATCAGTAGCTGTCTATAGACACAGTTTTCCTATAGACCAGGCCAAGATGTTCTCGTCAGTTCCAGTTCCACGTACAGGACAAACACGGTATACGAGCTCGGACACCTTTTCCAAGCTCCTTACCCTGGAGATGGGCCAAGCAAAAAGCAGAGCGAACCAGAGCAAGCCAGTATATGATGACACGAAGCTCTCTAATATCCCACCACTCCCAAAACACTAATCAAACCCCTCTGACCACTCTCAGACACCCCAACACACATGAAGATATGACGATGCACATTTTCTCCGCATTCTCTCTACTATAAAACAGATGTGTGTGTGTTCAGTTTGTGCTAATATCTCTTGAACTCATTTATTCTGAATATTGGTGCCAGATTCCTCACAGATCTCTCTGTACAAATATAGTCATGCTTTTGTGTTAGTTCTCAATAATTGACTGAATGGATCTTCCTCTGAAAAAGGGAAATATGACAAATTTATTGATAATGTTTTACAGGACATGCAAACATGAACTAATAATGAGCAATAAAGTTTGTCATCATTTACACCATTACAATCGCTCATGTATTAGTTCACTGTGCAATGTTACGTGTAACGACTTTTGATGTTAGTATTAATAAATGCTGCAATTAATATGCAGAAGATGCAAAAATTATATAGTTGCATTGTAGTAACCAATATATTAAAAAAATATTCATCCGTGTATGTCTTTGTGTTTCTCGAGGTAGTTTTATACCCAGTTGTCACACCTGCTTTCAATCAGGTTCAGTACTGGAGCAACTCTGATGCTTTCCTGGAAAAGAATCACAAGCGAGCAACACTTCAGGGTAGTCATTTGAGAAAAAAGACATGATTTTTGTGGTGTTTTGCCACGGTAATTATAAACACATTTTTGAGAACAACACCACTGATATGAACGTCACATACCGAGTATGTGTTGAACGTTACTTATTATCAAGAACAAACAATTTCTTAAAGATGTTTTCAAGTTTCTATTCTGGTAAGTGACTTTTCACCCCCACCCCTTGCTTATACCACAAACAGCCCATACCAAAGCTAATAGCTCTTAAAATAGTGTTACCAAAAACAGCAGTGATAGTGTGATGTAATGCCCATCAGTCTCACTTTATGTCTCACCTTTAGCACAGTCACTATTTGGATCTGTTGTCCCAGTGTCAATCCCTCCTGTAGCTCATTTGGTAGAGCATTGTGCAATGCAAAGTTCAATCCCAGGAGCATGCTTACTGATAATAAATGAACGGAGTGATTGCTTTGAATAAACAGGTATAAAGTCTCATTTGTACTCTTTTTCACTTTTTATCTTGTGGCAGGCAGTCACATGATTAGTTGTTTAATAACCAACCTGGTTTGCTCGGGCCAGTTTCTATAAAAAGCAGGATTGATATGAACTCTCCTAAGAGCCAGTTCAACAGGGACACTGATCACAAACAGTCTGTGTAAATTTAGGTCAGGGCTAGGATTGTAATATTTGGTTTAGGCTTTGTGATAGCGAGAAGGACTCCGCCTGTGGCTAGTTTTGGTGATTATGTGATTTTCATACTTGACTTAATGTCCTTGAAAACTCAGACAGCTAAGATGTGTCTATTTTTAACAGAGACGTATAAACAATGACGACTTTATAATTCGATTATAATACGATTTGGTAATAATACAACTTTATAAATCTTTGCTTGTGTCGTTTACTTGTCAGATAAGAATTGCAACTCAAGTCCTTAAGACAAACACCAGATCTTATCATTGACCACGGTCTGGATTTAAATAAATACATTTAAATTAGGGTGACCATACGTACCATTTTCCCCGGACACGTCCTGGAAAGGATTTCAGGTGTGTCCTTTGGAAGTTGCATTTGTTGACCGTCATCGAGGTAGTAACATTTTTTTAAAAACATTATAACATTAAGATTTTAGTTTTAGTAACCTTGAAATGTAACGGTTGCTTTTCTAAAATACAACCTGAAATATTAAACCTCGATGATGTATGCGGTCGACAAATGCGACACACCCGAAGTCCTGGCCAGGACGTGTCTGAGGAAAATGGAAATTAAGTGCATGTGTTTTAGTTCAACCAAATAACTTTCTCACCTTTAATTTGTTACAAACCTGCATTAATGTCATTGTTCTGCTGAACACAACAGAAGATATTTTGAGCAATGTTTGTAAGCAAACAGTTTTGGAGCACCATGACTTCCATAGTATTTTGTTTTCCTACTTTGGAAATCAATGGTGTGCCTGCTTCCTGCTTAATTGCAAATGTCTTCCTTTGCGTTCAGCAGAACAAAGAAATGTATAAAGGGTTTGTAACAATTTGAGGGTGAGTAAATGATGACAACATTTTATTTTGGGGTTACTATCCCTTTAACTAAACCACATGCACTTTATTTTATTTAAATGTATTGCAATCCAGACCATGTCAGTGGTCAATGATAAGATGTTTGTAACAACATGAGGATGAGTAAATAGCCCTGTCCCAAATGGCGCATGTGGCCTTAAATTGCGTGCGCTCGCTTAAGGGCTCATTATAGTTCGTAGTGTAGTGCGTAGATCCTACAGTGTAGCCGCGACAGCGTAGGTTATGCTTCGGTTTTCATTTATACATTTGTGTCAACGTGCAAACACACATGCAGACCACTGGTATCCATGTGACCATTGTAGACCTTATGCACGACAATAAATTGGACTTAAGTCATCGAGTCCGTAGAGTGTCCCATCTGTCAGTGTGCTCATCAGCGGCCCCTTTGCACCCTTGATGCAGCCTTCAGCGAAGATGGGATTGGAGTCTTCACACTGATGGGCAATTGGCAAGATTAACCCACAACTGAAGGAGAAACAGCAGCTTGTTGTGTATGTTTTGAGATGACCAGCAGTGATGGAAGTAAATTAACAGCAACTAATGTTGCAGTTTTGGTTAAATCACTCCTCAACTTTGCCCTTCCTTGTTCTTACCATTGCAAACGGAAATATGTATTACACAGTTTTTTTTTTACCTGAGTTCTAGTGGACCAATCGCATTGCTTGCAGTCCGCGTAGAACTAACGCAGTGTTAAAAACTTTGTGAGGTTCACATCAGGCTACGCAGAGGCTATGGATAACCTACGGTGTAGACCTAGCCCACGACTATAAATTGGATTTTAGTCTACGAGTCCGAAGGGTATCCCATCTGTCAGTGTGCTCATCAGCGGCCCTTTGCACCCTTGATGCAGTCTTCGGCGAAGATGGGACTGCGGTCTTCACACTGATGGGCAACTTCCCTTCCTATTTCTAGCGTGACACTTGAGTCTGTCCCAAAAAATGACTCTGGTGTGCCCTTGTGGACTCGCGTCAAGGGTCCCTAAGGTCTGCACTACGTGATGTCATCAAATGCCGCTTTTCCATTGCATAGTACCCCACGGTTTAGTTTAGTTTAGGTCGGGTCAGCTCACCTCACTTTGGCGTGGTTAGCTTTTCCATTGAGTTTAGTATCACTTCGGAGTGGGAGGGATTATAGGCGTGTCGTTATATTTGCGCTGCCTACTGCTGTGACATCATACAAGTGAGAGCGTTGTTGTACATTCCCATACATTAATTTATTTCTCAGTCTGCCACAAAATTAAAAATGGCCACCACAAATAGATGTTTGCATATCGCGTTTATAACTACCTCTGTATCACATGACAGTTTCTGTTCAAACACCCGACCCATGGCGTCAGTCGACGGCGCTCCGCTGAGCCTCATTCAAGTTGCATTTAAGCATATATAATGCGGATGTGCACGTCGCGAATGTGCCGCCACAAACTGCAAGTCTGGAAAAACTGTTATGGTGTCCCGGATTCTCAACCTGTGGATGTTTTTCATCGCTAAAAGGGTGTTTGGAAACTTATAGCAGAACACAGATAACAACATGTTTGCTTGAGACAGCGCAAGCTAGCAGTAAGCTAAAGCTAATATTTACATTATAGACCAATTTAGAGTAGACGTCACAGTTATGTCACTGCAAGCTGCGCGCGCAATGCGGTTGCAGAAAAACAGTGGAAATGAATTAGACACGAGTGAAAAGAGCAAGATAACTCACTGGAAAATGTCCGGTCGTGCTGTTAAGTGTCAGAATAAGAATGCCAAAAAAGATGGCTTTCATTTTTATAGAATACCATCGTCGAAACATCATTTGAAGATAAACGTAGGTGTTTATGATTACAATAAGCCCTTAAACGGACAGAATGGAGCAAGGAAATCATCTGGAAATCTTTTAATAATTAGAATAGAAAATAAGTAGAGAAGATGTCCGGTGTTCTGTCGAAGTCTGTTCCCTCCATGTTTTTCTTATAGCGTTTTTATCATGTTACAATTATAATTTATTAAGGAAGAAATAATAAAAAACAGGAAAATTATAAAAATATTTAATAAACGCTATTATATATAATACATGATAGTATTGCTTTTATATGTACTTTAGTGATTCAGACTGTAAAAATATTTGATTTAGCAAAAAAGAACAATACATATACATTACATACATGCATATCAGTAGCCAAGCCATTTAAACTTTTTATCTATCTAAAAAAATAAACGTAATGTGATTAAAACGCTATAAGAAACATTGCACTAAAGGGAAACATAAAGGAATCAGACTTCGACAGAACACCGGATCCATAAAAATCACGGTTTAATGCTAAAACACCTCACAACCCTACTGCGGAGCAGTCACTTTCTGCAACCAGTTTTGCTCCGCCCACAAAAAACGTCATCTCTGTTTGCAAACACGAAATTGGTCTATAGCGATGATGCTTCTCTCAGACCAATCAGTGATCTTCAGTGTTTTCACGTCACGTTTGGTATCAGCTCGGGTCGCTTGGAACCCCAACCGAGGTGGTACGAAAAAAAGTATCGGGTACTACGTACTGCACCCAATGGAAAAGCTCCCAAAAGTAAGCTGACCCGACCCAAACTAAACCAAACCATGGGGTACTATGCAATGGAAAAGTGCCAAAAGCGCTGGGACAGGGCCAATGGCACACTTCATGTGGATTTTCGGTCTCATGGCCTTAAATTGCACGTCGTCGCTTGCTCTACGAGTCCGTAGGGTGTCCAATCTCTCATTTTTACACTCCGAAGTGGGCTCAGCAGCACTCCCTTTGCACTCTTGGAGCGGTCTTCGGCAAAGCACGCACTAATTCAGGCTTCATGCACTTTACCAACCCAGACGTCCTTGTGAAAAAGCAATCAGACGACGGATGGGAGGTTCACACAGATGGGCAACTTTTCTTCTTATTTTCAGCTTGACGCTCGAGTCCCAAAATACAACTCTTGTGGACCCTCGTGTACTCGCGTCAAGGGTCCCTAAGGTCTGCACTACATGATGTCATCAAAGTCCAGAATGTAACATTTGGGACAGGGCCAGTGGCTACATAATATTCATTTTGGATGATCTATCTTTAAAGCTGACTTTTGCCTCTTTATCACCATCTCTGTTTGAAACTTAAAATGCAGGTTACTTAGATTGTTTGTGAAGTCAAATAAAGTCAAACTGACATTACCCCTAATATCATACCCGACAGCTCAAATAAAAAAAACTATTTTTATAATCTTTCCATTGTAATTTGTAAAAATAAGGAGTTTTTTACTCTGATTTCAGTATACTTGCTCATTAATGACTTTTGTTTATTTTTAAATTTAAAGTTCAATTTTGTGCATGTTGCAATTTCTCTGTATACTGGTGTTTTTGCTGTCACAAAAAAACTTCTCAACTTTTCTTTCCTCCTCAAAAGTGATTTATATGTAGTGTTACGTGCAAACAAACCGTTCTCAGCGTTTTTCAGTCAGTCTGAATCCTGCATGGTAACAGTTTCAGGGGATTTGACCAATCTCTCACAAACAGGAAAAGCTGACTGATAGTGCGCACTTCCCCCGCACTCAAACATTTTTTTAGTCTCTGCACAGTGAGCAAAAAGAGCAAACAAAAGGCCAAAAGAATAAACACGAATAAATAAAGTTCCACGTCATGCAACAAAATCAACATTGCATTTATCACTGTTGCAAGTCTCATGAAAGTATTGGTTGAGATAATGGAAGTAACAATTCAATGGATTTTAAAGTGTTAAAATGATCCTGATTTCCTAAAATGCATCATGCAGAAGTAATTGCAAAAAATGTATAAAGCATACATTTTTTTATTTACAAGTTTTTGGAATAAAACACAATTATCCATTAAAAAGCGTGCAATCAAGCAATGTTCCACTGTGGCAATGTGTACCTTACAGCAGATGCAAGCTGTCAACCACATGCTTGTTTTTTAAATGTCTGTGGTTTGGTTTAAAGGCCCACTGATGTCACCGGCATTTAATTTAAGTTTTTCTGAAGTGTTAGCGAGAAGGGAATTTCATGCCTCTGTCTGATTGGCCGGTTACTTTTTTTTCTTCCAGATGCATGCCTAGAGACAGGACAACCAATCAAAGTTGAGCCTGGAACGGTAGCCCCTCCCATATGTTAAACCTGTGGTTTCCTGATCAAGCACACAACAGCATCAGTCCGGATGTTTCGTGCCACAGTGCGTTCTCTGTGCACGAGGCCAGCTGTGCCCTTTCTTGCCCTCTTTCGACTTCTCCCCCGTTGTGTGTTAAAGGTGACCCAGTATCCTCTTGAGTTCAGCTTGTTTTGCTTTGCTCTTCCCATAACTGATCAGCTGTGCGAACACACTGCTGTGTGACCTCAAGGGCCTCCGCTGCTGTTTGTCACCCGCACGCAAACAACAGCATGACTTGAACAAATTTGGTAGCATATAATGCACAAATGCAGGCCGTGCAACTCGAAACTGAACAAAGTTCATCCTCTGCTGTGTTGTACTGTAAGATTTGACCTCTTGTCCTCGTCCCACACGGTCCTGGTGTTTGTGACTTTCAGCATACAATAGGCCTTTTGTGCCACACTTTTTGGCCTTCTGGCATTTGGCACCAGATCTCCGTACCGCTCCGCTCCGGTCAGTGACTTTTTCCCACCTGTCTGTCGTTCAAAAACCAGACTAGCCTGACAGGTTTGTCTGGTTACTAATTACAGAATCCCTGCCAAGCTTTGGGACTTTGTGGTTTTCTGAGCTCTCTTCTGCAGGTCTCTTTATGCAGTGACTGAAAGTAAAGTAATTTTGTGACCTTTAGTGAACCAGCACTAGATGCATGAAAGACCCTAATTAGGGCTCAAACCCTCCCAAAAGGAAGTCAAAACAAAAGGTTGGGGGTGGGATTGATATGTTTTGCGGTCAAAACAAAAGGTTCAGTAACAAAAACATTAGATTCATTAGTAGACAACACAATAGCAAAACATAAATACCGACGTTATTTATCACTCTATTCAAGTATTTAACTAAACAATTTTTAGCTTTTATAGGTCCTGTTTACACTTGGTATTAAGATGCGGTCTGGGTTACAGTTATGACATCACGAGTAGACTCATGAAAGAGAAGTGCAAACAGGAGCAGGCACGTGCATCAGTCAGCTGATTTAATAATAATGCAATATGAAGTCAGATGCTGATATAGGCTAAGGGAGAGTTCCTTAAATATACACTAGGCGAAAATGTGTCAGATTTAACTGGAGTTACTGCGTTTGAATGGCAAAAAGGGCAATTGGGAAACTCCAGACTGGATGTGTCACTATGATGCAACAGTGGTGTAATTATTTTAGATGAACTAAAAGGAAAAGCTTGATTTCAATCCTAACAACAATTCGTGTGGGAAGGTTTGCGTGAGAAGAAAGGGGAATTAGATGATTCATTTTTTGGATCGAGCTTGTGTGAATTTAATGCACGAGAAGCAATCTTTTAGTCAAAAACATGCATAGTCTTTTGAAACTCCAATCTGAAAACCCAGCTAATGTCATTTTTAGTGATTTATTTAAAATCATCCTACAGTACATTTTGTCAAAATATAGCCTAAAATTATTGACTGAGTAAGATTAGATATTAAAATTAAAGTGAATTTAAACTTAGATTATGAGATTTTATCCTGACTTTCAGACACATGGGCTCACATATGCTTTTCCTCAGTATGTGACCTTTCCGTGCATTTAGCTTTAGTCCGGTCCTGACAGCTTCTGCTATCATCTGTACTTTACAGTATACGGATCTTGTTTTTTTGTAACCTGAGACCTTCTTTCAAGGTAGGGAGACCATCAAAACATTCCTTCTGCTGAAAAACATGAACGAAAAAAACACAATTTCCTTCACAGGTGACAGAGATAAATACTGCCCAAGAGAAATAAGAGGAAAGCAAGTGGAAAATGTGTAGTGTTCTGTCACGTTTGACACCAGCAGGGAATCACAGGCTGTTTTCAAACCACTGCAAGCTGTTCACAGAAATGCCAGTTTGCTGTGAGCAGATATCACAGACTCTGGGCTCGCCCTGAGAAACAAAAGTTACAAAATCACATCCTTACTCTACCTACCTGTTAAAGGAAGAAATCCACTGTGTACATGAAGAATCTGACTGAACGGCAAAGATTAAAGATACAAAAATGATTTTTTTATGTTACTTGGGTGGAACTCTTTCAAAAAGTACACCTAAAGAGTTCATATTAAAAAGCACCTATTTCATTGCTAAAAAACAACGTTATTTTGTGTATTTGGTATTATACAATGTGTTGGCATGTTTATAGTTTTTGTACAAAGCTCATCAATTTGAAAAGCTCTGTGTCCCTGATTGGCCAGCTAATCTGTACATTGGGATTGGTCTGAATGCCTCTAACGTCAGCTGGAAATGTGACGCTCCTTACCATGTTTGAAAGATTCACAATGCAATGCTAACAGGAGTTAACTTACAGGCTGTTAGTCTGAAGCGGGAGGAATTATGATAATGTGGGTCTTGTCTACATCACCAATCCCTGAAGATAATCTGTTGCCTACAATCCGTGTGTTTGTTGTAGTCCAAGAAAAGAGATTTACGTTGGAGACGATAACTCGCATCATCGTTTACTTTGAGGTTTGTACCTTTTGCATATCATAACATGTACTAATACACACTTACACACCAAAGTATATGTAAAATCATGACTCGGACAATAGTTGCTCTTTAATACCAAAGAGTCCATATTAGCACATCAAAAAGATACATATTGGTACCAAATGTATACAGTGTCAGCTTGGGACCATTTTATTGAGTGTAGGTTTATTGATCATATTCAAACGGAATTTTAGGAATAAAAAAATGTAATATTTAAATATTAAAAAACATTATGCTTGCAATTTTACGTAGTGACTAAGAAAAATGCAAGGTTGCAGAATGCAAATGCAGAGAAATCTGAAATAAAGGACAAAGTTCTTACTGTAAAAAATCTGCCAAAGAGATACGTTTATTATTTAAGTAATAATTGATGGGCCGTTGAATTATTCAAACATTGCTCTGGTGCCTATTTTTAAGACGTTTGACAAGTTAGGTATGCAGTTTACAGAAAAATAATCAACACCCATGGAACATTTCTCAGCCAATCAGAATAAAGCGTTTAAAGTGATAGTTCACCCAAAAATGAAAACAATGTCATTAATGACTCACCCTCATGTCGTTCCAAACTCGTAAGACCTCTATTCATTTTTAAAACACAGTTTAAGGTGTTTTAGATTTAGTCCGAGAGCTTTCTGACCCTCCATCGAAAATCTATACGGTAAACTGTCCATGTCCAGAAAGGTAATAAAACATCATCAAAGTAGTCCATGTGACATCAGTGGGTCAGTTAGAATGTGTTGAAGCATCGAAAATACATTTTGGTCCAAAAATAACAAAAATAATGACTTTATTCAGCATTGTCTTCTCTTCCGCGTCTATTGTGAACCGCGTGCTCGAAACTAAATTAACTAACTGACTGCAGTGACGCGGCTGACGTTCAACGCGGCTGACGTGTTATCTGGTGCGCCCCAGCTGTTTTTTTTTTTGTTGTTGTTTGTGCACCCCAGCTTCGTTTGCAGTCTGAGGGAGACGCACGCTGTAAGTTTGAAAAAAAAACTTGTCTGAGGATAACACGTCATCCACGTCACTGCAGTCACGTGACTTTAGTCCCGCACATGCGCTAACGTTATTTTTATTTTTGAACTATCCCTTTAACAGCCCTGTGGTATAAATTAAGCTGATACTTGAATTAAGTGTTTATTTACCCCGCCGGCAGATATTTTATATCTCACTTGATTTAGATCATTTTGTTCAGAAATCCAAACTTGATCTTAGGTCATTTTCCTTCTTTAGTAAATGTATCTCTATTTAAGAAAACATTTTTTCAATGTTTTCTGCAGTAACCTTTCAAATAAAATGATTAAAACACATAATCCCTAAAGCTTTCAGGCAGTGTTTTCAGAGAACAACCCAGTCTTATTTATCACAAAATAAAAGTCTCAGCCTATAGGTGGTAATTTGACACCTCAGAGCGGGACCTGAGAAAAATCACGTCTTCAGCTGTAGGAAGAGATGTTCTGTCCCTGCCCACGCTTTGTGTAACCCAGAGCCGACTGTAAGAAAAGAAGGTGTAGTCTGTTTTGGTTCAACCAAACCTCCCCCGCTAAGCTGACCTACACAGCATACAGCATGAGAGACCTGTAAACTTTTGTCTTTTGTACGGCCAAGACAGGGATAACTTATTTACAAAGCACTTTGAATAGTGTTAAGAACCCGATTATTTCTCTGCAGGCATTTCAATCAACAGAGCGTGTTCAGCAAACATTCATCTGCATGTATTTCTTTACAGACTGCATCCCAAAATATGTCTTGCGCAACTATGATTTTATCATTTTATTTTTGATCGTTTCAAAAATCATTGCTGTTTTTGATTAAAAAAAAACTTGCAAAATCATAGGCCAAGTGTCTTCTATAATGTATGCATGCCACATATATCCACTAGTAAACATTGTAAAGGGATTTTAAGAGGCCCAATCTGTCACCGCATGTGAGAAACAGACATACAGAACATATCATCCCACCGCATTAAGCAGAGACACAATGTTAGGTTCAATACTCTGTAGTGCTTTGCTCATTCACCGCAGCCGGTGCTAAACACAAAGTATTTTAAACAGAGTACATGACAAACATTTCCCAAAGTGAAACCTGAATCAGTGTGATGCTTAACTAACTGGCACAAGCTGTCAATGCCAAGGCAGAGTGCCAGTTAATGCAGCAGGGCAAGTGAGTTTAAAGCCACTTCTAGAATATACAATGACCTACATAGTCTCTCTCTCTCTCTCTCTCTCTCTCTCTGTCTATACTTCAATCTTTATGCATTCAGCCCATCATAAATTCATTGTAAAAAGTAAAAAATGTGATCAAATTGGATAAAAAAAAACTTTTTTCAAAGTGAGATAATTCAAGCTAAAAAATTACTTTTTTTTAGGTGTTACCAATTAAAGTTTTTTTTTAACTCTTCGCTTTTTACAGTATTCATCCTGAAACCAATTTTGTTCCTTTTTATTCGAATCTAGTGTCTTATCAACATCGTGAATCTTCTTGACAGTCACTGCGAGACTGTTTACATCTGGCCGTTCCCTTCGGTCCTGATTGTTTACTTGTACATAAAGCGTGACGTCAGAAAGGCAGGGAGACAAAATCATATCCTGAGAGAAATGTGAAAAGAAAGCATCATTATTCCCAAACCTCCCTGTTTGTCTTACTGTGCTGTTATCTGCTGCCGGGTGCGAGTGAAGTGTTATGGTTTAGTGTGCATTTTATTTTACCGATTATTACCCGAACTGTTCTCTTTTCTCAGGGGTTTGTCATGATAAATGGTTGTGGGATAATGATGATTGTGGGGAAAGTTCAATAGGGAAGAGCTGACCAGAAAGACGCCTTTCCTGAAGTAAGTACGCATGTGAGTCAGTCCAAACTTCACAGTTCAGCATTTTGGAAACAAAACAACTCACTTAATGACCAGCTTCCGCTAACAACTGGAGGTGTTTAGAGTTCACTGACAAACTAAACAAACTGAATCCTCAACACCCGGTTATGTGTGAAAATCCCTTATGTGGAAATGGCAACTCCTCCTAATGGCCAAAGTGGGAACAGCATACCCATATGGCACAAATGATGTTGATCTAGAGACGGACAACTGTTGTTCTTAAGGAGATTTATTACATTGTGTACTAAGTCATGGTTGCACGCTTCAGACACATTTAATGACAACAGTATTTTTATCGGTTTCTTGGAATGCAAAAGCAGATTTAGACGCTGATATATTTCATACACTGTCAAACAAAGGGTTACTAGCCGTCACTGGAGTCCTAAACTTTCAAAAAGTACACCTTCCTACTGAAAAATCCAGTATAAACTGGTTTACGGTGGTAGTAGGTGGTTTAAGCTGGTCCTCCCAGCCTGGCAAAGCTAGTGGGTCAGCTGGTCTTTGAACCTGACTAGCTAAGTCCAGTTAAACCATCTTAAAAAGTGACCAAAACACAGCTAGATCAGCTTGCAACACCAGCAAAACCAGCTAATACCAAGCTGAAGACCAATGGTTTTAGCTGTTTTTTTCCAGTAGGGTTTGCACTTAAAGCTGTCCAAACTTGAAACAACCTGCACTGACATATCTTAAAATACATCAGTGCCCTTTGTTTTGCCTCAAAATACACACAGGTAATGTTTTTAGTAAGGCATGTTTGTTAAAACTAGTTATATTTCCTAATTAAACTAAGGCCTTGTCAAGGTTTAAGCTAATCCCTGTCCGGGAAAACACCACAAAGAGTTCATGTTATTACTTTGGAGGTACCTAGTCCCAAATTTACACTTTTTTGTAACTAAATAGGATATTTGTTAAAGGGTACTGCCCCAGTGACAGCTTGGGACCCATTTGTTTGAAAATGTTTAATGAATGCACATTTTATTTATAAGAACATCTTATTTTTGTTCCATACAAGAATGGTTGTCATACGTGTTTGGAACAACAAGAGGGTGAGTAAATGATCCCTTTCATTTTTTGGGTGAACTATCCCTTTAATGCTGTGAGAGCGCAATGTACAGTGTTGCCAGGTTTGCGGTTTTCCCGCACAATTGGGCTATTTTGAAAATACAGTTGCGGGAAAAATTTCGGAGCTGCGGGTTGCGGTTTTTTGGGCTAGTTTTATAATGTGCCGCGGCCACGAAAATGTTTATCTGTAGACTTATAAAATGAACGTTTTTGTTTTCCTAATGTGCATTTATCCCATAAGCAATTCATGTCAACCCAAGGACAGCTGCAGCGTTGGGAAGTCAGTGGAAAAGTGAGTGGAGGGGCGCGTTTTGCTCTTAATATCACGTCAGAAACAAGAAATAACCTTACTTAAGGGGTTATGTCTATACTGAGAGGATATTTACAGACCACGTGAACCCATCTTTGTATGATCTTTTCAAGTTAAATAGAACATTTTAAATACGTAGATAGTATGTTAAAAGGGCAGAGTTCATACTGTCTCAAAATGGCACGGTTGGGTACACTTAGATGTACTAATCATAAGATAAT
The DNA here is from genome assembly GCF_030506205.2 of Paramisgurnus dabryanus. Lineage (NCBI taxonomy): Eukaryota > Metazoa > Chordata > Actinopteri > Cypriniformes > Cobitidae > Paramisgurnus > Paramisgurnus dabryanus. The sequence continues at coordinate 23,576,788 of NC_133350.1, read as the reverse complement.
CTAAGAAGTACTAAAGTAGATTTTTTTTGTTTAGAACAGAATAGTGTGTGAAAATAGAGCACCTTAAGTGCATCAAGAAAATTTTCATCTGCATGGAAAGTACATTAAAAGCAATAGTAAGAGTTTATTTTAGAGCCTTTGTTGTAATCTCTGAGTTTTCAACTGTGATTGGACAAATGTAAAAATTGGGCTAGTTTTCATTCCTTTTGGGTGTGTTTTAAGTTGTCATTGGGCTGTAAATTTTTATTGGATCTGGCAACCCTGGCAACGGGCCGTTTCTCAATCTCAATCCGAAGGCTGCAGCCTCCGGAAGTCTAATCAAGCGTGGTGGTTTGTTTAAGCTTACTGAGCATTACATTCGCAAGTCATAAACATATTACAACAATTTACGATTAACTAAGACTAATAGTCAACTTTATAATGGTTCACATTCTGAAATAAGCCAGTCTTGATGACGTATCCAGCGCCTGCAAATGCGACCTCCGGAGGCTGCAGCCTTCGGAGAAACGGTCACTTACTGCAGCACCGACAAGAGAATTCCTGAAGGAAATGGTGGTTGTGTTTCAGTATAGGGTTTCAACGACGTTTAACCAGGACCTCTCGAGACAGAAGAAGAAACAATCCTGGAGAACATCCTGTTCCTCTAGTAATGTAATTGAGCAACTAAACACATATATAAGTCTGCACTTTTTGTTTGTTTTTACCACAGTCTCGCATGAAACCTCCCTGTTCAATCGAGGTAAATACATTCCTCCTCAACCCCTCCATACATTCCTCATAATATTTACCTTAACTTCACAGCACTTTCTGATCCTTGGACGCAAGCCAACAGAGGAGGCAAAACACCTCCACGTGCAGCGCAGCCTAACATGCACGCGCTTTTGACGCATTTAACACTCTGCGTCTATATATCAGATCTTTTCTAAATTCCCGATATGAGTCTTTGTTGGTTTACTTTAAGTTGTAAACTGAAATAATGCTGAATCTTATTTGCTAATAATGCGTAGACTATTACTTTGTGGCCCAGTAGAAGTTAACAACGCACAGGTCACAGACACATAAGTTACTTATAAAAAAAATGTAAAGTAAATAATTTGGGGTTTTAAAGCATCTGCCAGATGCATAAACATAATGCGCTGCTTCAGTTTTTCTTTCCAGTAATCTTGAATTAAACATCACCTTTGCATTAATAAGTAGCCTATTTGCATTGACAAAACACAACTAAATCCTCTCCTAGGCTACCACATTAGTGGGAAATGTGTTACTAAACTATTTGTGAAGAGAAAACAGGATACGCACATCCAAAAGTCTTGACCAGGTGCCAGATCAAAAATGAATCAAAGAACAGAAAAAGATCTGCACACTGTAAAAAGTCCCTTTATTTAAGAAGTTAAAACTGCAACGTTTCGGTCAAAGACCGACCAGGTGTTTGCCTGACGAAGGTCTTTGACCGAAACGTTGCAGTTTTAACTTCTTAAATAAAGGGACTTTTTACAGTGTGCAGATCTTTTTCTGTTCTTACTAAACTATTTGGCAATGAGCTTCTTTGATTCAGCATAATTTTCGGGAAGTGGACTAAACTGAGCGCTGGCAAGGAAATACAGAAAGCAAACAGCTTGAATATGCAATAAACACCCCGGCCTTCGATCTCTCCCAGAGCCTCCAAATTTCTTCAAGATATAGTGCAAACCAAAACAAGTGCATTTCATCTCTTCGCAGTCTTCGCTATGTGCATAAACAAGGTTAAGTAAAGTTCAGTTTGTTTTTTAGTCTGCGAGTATGTTGGGATATTTCTGGAGGTTCCTTGGCTGTAAAGCAAGTCTCTGCCTTGCTTTCCATGAAGTCACAGCAGATCACACTGGCTTCAGAGCAAACTGATCCCGCCGTATGAAATCAACAAGGGTCTCACACCCACATGCACAGCCTGGAACGTCATGTCTCCTTGTAGGGAACGCTCTCTAAAAAACAACTTTTAATATGTCTGTGTAATTAAATATTTTGATCATTTTATCAGCATAGCAGTCTGAACAAGACAATATGGATTTCAATGACCGCATATCATCTCAGGATTATTAAGAAGGAAATATGACCTTTACACGCTATCCATTATCAACTACCAGTGCTTTCAAGGTATATATTTTATAAGTTTGTGAAACAATGAAACAATGATGCTGGCGTTGCTAGCAACATTTATACTAATTGAGCTTACAAGAACTCCAAAGATTTCACATACAAAGCTTCCTTATTTGTCCATCAAATACTCAATTTTTAATGTGGCATTAAGACTTTTTTCCATTAAGTATTTCCCCATTTTTCATACATATTTCACTGAATGTACAATGATATACAATGATATCAATATTATCTTCAGACACAAAAACATGCCATTCAAGTTGCAATTCCTTAAGAAACTACCTGCCAGTACCGGTTCAACTGCAGTTTTCCTCTGTACCAAACACACTATCTAGAAAACAGCACAACATCTGGTTTCTCTTGCTCACAGACTGAACTATTGGTCTTAATGTTGCTCTATCTATCTCTGAATCAACCACATTCACATATATATATACATGCAGTCACAGATGATTAACAGATAAATCAGCAGTGAAATTCATACACAAACACGCAGGTGTATGTAGATACAACACTGTGCAAAACAGATCTGTGACCTCCCGTGATTCTATAAGAAATAAGCTTAAAGGTCTTTGAAATAATAAAAATTTACTTTCCAAAGTTGCTTGACCCTGATACAAAGCCATGTTAAAATGACAATTCCTTCCTAGACAGCAGACGACTCAGGGCCAGATTCACACCAAAGCCAGCAGCTTCCGAGCAGATCTGTCCCGGAGGCGTGGGTTTGTTCCTCTAATGTGAGTTTTTAAAACGGAGTATTTTAAGAGATTAAAGACAGCAAAACTGTAAAAAGTCTTTGTGTAGCAAAATATTTATATTTTAGCAAAGGGGTCCCTTGCTAAAGGTTTATCATATTTGGGGGTCCTGCCATCAAAAAGCTGCACAAAGCGTACTGTTATATATGCAGCTGATCAACTTATGTTATGAACATGTTTTGTACAGTCTGTTCATCTGTTTTTACCAGCAGCCAAAACTGTTTAGTTACAGTTTACCCTGGAGCAAAATGAAGGACAGGATATATTTTGTACCAAACATATAAAACAAGTAAAAACATGAAAATACTCTGACAAATACATGCTGGTAAATTTATGATAGCATGCTTAGTTTTTATCGTTAATATTATATCAAAAAAGTTTTATGATATGAAGAACAGGAATTTTTTACATACAATTTTTTATTTATTTAATGCAAGTGTTTAAAAAAATACTTCATAATACATTAACCAACCCTACAATAACAGAATTTCTTCATCTTGTGAGGTTTAAATGATCTGAATTAAAATACATATGTTTTTTATTAGTATTAAGGGATTTTGTAGGAATCAAATTGTTTCAAGAAAACAACAAAAGAGGCAAAAGTACACTCAACGCCTCAGGGTATTAATATGTTAAACATAGTAAAAACAACATCCCCTAAGCATTTGCTCTACTTCTGCGTCATTACCTTGACCAAACAAAAGTGTTTTTACAGTAAAATGCCAATATAAAAACTATAAACCTCTGAACACACCTTATGAGTAATCCATTTTTAATAAAACATTATCTCATCATTACGAAACCTTGCTGATACTGAACCTTGTCCTGAAAACTGGCCCTAAATATGTTTCTACGTAAACATTCACATAAAAAACAACCTTTATTTTCAATTCATTCTCATTTTATTTAAAAGTGAATAACAAAAAAATACACTTGTAGATTTCAACACAAAACAACTGTATCAAATACATTCATTCAAAACGAATGCCATTAACATTTATTGTTTCAACCTGAAGTTACACTTTATCATTATATGGAAATAAAGAGATAAATTGTTTCTGGAATGTGTCAGGTCACTTCAGGTAGTTATAGCACTAGAAAAGCTTTACGTAACATAATCCCTGTAATCATTTACGGTCTCCACAAAAACGACCGAAAAGGCACCTCAAAAATGCATGGCTCTGTATTTTTCCCCGTTGTATGCAAGCAAACGGTCACTGCATTACATTGTGAGAAATACAGCAACATTTTTGCACAAACTAAAGTTATCTGTGATACATTCAGCAAGGCATTAAGACCTTTAAGGTCACTGGCTTGACCTTTGTTTTTCGCTTATCTACCAACAGTAAGATGGAGGGCCGATGTTGTACCACTCCAAAAGGGTAAAAAGCAATTTTCAACTTCCAGGACTTTTCTTTGCAATTCCCCGAGGATTAAAGCTTAGTTTCCCTTTTGCATAAACAGAATTTCCCGCATGCACCAACATTAAACCATTTGAATCTGTGCATTAGTTTCATATCTCTAGGTTGGAATCAGCACCAAATGAGATAAACATAATGCTACAGCATTTTGGGAAAGGATGCCTTTACATTCATAGGCATCCCAATCTAAGGTGGCAGACTGCAGGTGGTTAGGAGGAAGTCAGTCCTCCTTTCACAGGAAACCCAGGAAAACATTAAGTCTTACAATATTTAGTAAGGCACTACAGTATGTGTAGCATCTTGAAATGGCTTCTGCAAAGAGCGTTCCAGTTCAGCGTTCACCCAGCGATCATCTCCAAATTTCCATGGCTATGTTGTTCAGGGGTGGTCAAAGTCCGTTCTAGGCACAGATGGAGTCGGATCGCTTTTGGGACACAAACATGGGCAAAATCATTGTTCGCCCGGCACTGAATGTCCTCTTTGTTATTTTGAAAGCGCTCTGCCTCGCCCAGTCCAGGCATCTCCTTTCTACAGCCCTCTGCAGTAGCCACAGATGGCTTATTTGGATGTGAACAGCTCGAACGAGAAACGAGTACCAATCTCAGAGAGGCTTCGAGGAGAATTATATCTCAGGTTTTGTTTCAAACATCACATGATGCTCAGCTAGCAGACAGTTCAACAAGTCATGCAGCGAGGACGCATGGTTAATGGCTGAGGATTCGGGTCCACCTGAGAAAAAAAAAAAAAGCCATGAGAATACTTGCCATGCTATCAAAGTGTCCATAAACTTATGTAACTGTCTGTCTGCTTACCTCGCTGTACACTGGAGGTGGGCGTAATCTGAACTCTTGAACATATGCCATAAAGGGGCGCTCCAATACTCCACTAAGGTCTTCCGGTTGTTGGATCGCTGTGGAGTTCTGGGCTGCTTGCTCATCCGTAACAACAGAACTGTATTCTGGAGGAGCTGTATGAGAAGAAAAAAAAAGTGACATCAAGGTGAGTGACAGATATTTTACAGTACAACAAAGAGAAAAAACAAGGGTTTGTGATACTTACGCTCAGGCTGTTCTGGGATGGCCATGCGAATCCACTCCATGTTCATGCTGTACTGGCTGCTGACGCTGGACGTGCGACTGCCGAACGGATGAAGGGGGATGGTGCCCATCACCAGTGGAAGCTCCAAAGAAAGCTTAGACGTTCCAGGAACATCCACACATACCTAAAATAAAAAGGTAAAAAAGTTCACGAAAAGACCAAATGGAGAAATTTAGCAGTTTAAATATAAACACATTCAAGTCAACCAACTCACCCTGAGCATGTATTCGACTTTGATGATGCGACATTGCAAGATAGAGGGACCGACAGGGGGGATTTTGATGGCTCGGCCGTGCCACGTTTCCCTACGGTGAGCGCCGACTATATCACCACACAGCGTGGCCACCACAGCTCGCTTCTGCTTCATGGTACCCCTGGCTATGAAGGTTTGCGTCTGCGTGATGTAAGCTTTGGGCATCACAGATCGAGACGTGGAGTTATCGAACTCGGCGAAGACAGGAATTACTTCACCTGAAATGCAACAGGGATGGTTCGCTTTTCCATTGCGAAAATCTGATTGCATTTCAAATGTGACAGAGGGTTTTCTGCTTCCTTACCAGGCGTGTAGCCCTTGCGGTCAATCTTTGCAGTGATCGACACCTGCCCACAGTTGCGGTACCAGATTCGGGACATCTTCTCTTTGGTTCCAGCTTGAGGAGCCTGTGAAATATAATAAAAGCGGGGTTGAAACTGTGCCGTGCAGGGATAGATGAACGTAAAATTGAGAAATGTAGATGTTCTGTAGTCTTACCAGTAAACTGGGTGTGTTGATGTCAATGGGCTCGATGACTGTAAACTCTTTTTTGATCTTCTTCACTGTGGACCATGGCCGATGGAGCTTAACCTTCACCCAGTAGCGAATGCTGCCATGCTTGCCTTCGAACGATGTCACTAGAGTCCTGACAGACAAAACAGATCTATTAATCCTTGCAAACCTTTCAAAAAAAAAATTGCAGGGATAACATTTCTTTTAAACTAAATGAAATAAAATAACTTACTCTTCTGGAAGCTGGAAACTGAAAGGGTACTCATGTCTCCCAGCAGAGAGGACTGTCAGTTCACCATTATCTAGAGGGAACAAAATAAAATAAGTGTCAACCATAAATGCAAAACTTCCTTATTGCATTAACACAAAACACCAAGGATCACATTCTCAATAAATAATATCTCTGGAGGCATTTATATTATATCAAGCATTTTAATGTAAACCATTGTTATTGACATATACACACATAACAAATAAATTTAAAATTAAAATCATTGTGAAACATCTTGTGCCTGTCACAAAAATTTTTTTTTCCATTTATAAAATGTGGATATTGTCTAAAATAAAAGCAGATTATTTTGTTTTTCAGTTTGTCATTCATACACAAAGGGAACATAAAGTCCTCATTCAAATGCGGATGTTGTTGTCTTGTATTATAACTCGACTGGTTTGTTCATAAACTATAAAAAACGCTGACTATATAATAACCTGATAACACATTAACCAAAGCGCAGCTTCAGTTTCTCCAAATTAATAGTCGACTGATCTTGGAAAACATGGTTGAATTATTTTCAACTACATGCATCCCTGCGCAGTGAGAACGGCGAATGACATCGAAGTTCCGCGAGAAAGCCGCTTCGATTCGCTCTCGCGGTACTTCAATGTCATACTCGGCTCACTCTGCGCAGCGCTCCATGAAGTCGAACACACCGAAGAGCGTCTCCCTCTTTGAATGACTGACCTGCCTGCAGCAGCACTTCTCTCCGGTTCAGATACTCCACTTCATCGCTGTAATTTTGCGTGTAAGCGGTACTGGACCCGGCACTGCGTGACTCGGTCCAGTGTACCTTCGCGAAACCTTCCGCGTGCAACTTTAACGACTCTATTTTACTCTCTGACGAGAGCTCCAGCACAACCTTCCCCGATACAACATCTCCACTGCTGAACACCGGAGGACTGTCCATCTCCGGGGAGTCAAACACGATGTCCATCTTTTTCAATTTGTCGAAAATCATCTTGGCTCTTGCAAAAGTTTCCTAACTGTAACCGTCAAGTCGAACAAAGAGCGAGAGGTGCAGTGAAGTTGTTCGCGTGCGGTTCAAAACAAAACTGAAGCTGCACTGAGCTGATCGGCCTTTAACTCTTGTGGGCGGTCTTGTTGAGTTTATTATGTAAGGCCTATGGCAGAAATCGCTGCCTTCTCATAAACATATTGATTGGGTGTGGATGGGGAGCTCGGGTGATTGATGGTTACAGGTTCTTAGACAAAAACAAGCTGACTGAGCATGCCCAAACTCTGGAACCTCCCCGTGAAGTTGAGGAAAACAACAACGGGTTCATTCCGTCCGTGCTGTCGTGCGAAGGTGTGTGCCACATTTTTGAATGATGCACACATGTACATTACTTTTTCATAATACTTACATAAATAGTGTTTTTAATAAAAAAATTAATGTTTAAAGAAACGAGCTGCACAATCAAACGATGTTATGGCACTGATCAAATAAAATTGCAATAGAGTTTTATTTACTCAAAATACAGCACTGTAAAGTACAAGAAACAAACAACAACTTGTTTCTTTGTTAACTTTAGAAAAACAAGAATGATCGCCCCCTTACGAAAGATTAGCTACATTAGTTTTTGTATTTATTCAAATGTCTTCAAGGTATCGACGCGGCTTGTTCCCCCTCTAGTGGTGTAATGTTTCAATGCAACTTCAAAGTTGTGCCAAGAAACAAGCTGTTAATTTAGATAACAATAAAAACACTGCTGATCTTTTAAATGAGAAGTTTAAATTGTGAAAACAAACTCCCACATTGCAAATATAAATATTATTTTTAATTTGCATTTATTTTGCAGAAAATAAGACAAACTTGTCTTAAAGGGATAGTTCACCCAAAAATTTAAATTCTGTCATCATTTACTTAATCTCATGTTGTTACAAACCTGAAAAAAATGTATTTGTTCTGATGAACAGCAAGTAAGATATTTTAAGGAAAGTTTGTAACTAAACCGGTTGCGAGCCCTGTTCACTTCCATAGGAAAAAAATAATATGGGAGTGAATGGGACTGACTACAAAACATTCCTCAAAATATCTTCATTTATGTTTATTAGGAACAAAGGGATTTATAAAGGTTTGTAACAACACGAGAGTGAGAAAATGATGACAGACTTTTTATTTTTGGGTGAACTTTCCCTTTAACAACAAAAATCAATGCAATGTTTTCAGACCTTAAATACTGCAGAAAAAATTATTTTGTTTAATTTTAACATTTTCACATGAATCTATTAAGTGTAAATTAATTTGGAGTCATAGTCATAAACTAGCATGTACTATGGGACCAGCCTCTGGATCCATGCATCACTTTTTTGTTAAAGGAGACAAATCATGAAAATCTGATTTTTTTTTTCATGTTAAAGTGCTATAATTGGGTCCCCAGTGCTTCTATCAACCTAGAAAATGTGAAAAAGATCAACCCAGTAACTTAGTTTTGGTAAACCATTCTCTGCAAGCATGTAAAAAATAGGTCATTGACATTTTGTCTCCCCTTGAGATGTCAGAAGAGGATAATAACGCCCCCTTAATCTGCAATATCCAACCACTGCACTGCACTACGCCACATTTTTGCTCACACCTACAAAGTGGCAATTTTAACATGCTATTATAAATTATCTATATGGTATTTTGAGTTAAAACTTCACATACCTACTCTGCGGACAGCAAAAATTTATTTGACATCTTAAAAAAGTCTTGTGAAAGTCTGGGCCAGTGCTTCGTCCTCAGTCACTAAAATATATTTCCTGTGGCCGTTTGTCTTTCTGTATTTTTATGTAATGTTACCATCGGGACACATTAAGCGTCCCGAACGTTAACTTCTCTGCAATGTCATGGTGTTTTATTGGTTGCATGTGTTGCGTGTTAAGTCAGCTGGTAGAGCAAATAGATGTAAAGACGCTAATTATGAGGCCAAACGAAAACTTAATTATTTTGCATCTTAATGGCGAGATATATGAATGAAAAAAATTAGGTGCATTGGGAAACATATCAACACAGCATATTAATAACACTGTTTTATTAAGATTGGTTTGTTATCTTTGATCGTTACAACAAGATTTCTTTGATAGGAGTTCTCTATTTCTGTGCACAGTTAATCCTGATATACCAGAAACTATTGACCCTGATGAGAGGGTTGTGAAATTTTAGAAAACCTGAACCACTGGCCTGACCGGGCCAGTATAAAAAATATTTGTGTTGAGCCCTTTAGTTATGGATTTTTACATGGATGATGATAATACAGATATCTAAAAAGGATGACGACCAATTTAAAAAGGAATGAAAGGAAGTGTACAATAATTGGTTGATACAGCACATTATTTGACTCTGATTTCTCTATGAAATTAAATTGGACATCGTTTATTATTGGTTGCCAAGTCTGTCACAAGATCAACCAGATAGATATTAGCTGACATCTTTAGAATGGTTAGAATATCAACTGATTAATTAACCTGACCTCTCACAAAGATAAGACTAGCAGACACAAACCATTGTCTTAAATTAGGAATAAATATATAATAATAAATAATTTTCCCTGGAAAACTTTACATTATTGTGAATCTAAGTTTTCATGCCCGACAAAGCCTTGGCTGTGATGGCTCATTTTTCATTCTATCTTCAGCCTCATTTCTCTTTATCACTCGAAATGTTGGAGCGAAGTCTGTTTACATTCTGATAACCTTTGACCACGTTTGCATCAACATTGCTGATTCAACACTATTATAAAGAGCAATTCACTTCAACATTTTTGCAGTTCTTGGAGAAGCCCAAAGCAGGATATTGAACATTTGTTAGCAAGAATACAAAAAACTGATTATTACAGAATTCATTTGGGGGATCATTGCTTGGCTCACTATGCAAAACCTGGAGTTGGTATAACAAGGTATTTATTACAGCAATAAGTTAAGCAATATTTACATATAAAGAGCTCACTGAAGAAAATGTGAGCATGCACGAGGTCACATTTGTGATTAAATATCCTTAATCCAAAAATCAACACGTGGTTCAAGATAAAATTCATCTGTGTATGTTCTCACTCGGGTCACTGCGAGATGTTTTTATTACCAACTTAACACCGCATGACAAAACTATAAAAGGCATTTTAGAGAAATAGTGTTTCATTTCCTGCTTTGCCCCACACCTACTTCCTGTATGATTATATCTGAAGTGTAAAGAAACAGACATCTTTAAATGTCATTGGTACTTTTCACAGATAGTGAAACAAGAAATAATAAAGCAATATAAAACAGCATAAAATGTTTAATTTTAGCTGTGACAAAAATGTTACAAGAACTTCCAAAATACAATGATTTTATTTAATATTTGTTTTCATGTAATGCTGAAGAAAATGTTCGGATTATTGCTCCAAAATGTTACGTTAAAACCAATAAGTTGTTCACAACAGTTAAAACACATTTTAACCTTTTATTAGCTTAATTTTCAAGACTTAAAGGAATAGTTCACATAACTTTTTTACTTTATCATTATTTACCACCCCCTCATATCATTTGAAACCCCAATGCCGTTCTTGTTCTTCAGAACCCAAATGCAGAAGATTTTGTAAAAAGTGTTGTTTGGGGTTTTTTGGTTAATATGGGAGTGGATGGTGACTGAGTTTGTCTCCATTCACTCACACAGGAACCAGAAAACCCTTTACGCTTTAAATTCTGACCCAAAAGTGTTAAAATAAATAACACCACTTGACTTTTGTCATATATTTTAAGTGCCTGAAGACTTTTACTCCTATACTTTCCTGTGGATATCGCTATTGCAGATTTTTCAAAAGTAGTTGCACATTATTAAAAAGTAAACATCCTAAAACTGCATAAACAACAGCTCAGACACACAGAATGTGCAATGAAAGGTCGGCAACACTTGGGTTCAAAGATAGACATCGTGGGTTTAAAGGACACTAGGGTGAGTAAATAATGACAAAAGGTTCATTTTTGGTGAACTATCCCTTTAAACATGGTTATATGAACATCCTATTAACATATAATTCATGCGTGGCTCTTAATTTCAGTTATATTGTAATGACAAACCACTGTGAAGTGCATTTGTTCGTGTATTTCAGTTTAAACAGATGAATGATTAAGCAGTCTACACACTTGCTCAGCATTATCAGTCCTGTGCCAGCTGTCACGGGCCGCGTCCCCACTTATTTGCACGTGCACTACATGCGTTTCTGCACGAACACACGCTGACTGATTGTCTTGTTGATGACCAAACAATGACCTGAAATTCATTACGTCACTCCTGCAAATACGGACCGTAAATAAAGCCATGCAAACCGAAATCACCAAAGCATACCTCGAATAAGATGTTGCCTCTTCCTGAAATAAGTTATCTTGGAGGTATAATCGTTGTAGACGGTGTTCACGCCAACACTGCGGTTTTCAAGCCAATGAGCCGTGGCGACCCCTCGTCCGTGCACTCTCAAAGCTCGAACCTTGATGTCCCGGTTGAGCTCCAAAACCACGACGCCAGTGACCATCTCTCCACTGTTGTACACAGCATCATCTGGACCGTCCAATACGAGAGCAAAGTGTTTGATGCTTTGGAAAGCCATTATTTGTGTGCGCCTGTTAAGAATAGAAACTAGTTTAAATATACCATTTGATATATTTATGAAATGTACAGAAAAGTCAGAGCAAAAAACTCACCTGGCACTTCACAAAGTAACAGACCACAACTCACAACACACCGATAGCAAGGCTGAAATTTATTACGTTTGTTGTTTGAGCTGACGCCCGCTTTCGATTTTGCGCCAATGAGAGATAGACATACGCGTAACCCCGCCCTGTTTGTGACGCTAACCACGCCCACTATACAGTGTAAATATGCTCTGAACAGATGTTTTCAACAAGCGTGTAATGGGTTGGTGACCTAAAGATTGTACGAAATGCATGCGTGTTTTGAAGACAGTAAATTACGATATTTCTCGATATTTTCGCAACCATATGAACAGATACTATAGTTAGTATACTATTGTATATATTGTAGTATACAAACTATTGTAAAGTTTAATTACTATAGTATACTACACAGTATGCCCTAGTATTTGCTATAGTAAGGTTAAAAAAACACTATATATGAAATAGTATACCATTGTAATTACTATAGTAAAGTGTAGTATGTAGTATTATACTGTGGTATAGTGTAACATAATAACTATTGTAAAGTTTAATTAATACTACAGTGCTATAGTAAGGTTCAAAAACGCTATAGCAGAGGTCTTCAACATTTTTTTAGGCCAAGGACACTTTAAGGGATAAAGAGGAGGAGCAGGGGCCCCCAGTACATTAATCAAAGTACGGCTGAATTTGTCATTATTTAAAACACGTACCTTGTTATAATGGTAATGTTGCTTACAATTTTGGCATACTACATAACATTTGAATACTTATAACTGAATACTTTTTTTTATTGTGGGAACATTATGCTCTTCAGTTTAAGTTATTTTTATTATTAGTCTAATAATCCATTTAGTTTGATGCCTAATTTCATTTATCCCTCAAAATATTTGTAGGAACCCGGGGACCCCCAAGGATCCCCGGACCCATGTACTTTAGTATCTAAGAATTTTACTACAGTTCACAATAGTATATAATATAGTGCTTTTCCCATAAGCGACAAAAACTAGGATATAATACCAAATTGGCTACTACAAAATGTATTTTATATTTCATTTATATATTTGGTGAATAAACTAATCACTTGTTGTTCATCCTGATAGAAAGCTATGCATTTAAAGTATAGCTTATACAGGATGATATTAAAATATACTAAAATGACATTGTAATAACATAGTAATTAACCAAGTCATAATCTCAAAGGCATCAGCCACATTTATTTTACCTCTAATTTGTTGAAATTGATATTTGTGAACCACTAGATCTAGTTCAAGTTTACACCTCAGCAGAATATGTTTTGTTTGTTTTAAATGCGTGTGAGAATGAAAGGTCGAGGGCAAAAACCTCTGGCACTCTCCTATGACATTTTGCACATTCAATATTGCTGTGTAAAGTCAGTCAGTTGCAGACTTGTGTGTCATTATTACCAACAGGAGACATGAGGTGCAATTTAACCTTGAAAACTATCAAACATAAGCAGGACATCTTCTGTTGTCATAACACGCCTTAAACGCTCTCTACCGCTGATAAAAACTATTATCACGCCTGGTTATGGCGGTAATGACGTCATTATCTTAAGTCGGTACGTGTACACAATTAACATTTTGGGCATGACAAAAATATGAATGGACAGACAAAAACAAAGCAGTCGTGCAGATTTTTTATGTTTCTTTGAAAAGTCAAAAGCACATATGGCTGATGTGTTGAAAGGGTGGATTTTCAAGGGATGCCTTGGAATACGGTTTGGGCACAAAAACTTCATTGTGCGTCGTCCTGAAGTCCCGTGTGTTCAGCTGGGGTTTGATATGACTCTCTTTTACCTAGACAAAGTGAAGAGCAGAAAGCTTCATGAGGTAGTTGGTCACAGATATAAAAAAAGATCATTAAGAGGAGTATGCGATGGAAACTCAGCATTTTTCCAAAAATGTGAAACAATTTGTAAGCATCAAGCATGTCCTATTTAATGTAATGTCTGTTTAAGAGCTTGCTGCACTGACAAGCATAAACAAAGCAGAACTGTTTAAATTTCATTTATCCCTAGGGGAATGTTAATATTTTACCTGCTGAAGCTGGCCAGGGCTAAGTTCCTGTCTCCTAGAGTTTATGGGGACGAAATCACGTTGCACAGTTGTAAGCACTGGACCCGGCTCTAAACAAAAAAAACAAGCAGTTCAAGATTAAATTAGCCATTTTGACTTGAATGGCTTAATATTTAATAATAATGTATTAAAAAATGATATCAGTCAGATCATGCAAAAGTTGTACTTTAAGGTTTTAACAGCCTGTATTTACCTAATACAACGTAAGGGTAATGTTAAGAAATGTGGGAAGTAAAAATAAGAGTCTAGTTGGAGCTAAGGCTAAACCTTTAGATCTTGATAGTCATAAAACCAACATAACCTTGCTCAGACAGCACATGGCCAGATGGGTAGATGTGTGGTCTGGGACGGACCACTGCTTTTGGTGGGAACTGCTCCTGTGATGTCGTGCTGTAGAACATTCCAGACAGATTGGGCCTCCCAAATTCTACATTGCTCAACGTCCTGATGCTTGCTCCATCGACATGCACTGGAAAATGCATGTGGTTTGTCTGAGTCTGAGAAGATAAAAACCTCACAGTTAGGATTGGCATGCTTATACTCTTATATGATCTCATTTAGATATTTAAGCAAGAATAAGTTACAAAGTAAGATGAAGGGTCAAACCTCTGGGAAGAAGGACTGGTTTGTTGTCATATTGTTCTGGTTCTGCATTTCACCATTAAACACAGAGCTCAGATTTTCATCCCTGTGCATTAAGTGAATGGGATCTGGTATCAACAGAGACAAAGGTGGGTTTTAATTATTAAAGTAATGGATTTGATAAATAATTCATAATATTAACTTGCCCATTTTTTTATGAATGCAGAGCTTAGAATAGAGTTTGCTATTTCTAAAGAAATGAATATTTGTAGTGGTGCCATCTGCTGGCTCAGGCTTCACCTTGCAAGGCCACTGAACAAAGAAAGCTGCGCAAACTGTTCATAAAAAGTGACCAACTTTTTACAACACATTAAATGACCTTGAGTTATGTAACTAAAATATAACAGTGGCATGATGGATGAATTTTAAGAATCTGTTACACCTATTCTTGGAAAATTTCACAAACAATTGTCAACACGGTTTAGGCCTATGGTAAAACAAAAAGCACATGGCACACAAGTTGTACATACCACATTTGAGCGCAGGAAATTCCTCAGATGTGGTCGTGTCCCATCTATCATCACTAAACTCTCGGAGGTTGATAGGTTGAGGTCTTTTTATCTCGGAAAGGAGATGTTCCTTGAGTATCACAGGGCTGTTAAAAATATATAAACCGTTTCTAATTCTTCATACTGTTTTACATCACCAACTGTTAATAGTGACTGTAACTCCCATCACAGCTCCTTTTTGGGTTTTGCAAGTTTCATACGAATGGTGACAAGTGCAAGAAAAAATGTAATTATTTCACAGAGACATTAGTACCTGTGGACGCCTGTTTGTCTGAAGGAAGAAGAATAAGTCGTTTGTTTGTCGGATATCTTTTTTTGGTCTCCCATCACTAAAGATGAATGCTGGATCAGTGGCTGAAAAATTTGGACATGAAACCTGTGCTTTAGCAAAAAAATAACCGCTTTCTGAAACCAGTGCTACTTTACTGATGAGGGGTGCCCTTACCTGAAGTGGAGGACACCATTTGTTCGGAAACTGCTCCTTATAGCTGGAGCTGAAGAATCGGCTACTTTTGTCCCCGATTAGTGTTGATGCTACACCTTATAGAAAAACATAAACAAAAAATCTAAAGGTCAGCAGCACATATGCATCACTGCAAAAAAATTACTTTCTTGCAGTCTCGTTTTCTAGCCCCTAAGGGGACATGTTGCAAAAATTAAATAAAGTTTAGTTTCATGTGCTCACGTGAAACTTTCATGTGCTCACGTGAAACTTTCATGTGCTCACGCAAAACTTTCATGTGCTCACGCGAAACCTTCATGTGCAGAATTTTTTTTAAAGTTTAGTTTCGCGTGCTCACGTGAAGCTATCGCGCGAGCACGTGAAACTATCGCATGCTCACCTGAAACTATCGCGCGCGCACGTGAAAGCAAAAGTTTCACGTGCGCGCACGATAGTTTCACACGATAGTTTCAGGTGAGCACGTGATAGTTTCACGTGAGCAAATGAAACTAAACTTTAGATTTTTTACTCCAATGTCACCTTAGGGGCTCGGTAGTTTTCAGTACAAATGTCTAACACTTTTTAAATCAATATGTAATTTCTTGATAAGCAAAATGTCTTTAGAAAATAAGTTTAGGTGCTTAAAAAAAGCAAAAAAATTTAATAAAATAAAAAATAGCCAATGGGGTAAGAATTTTTTTCTTGAATTTTTCTAGTATTAAAAAAAAATTAAACTTCTTTCAAGATTTTTTTCTTTGTACTTAAAACAAGTCAAAAATACATAAACACGTAAAAAAAGATGGACGATGCGAAGCCCCCTATGAAGGACGAAAAATGACTTAAGTGTATATAAAAAATAAATGAATAAATACATAAATGCGTAAACAAATAAATAAGTGTAGAAATACAAAATGAATAAATAAATAAATAATTAAATGCATAAATAAATAAATGTAGAAATAAATAAATAAATAAATGTATAAATACATGAATGCAGAAATAACTAAGTAATTAATTAAATGCAGAAATAAATGCAGACATAAATGAATAAATATATTGTTTTGTCAAAAGTATCAACTTTTATTTTTGTTGTTTTGCACCACTACATTTATTTCTAAATTTATTTATGTATTTCTACGTGTATTTCTACATTTATTTATTTTCACATTTATCTATGCATTTATACATTTATTTATTTATGTATTTCTCTGTCGGTATGTTAATAAGGTAGGCGGTCCCAACCTCTCTCAATGCATGGATTGGTTAAAAAGGATCGATGTGGCTGTCACTGTGGCTCAGTTACTGCAGCTCGGCCGTTCGACTACATACAAACAGTCCTTTTGGCTGACTTTTTAAGAACTATTGCTACTTATCGGTGCGGGATCCGCACGCGTCCGGAGAGCGTTTGCCGCACGTGCCCGGACTGCGTTTGCAGAATTTCCAGCACGTGCAGCACAACTTTGTGTGTTTGGCTTTTTGTTAATTTTATACATTTATTTATTTATGCATTTAATTAATTACTTATTTATTCCTGCATTTATTTATTTCTGTTTTTCTACATTTATTTATTTATTTATGCATTTATTCATTTATTTATTTATATACACTTAAGTTTGGCTCTTTGTAAATTTTATACATTTATTTATTTATGCATTTAATTAATTACTTATTTATTCCTGCATTTATTTATTTCAGTTTTTCTACATTTATTTATTTATTTATGCATTTATGTATTTATTTATTTATATACACTTAAGTCATTTTTGCCCTCCGTAGTTTCCTTTTGCTGAACGTAAAATTTACGAAGATTTTTTTTTCTTTACGTGAAAACGTCAGTTTGGAGCCTGGACATGCGCAAAAGGAATCGTCTGTGGAGCCCAGAGGCGGAGCCGTGGTATTAAACTTTCCGCATTCACACGGGGCGTAAGCGTTGACGCTTCCCATTAGGTGTGTTCGACTTCATGCGGCGCTGCGCAGACCGATCGGTGGCTGACTTGAAGCAGTGCATTCCGGTTAGTAATTTTGTCCGACTTCAGCTGGCGCTGCAGGCACGTGACTGTGTCATGTGGTTTTTAAGTACCGCGAGAGCGTTTCGAGAGTAGCCGGCTAGCTCAGCCGGTGCAGCTTCTCCAGAGCGGCTGCACGGAGTTGTGATGACGACACAGCTTTACGTGATTGGTCGCCTCACTGATGACAACGATCACGTGCGTCTCAAGTTTAATCCAACCTTTAGTTCCACTAATAAACATTATAAATTTATGTTTTAAAACAGGGAAAACAGGTTATTATGTATAAATATGTTATATTGTGTCGTGATATAAAATAAAAATGAAAATAACAAACTCTATTGGTATTTTAATAATATAGGCTTGTTTCCCGTTATTTTCGGGTATACAGTATAAGCAGCAATTAAAATATTATATATAAAATGTTTCTGGTTGTAACTTTTTATTAAAAGGTTTGTTTTTATCAAATTCACCATCTAATTCACTTCATTCGCGATTAATAACAAGGAAACACGGCGCACACGTCACTACGGCAAGCAGCAGGTGTCCGGCATGACTGCTTCGTCTTCAGTTCCTCCCTCGACTGCAAGCGGCAAACCTCACCGATCGGTCTGCGCAGCGCCGGATGATCTCGAACACACCTATTCACTTTTAATGGGTGACGTCAAGCGTTGGCGAACTGAATTGTGGATCCGTCGGCGCCGCGTCAGTGCCGTTGCTCGCGGCAGAAGTTGAATATTTCTCAACTTTTCAAGCGGCAACGCGTGCGTCAGCCAATCATATCGCCTTATGCAAATAACCTAGGCAGAGCCAGCCAATTACGTTTATGTAATTTAAGAAAGTCATTTTTGCAGTGATTACTAATTAATGTTCCTATATGGCTCATTTGAGTTTGTCACAGGTTTGAATCCCAGGGAACGTAAGTTACATGAAATGTATATCCAAAGTAACTTTAAAGAGTAACTAAACGCTAAACCAACTTTTTTTAGTTAATGATCTGTAAGAATGGGGCTTTATTAGTGCTGTTCATTGATTTTAGTAATTTTTTTGACATTTGGATATGAAGTGTTTCAATACTACAATATATGGTGTAAAAACGTCTGAGTGCTGCCCTCTTCAGGTTGAACGGTGGCTACTGCAGTTGAATTTTCCTATTGGATGTTGGGTCCAAAAAATGACTCGTGACGTAAGCAGGTTCAAGCTCACCACGCCCTTGTTTCGATCTCACCACACACTTGATACGAGCTTAGTTCGTCCCCTCTATCTTCGTTGGGATCTGCCCACTTTTCTTGCATTTTTCAAATATTGCTAGTGGGTGGAGTCAGGCTCTGACCAGGGGTTTAGTTACTCTTTAAATATAAGCATCTGGTAAATGCATAAATGTACATACCTGTGTTTGCCGTTGGCTTTACTTTTAGGATCGGAAGAACTTCATGCGGGGTATAATACGATCTATAGGTGGGTTCTGGATATTTGTTTTTTTGTAGATTGGTCCTAAATGATGTGATAGGAAGAAACGGCTTGGTCACAGATGTTAGCAGGTGCTGCATATAATCAGAACTGGTGGTGTGAGATGTTGCACTCTTGCTATCTGAATGCATTTTGAAGTTGGTGGTGTTCGTTGTGAAGCGGGTTTGCTTGGGCTGAACGACAGGGATCGGCTGATGTGTGGAAAAGGAGGATGCAGTTTCTGTCTGCTCTTCCCTGATGTGTTTCAGGTCTCTGTGTGTGAAGTCTGGTGATGAGAAAGAAGGAGCAGTCTCCGTTTTCGGCAGGGTGAAACACTTAAAGTGCTTCTGGAAAGTCGTTTCATACATCCCATCTGATCCGCCACTGCCACGTCCATCCCAAAACGGCAGATTTGATATTCTGGATCGATGGGCCTCCATCTGATTTAACGGTATAGCAAATCTAATCAGTTTCTTGTTTTAAATACCTTTAAAAAATTAGGAAATCGATTTGAAACGTCTAAAGCTCGCAGATCTGTACTTTACAGTACTGTACATTCAAACAAATCGTTTATGACGACAGAGAATCACACACGTGGAATTTATGTCCAAACAATATCAATGACGTTATCATTTCAATCAAAATTTAAAAGATTAAAACAATATTTACCTCACGTTCCTGTACAGTTCTTACCAAGCGGACCGGAGAACCAAGGGGGTCTGCGAGTTTTCAATATGTGTTGTGGAGACATTAATTATTAAAGGTTTCCCAAGACAACCGCTTTAGCTTGACTTTATTCATATATTATGATGTTAACAGTATAATACGCTCATTCACGGTAGATGTCATTATGGTTTATAATTTGGTTTATAACTTATATCTGAAGTGTTTTTAACTTTTGGTATGCCGTAAAAATACTGTACAGCAATAACGCTTTTTTAAATTTAATTCGACACCAGGTGGCGGTAGAGAGTAAACCACTCTAATGAATGCAAAATATAGACGTCAGATGTCATTTTTCATCTTAATCTTCCTCTGGGAAATGGTAACTTTGTGTTTTCATATTTTGTCGACAGTCAATGCAACCTCCAAACAAGTTTTTACCAAGATTTACAATTCAAAATAGTATTTTTCATCAAAACCACAACAACACTACTTAGAAATGCAGCATAATTAACATAATTAAACATAAAAATAGCTCAAGTAAACAACGGGGTGCGTTTAATTTATTTATTAATTCACCATTCGTGATGTGAAGTGTTCATGAAACCAAAATCAAGTTAATCTGTAACCCGAATCCGTAACCTGGTGCTTCACCAACACTGACCAAATGTAGTAATTTAGTATATGTGAGCATTCAAAACTTATGACCTTGTATGCAAATATTGATCAATGATTTTATGACATCATTCTGCACTTCAGTTTGTCATCAGATTCCAGGCTTTGAGGTCAACTAAACACTATTGCCTGTTTTTTTTTTTTAAAGAGGGAGGAGTCACTCTGTAAGCCCTGCTGCTTACTTCCTGTTTTAGTAAAAAAATTACGGCTGCGTCTCAAACTCTAAAATGCTGCAATACCTCTATCAGGTGGATTATTGAAGGCAGCATATACACTCACCTAAAGGATTATTAGGAACACCATACTAATACTGTGTTTGACCCACTTTCGCCTTCAGAACGGCTTTAATTATACATGGCATTGATTCAACAAGGCGCTGAAAGCATTCTTTAGAAATGTTGGCCTATATTGATAGGATAGCATCTTGCAGTTGATGCACATCCAGGGCACAAAGCTCCCGTTCCACCACATCCCAAAGATGCTCTATTGGGTTGAGATCTGGTGACTGTGGGGGCCATTTTAGTACAGTGAACTCATTGTCATGTTCAAGAAACCAATTTGAAAAGATTCGAGCTTTGTGACATGGTGCATTATCCTGCTGGAAGTAGCCATCAGAGGATGGGTACATGGTGGTTATAAAGGGATGGACATGGTCAGAAACAATGCTCAAGTAGGCCTTGGCATTTAAACGATGCCCAATTGGCACGAAGGGGCATAAAGTGTGCCAAGACAACATCCCCCACACCATTACACCACCAGCACCAGCCTGCACAGTGGTAACAAGGCATGATGGATCTATGTTCTCATTCTGTTTACGCCAAATTCTGACACTACCATCTGTATGTCTCAACAGAAATCAAAACTCATCAGACCAGGCAACATTTTTCCAGTCTTCAACTGTCCAATTTTGGTGAGCTTGTGCAAATTCTTGCCTCTTTTTCCTATTTGTAGTGGAGATTAATGGCACCCGGTGGGGTCTTCTGCTGTTGTAGCCCATCCACCTTAAGGTTGTGCGTGTTGTGGGTTCACAAATGCTTTGCTGCATACCTTGGTTGCAACGAGTGGTTATTTCAGTCAAAGTTGCTCTTCTATCAGCTTGAATCAGTCAGCCCATTCTCCTCTGAGCTCTTGCATCAACAAGGCATTTTCGCCCACAGGACTGCCGCATACTGGATGTTTTTCCCTTTTCACACCATTCTTTGTAAACCCACGTTGTGCTTGAAAATCCCAGTAACTGAACAGACTGTGAAATATTCAGCCGGCCCGTCTGGCGCTAACAACCATGCCACACTCAAAATTGCTTAAATCACCTTTCTTGCCCATTCTGACATTCAGTTTGGAGTTCAGGAGATTGTCTTGACCAGGACCACACCCCTAAATGCATTGAAGCAACTGCCATGTGATTGGTTGATTAGATAATTGCATTAATGAGAAATTGAACAGGTGTTCCTAATAATCCTTTAGGTGATTGTATATCCTTGACAGTTATATATAGAGATTGTCTTGACCAGGACCACACCCCTAAATGCATTGAAGCAACTGCCATGTGATTGGTTGATTAGATAATTGCATTAATGAGAAATTGAACAGGTGTTCCTAATAATCCTTTAGGTGATTGTATATCCTTGACAGTTATATATATACTATATACACAGGGAATGTGACTGGTCGAGTTAAAAAAAAAGTGGCGGCCAAAAAAAAAAAAAACCGGCTGGAGCATAGTTTTTATTAACAATTAGCATTAGCAATTTTTAAACCTTTTGAATGCATTTCTAGCTAGACATTAGTATTGTAGTTTTTAAATATTCAATTAGATCACAAAGGCACTCTCCATTTCTATTTCGAACAAAATTCCATTATGCCTTTGAAGGCTGTTTGAATGGTTTCCTGGCGCTGCCTTACTGCACAAACGCTACCACCAAAGTCATTGCCTCGTGTGGCAGCAAAGT
The DNA here is from genome assembly GCF_030506205.2 of Paramisgurnus dabryanus. NCBI lineage: Eukaryota > Metazoa > Chordata > Actinopteri > Cypriniformes > Cobitidae > Paramisgurnus > Paramisgurnus dabryanus. The sequence continues at coordinate 23,554,276 of NC_133350.1, read as the reverse complement.
AACAAATCAGCAGCCTAATGCGTTCACACCAGACGCGGAAGAGGCTGCAAACGCAAGTGATTTACATGGTAATAGACATCCTGCGGCACGGTAAGCATGAATGGTGCATTTCGAGTTGAAAAATCTGAACTGAATTTACGCGTGAATGTCTCGAATGACTAGAATTCACGCGCAAATGAAGCGAGTAAACTCATTGTTCAAGCGCCCAACTACGTGCGAATAGCATGTTTTGCTGCCTCAAATGCACAGTAAAAATACCTTAAAAGTCCACTGTATAGATTTTTTAGCGACATCTGGTGGTGAGACTGTAAATTGCAGCCAAAGGCTCAGTCCACAGCTTCGTAACGCATAGAGAAGCTACAGTAGCCAATAAAGGACAAACATGTCGTCGTCTGAGACAACGTATTGACGAAATGCGCTCTATAGACCAGTTTGTCTGTTTAGGACTACTGTAGAAACATGATGGCGACTTCTATGTAAGTGGAACTTGCGGTGTATGTGGATAAACTCATTCCAAGGTAATAAAAACAATACAGTTCATTAAGTAAGGTCTTTATACACCACTGATAATATAGTTGTATATTATATTACATTTCTGTCAAGAGAGCCTTTTAAAAGTTACACAATGCACCTTTATTGCATCAGACAAAGCTTTGCATTTCAAGACACTTTGGTGCAGTGGTTCTCAAATTGGGGGCCGGGGGGCCGCGAGATGGTGCCAGGGGGGCCCCACTTTTATGACATTTTATAAAATACATTTATTTATCATGAACTCTGTGTAATTAAACCTTAAAAAAATAAGGCTACTAACCAACAGCACTACTTTTTATAACTTTATATGTTTTGTTGAATTAAAATGTTAAATTTTAGAACAGTTTTTTGTCATAAATTTTCTTTGGGGGGCCGCGAAGGATTGCGCTGTACACAAGGGGGGCCGCACCCGGAAAAAGTTTGAGAACCACTGCTTTAGTGGGTCTTTAAAGTTAACATTGGGGGTTTAAATAATTGTGTAAGAAACAATCACAAGACGTGTTTTTACGTTAAGCAAACACTTTTATTGTGAATTCATATAAAATCACAGACAACAGACACGCAATAGAAAAATAGCATATGTGCAAATGTTCTTGAGAGTACATGAAAGCAATGTCCAAATAGTGAAATCTCAACAGTTACAGTAAATGTTAAGCCTAAATACAGAACAGACATGTTTTCAAAGAGGAAAAACTATATAGTATAAATATTAGTATAAAGATGCATGCAAGACGAAAGAACAACTGTGGTCTACAAAAAGTCTAAAGTGATGCTCCTAAAGGGTTGTTGCGTTTAGTGGGTCATATTAAACTGATGTAATCTAGTAGTGGAAATTACATTTGGCTATCAAATGAATTAGTTTGTCCAGCTTCATGAACGCATCAGATTTTATGCAATACTTGCATAACTAGACCCAGGCTTCAGAATGCCAGTAAAACAATAAATACATTAGTTAATAAAGTAGTTAATGTTAACCATTCACTCTTGTTTTTGTTTGTTACTAATAGAAATGGCATTTTTTGTTAGCGTTGTGCTTAAGTTTCTCTATTGCTGTAGTCCAATAAAGATTTATGCAGGATTTATGAGCCATACAGAAGAAGCAGCTAATGGCCAGAGTAATTCAAAACGCCATTAAATCAATAACAGCCTATTCAAGTCCATACTGACACTCCCAACAGACATGCTGGTGTCAAGATATTTTCAATTCTATGCATCTAACAATAATACTGGTGAATACATTGAACAGTAAAGCTTATTTCTGTTCTGTTCAAAGTGCATCTAATTTCAAAAACTTGTCACAAATCAATGTTTAATCTGAATAATATTGATGTCTAGTACCAGTAATCAGGTCTGAAACCTACCTAGAAAAAGCTCTAGTCTTTTCACGGTTTGCTATTATTTGAGCTTTGAGTTATTTAGGGCCAGAAAGATCTGGTAATTGTGCAGCAATGATAAACATAGTCCTAAACATAGTGTCATGCAATGTAATACCTTTTAATGTTTTGCTACTAATCTAGTACCATGATAAACCACTGAATTTTGAGTTGGGCACCTGGGGAAGATTCCTGTAAAGTAATAGTGTTTTTGTGGTGGCTTTGCGGCATCCGCAGCTGTTGGTGTTGTTACCGAGGTCATTTCTCCAGGAGCTTGGCTAGGTTCTGTCGGAGGTCGCTCAAATCATAGATCTTGACATCTAAAGTCTCAACGACTCTATGCACCTCACCCTCCACCCTGTTTCGGGCATCCAATGAGGAAGCTAAAGCCATCTCTGCTATCTGCACACGATTCTTCAACTCTGCATTCTTTTCCTCCAAATCCTATTTCCAAGGCAAATGAGTTTTAGTTTACATCATGTTAGAAAAATGAAGCTAGAATAATATTTATTAGTTAAATTTACCTGCACCCTTTTGCTGGCCTCCTCTCGTTCTTTCTCCAGCTCAGTAATGTCTGGTTTCTTGCCCTGCAGAATCTTAATTTCCTGAATAATAATAATAATTTTGACTGTAAACGATTATTTTTATTAACATATTTATCTTGAAAGGTAAAAGTTGAATGATTTTAAGTGTGTTATGACAGTGTACCTCATCTTTAGCTTTTAATAGGGCTTCCATCTCTGCCAAAGACTGTGCGAGCTCCTCACCCTCTCTATCTGGGCCTGAAACCACATTTTGAGCTTCCAGCTCTGCAACCTGAAACATAAAACCATCTATCTGTTTAAACTTCAACCCCCACTGTATAAAATCTGTGCGATGTTAAGAATGTTTCATGCTAGTGAAATGCTTTGTTATAATTAACTCTTTCGCCGCCAGCATTTTTCATGATTTTCACAAAAGTTTAATCCAGAAAATGCTCCTTTTTAAATATACAAACATACAATATAGGAAATAAAAGAACAGACCCTCTGCTTTCAAACCAAAAAATCCGTTTCATCCTACCTTCATGTGTTCTGTTTTTATTACCTCTCAAATATGTGTAGGTTTCATCAAAAACATATAATAATTTTTGTGAAGGACTTTTGATAGAGATCAGATGCAGAGCGATCTTTAAAACATACACGGACATACACAGACATTTGCCCTAGGGCAGGGGTTCCCAAACTTTTTTTCCTGCGCACCCCCTTCTATGTCCCAACCGGGTTGGCGCACCCCCAATCCCCATTTAAAAAAAAACCCAAAAAAGCTTTGTTTTCTCACCATAAATACTCATGTTTAATCATGCGCAAATAACCAAGGGCCGGTTGCACTAGCCGGACGTTAAGAAGTTGGGTGTAATAGTCCTACGTCGGGCTTAGCTAAGTCCAACATTGTGAAAAATATTACGCCTATTGCACCATCTGAAACTACGCTCAGCGTAGATGATGCGCGCCCCCGTGTATGCGTTTAACCACTGTGATATTTAGACGCCATTCGAGTTTACTATGGTAAAAAAGGTACACTTACTGCCGTCAGCTAATAGATGACATATGAGAGGTTTCCTCATGTTTACCAGTGCGTCACGTGCAGACCCATCAAACACATTAACGAAAGCCTTTACTGTTCGCACAAAAGGTGTATAATAGTTTGCAGATTCATTATAACAGCTCAAGTTTCAAACAAAATTAAATGAAAGCTTTTAATAAGTTCTCTACAGTAAGTATTTATGTATTTTATTATATAATTCATTGGCGGTCTCTTTACCATGCATGAAAACACATTGCTCGCGTATCCTGTGCCCATGTCTCGTCACATTTCATTATTTCTATTTTTGCCATAAAAAAGTCTCTCTCTCTTGGTCCCTCTCCTCCTTCGTGACTAACAACTTTATCATAAGACGTCCCACATGACAGTTCCCTGATTTCAGTCAGTTAAGCATATTTATAATATATATGGAATGAATGAAACGAGTTGGCACGCATATAGCGACTGCAGTGCATAACAGAAGAGCAGTGCGTAGAAAAAGACAGCAGCTGTCTTCTACGTTTCTATCAAAAACTAATAAATTATAGTTTTTTATTTAAAATAAAAGCGATTACAAAGGAAATGTTTACTGTTCATTTTTTAATGTATTTATTGTATGGAAAAATCCCACTTTAAGAAACAGACCGCCATTACATTTTTCCTCTCGCGCACCCCCTGGTGGCAGCTCGCGTACCCCTGGGGGTGCGCGTACCACACTTTGGGAATCCCTGCCCTAGGGCAATACTTCAGTTTTTTATAAGTTGCGGAAGAGTGCCACCTGGTGGATAATAGCGGTATTGCAGATTGACGAGATAACTCGTCAATGGCGGGGAAAGAGTTAAAGGAAACATGATCACACTACAGACAAATAGTCAAATGTGTTCAAGCAGCCACATAAGACTGCATTCTTTCCATCTATTGATCTAATCTGAGCATAATGTTTTTACATCGGACCTAACTTCTAGTGCGAACCCACAGTGTATCTTTAGGCTTTTATTAATAAAACTAAGGCCTAGTCTACACGGACAGGGGTATTTTTTTATCAAAGTTTTTCCTCCTGCGGTTTAAAAAAAATCTCTTCCACACATGCTCGGTTTAAAGAAATCTCCGCCTACATGAACACGCAAAAACACGTGATCACGCGCTGTCAAGAGCATGCCACACCAGCAGGCGGTGATATAACTCAAATCGTAAAGCCACCTTGGCCAATCAGAAGCCTAACAAAAGTGACGTCGCAAGGCAAAAACCCTGGTTTTACTGTTTACACGACAACATTGCAACCGGTGTTTCTTAAAATACTCACCCTGGAAGTGGTTTTCAAAAGTGTTCGGTTTTAGTGATGTCATACTGCGTTTCCATGTGGACGAACAGCGGAACCCCGTAAAAAAGTCACGGTTATAAAAATACGCGTGTCCGTGTGGACAAGGCCTAATGCCTCGTTTACACCAGCCGCAGTAGAGGCGGCAAGCGCGGGTGATTTACATGTCAAGTCAATGCAAAGACGCGAGTACATGCGGATTATTATCCTGCGGCGCGGTAGGCGTGGCACGGATTGAAAAATCTGAACTTCGGCGGATTTCCACGCCACGTTAACCAACCAGCACCTTGCTGTAGTAGTGACGTGATAACAGGAAGCGAGCGGAGTGGCGGAGTCTCCGCGGAGTCGCAGAAAAAAATAGCACGTTTTTGCCACCCCTACCGCAGCTGGTGTAAACGCAACATAAAGTGGCTGCTGTCCGCTTCTTTCATTTTTGTTTCAATTCGCAAACATATGAAAGCTGTGCGAGTTTATTTAATCAATTTCCCTGAAATATCTGAGAAAACTCTTACATATACACTGTGTGTATATGTAAGAGACACAAGGGTGGACATAATATTAGTTTGCGTCAATTTAAGCGCACCATTTTTCTGCTCGGGTTAAAATGAAAGCAAACTGACCCGCCCACAGACCACCCCCTAAAAAGTAATCAGGACAGAAGTGGTCGAAAGTGGACAAAAATGGCGGATTAAATAACAAGAATGTGTCTGTCTCATTCACTTGTAATCCAAATGACAAAAACGCATCTTAATACCAGGTATATAAACAGTCCCTGAGCTTTACAGATCTTCAGAGGTCTCTAATTTACAGGCAACTTCACCTCCTTAAAAAAAGTAAACCAGGCCATCCCCATACTGTAAAGTTTTAAGCACCATCATGACGCAAAACTACATTTTTGTTTATGTAAGAAACTCAGTGGTCTCATTTTCCCAGCGGTCATTTGTCTTTTCTGTTCTGGGCAATGAATGCGCATTGTCTTTTCCTATAAATATCCTCTATGCAGTCCCCGTAGACCTGAACTACATATGTCACCTTCCTGATGTTCAGTTGAGCAGATCTTCGAAGCAATGTTCAGAATCATTTATGTATATTTATGTAAAACGCAGAAGTAAGCCTAAGGGTAAATAGTTGGTTTGTGAGCAACTCTTCATTTGTGCAAGTTACAAAAACTGCCGTTCTAGGGAAAAACGACACGTAAAACAAAACAAAAACTATACTTGAATGTTTTCATAGTAAAGTATGTTAAATAAATAGTCTGACCTGTAGACATACCACATTCAGATGATGTGTGACATAAGTAAGGTTAATTCTGACTTAAACCTCATCTAGCAGGTATTGCGAGATGAGGTTTAAGTCACACAGTTGATGACTTTCATACCAGGAAAAAATACTATATGGACGACAACTGTGTGGTTACCATCATTAACATTTCTTAGCCAATAGCAAGCACTGATCATTCCTCACCTGCTCTCGGAGTCGATCTGTCTCCTCCTGATACTCGGCTAGTTGCTTTTTCCATTGTTCAATGCTGCCGCTAGCTTCGTGAAGAGCTGCTAACAGCTTAGCGTTGCTTTCCCGAAGAGAGAACAGCTCAGCCTCCGAGTTCATCTCACATATCGACCTGTGAACAAACCAACGTCTTGGATTCAGTTCAGTTATTATCAATTATTTCATCAAATTTCACAATTTCTGTCCAAACGCAGCAGATGGTAAATGCGGCACATATGGCTGAAATTAGTTGGTGCTACTTTTTTGCATTTTCGTAACAAAACTGAGTGCGTGCAAAGGATTCATTTCAGATGTTAATGTGCTATTTTAACTTGAAAGGTAAAGTGGGCTGACTTCCCACATACAAGCGCTTTGGCACTTTGGTGATTTTCACATTGTTTTGTTTGTTTGGCTGGCATGTACTGATGAGAACTTGAATGGTCTGTTGCTTTGAACCTGCTTGACAGCTGAACCTGTGTTGTTTAAAGCTTTATTTGAGTTGGGGATATTTTGTACAGAATGATGAAAACTCCAAAGCATCAACATCCAGTTGCTAGAAACCACTCGGGCCAAGTAAACTCTTCATGAAATTATTCCTACAAATACAACTAGGGCTTTTTTAATTCAAAGAGATCTGTTGTAATTGGCCCCAGATAAACAAGTTAACAAATTACAGCTGATTTATATTCATATCTTCAAAAACACAGAAAACAAGCATTGTACGCCCAATGTAATCATATCACTGTAAAAAATACAGCAATGCAGCATGAAGTTTAAACTAGTGATCGGCTGATACTGATTTTTTTTTATAACCGATACCAAATATTTGGATGCTTAAGTTGCCTGATAAATTGACGAACACCAAAATCTGTATTTTAGAAGTAGTGAAGACATTATATGTGTTTCAAACTAGCCACTTTCTCTTCTAAATAAATAATATAAATTAAATATTATGAATAAAGGGGGAACAAAAAGAAAACAAAACGGTGTGAGATGGAAATTAAATGGGTGTAAGGAAGATCTGAATGTTTTACCCTTCAGACAGCATCTTCCGCATCTGCTCTTTCTCAGTGGTCTGCTCCATATCAGCACTCTTGCTGCGAAACAGCTTGTCCTCAGTAGACCCATTGATATCGAGAAGTGGAGGAGCCTGTATTACAGACGTAAATGGATCAGACAGACCATGACCATCAATATAGACAATCAACTGCTAACAAAAGATTTATAGATATTAAAGAAGCACACTATATTTATAATAATATCAGTTCTGGCATCAGTTCCAGAATTTCAGGCATCAGAGTGACTTAAGCAAATAATAACCGGCTAAAAAAAACTTTCTTTCAGAATAAATATTTAGCTAACCCATCTGCAAATAACCTACATATGGCATTATATTACATATTAGTTGTCATAATTTTGTACTATATACACACAATGCATACAGAATATATGAAGAGCTCACAAGCAAAAGCCGCTAAATGGCACCTCTGACAAAAAAATTTTATTGGCCGATTGCGATCGGCATGTACTGTAGTATACGTGCATAAAATACTTTAGTTTCAATTTTGCTTATTCCCGACATCAGGCCATACAGAAATACCAATTTGTTCGCAGAATCCATTAAACGGCACAACGATTTTTTTTTTTAGCAAAGTTCTAACGAATTGGATGAATGACAGTGCGTGTACATCAAGGCGCAAGAGTTTTTTACCCAGTTAAAGGTGCAAGGTGTAACTTTTATGAGGATCTCTTAACAGAAATGCAATATAATCTACATCAGTGGTTTTCAAACCCTGGGTCGCGACCCAAAAACTGCGTCGCCAGAAAGATTAAAAAAAAAAATTTACTAAAATAATTTATTCAATTTTATTATAAAAACTATAATAATTACAACACACTTGAATAAAAGCACAGTAAAAAATATCTTTTAAATACATGAAATAAAAAAATACTCCACCTCTGTGTCACATGACCCATGTGCGTGCGCAGCTTACTGTATTAATTTGCGCACAGGGTCACAGCCATTTTTTAAATGACGCAAGGGGAGATAAAAACTCCTAAATGAAAATAAAAATGTGTTTGGTCTGATTTAAAAATATATATATTTTAAATGTATTTGATTGGTTTGTCGATAGCGCGGAAATGTTTAGTTGTTTGATAAGCATAGCGCCACCGCTTAACGTTAAGACACGGTTGAGTGTTGCAGTAAGACTGACACGTTATGGTTCTGCTGTTACAAAAACAGTCAACATTGCATCTAAAATGTAAGTTACTAAATATTAATTACTTGTTTAGTGAACTGTCATATGAAATCTGTGAATTTTTAACCGTGATGTGATGCTGCTTAACTGTATCATGTTATTAAAAACTTCACATTTTTACCGCAGTATGTTTAACCCACTTTGTTAACACACTGTTAGCTCACTTTGTGTTTGCTGCGCCTATTTGTTTAACTTTGCGTTATTACATTATGCACTTTCGGTTGCCATTGAGACTAAAGGATGCAGAATCATGATCGTGTTTTGGTGATTGTTATTGGCGTTTTAATCTGACGTTAGTTGTCCCTGATAAGCGGACAAGTGTTGATGTAGAGCCTGCTTCAGTGGCTAGGTCCAATCTTAACAACTCCTCCGTTGTTTTGCGTATGTCAGTTCTTCCTCGTTTTTTGTCCATTATCATAATTAATGATATTATGAATTGCAGTGAGGTTTATCCTGAAAAAATGAAATGCCCATCCGTGAATTTGTGTCTGGCGTCGGGTATGCTCATTAGGTAAGTTATATACATACAGATGCGCGCGTGCACGTTTCACCGGGCTCACTCCACTCTGACGGGTTTCGGCCCCGCCCTGCTTCATGCTACTAAGAGGGTGGGGGGGTATGGTAGAGTGTGGGTCACATAATTTAAATTTTTTTAAATTAGGGTCGCTCCTAAAAAAGTTTGAAAACCACTGATCTACATAACTGTATTATTAGTGGTTGGTGTATAAAAACCTTACATAATGAACTGTATTGTTTTTATTACACTAAAATGAGAAGTTTTTATCTACATACACTTACATGGAAGTCCCTACGGTGTCTCAGACTACGACATGTCTGTCATGTATCAGCTACCTTAGCTTGTCAATGCGTTTCGAATTTGAGGTTGGTTGCAATCTCACCACTAGATGACGCTAAAAAGCCCATACTGGACCTTTAAAGAAGGTTTAGCAAACATATTAGGATATAGACTAATTTTTTGAGCCTTTTACATTTATTCAGAAAGGACAGTGAGACTGGGGACAGGACTACTTTTTTTAGAAGTAGAGATTTTTTTATGCACTTAGAGGCTTTTGCAGCAAAACTGGTTAAATACTAATAAAATGACTAAAGTGACTTTTGTAAAAAATTACTGTACACCGTTTACACTATTTCAATTACTGACTAATAATCTTTTTTTACATTGCCTTTAAAGTAAAATTGCTGAACGTATACACAAGAGCCTTATAAAGAAAAAGCTAATTTACAAGAAAACATATGAGAGGTTTGCATCTGAGCTCTTCATATATAGTTTGTTAGTATTTACACTGGGTTGCTAATTGTATACAGCACAGAAAAAAATACATTTCTTTGAACATGACATTTTTGGTTGATTTCTTTGATAAAGAAGACCTTGAGCAGTCTGTAGCACATTGAGTTCAAGACGACATCAAAGCAAATCAGTTGCTTTTCATCAAGGCTTAAGAAAACCTGAACAGTACTCCAGAAAAAAACAGTTTTTCTTACTCTGAATATCCCAGCAAACACAGACTTGGTTTTTAACTGTACTGTGGTGAAGAGAAATACACCCATGCACTCAGAACAGCTTGTATAATTCATCAATCTCAAACTCGGTATTCCCCACAGAAAGTTGCTCCATTTCCAATCCGACAGCTCAGCCCGATGGCTTGTTTGCCTTCTCTATAGCTTCGAGACGAAGCTCTCTGTGTATATATTTAAAAAAGCAGAAAGATTCAAGAGAAGCCAACTTCACTGCACAGTCGATAGCTTGAAAGCTTGAATTCTTTAATAATGTATCTTGCAGATTTCTGCATTTTAAATGAGGGATCACAGATCCCTCAAGCGTGCTCCTTCATCATGAACTAAAACTGCTTCACAGACCAACAAAACAGATATTGGACGACTTTTCACCATTGTAAGAAAGCCCTTTAATTTTATTCCTGACTTCAGTACAATTTACTTGACAAGTCCAATTTCTTTCAGAGTTGACGTCAATCGAGGGAAAATGGCGCTGCTTCTGGACATACATTTTTTTCGTCATGAACATAAAACCACCGGATAATGTGTTGAATAATAACTCATTACAACAACCCCAACAATGTTACTAGGTCCATATCCCCAGATCGATTAAGGGATCAATTCTGGGACGTGTCTGTTTTCAACCAAAAGGCACTCTTGCAATTTTATGGGAATTTAATGGGATCAACGCTTCTTGTTTTTATTAATCTGCTTTTCGTTTACATCACAGCCGTGAAACTCTGCTACTGGTTATTGGCCATCGTAAGTGACCGTATTAGTGGCACATTCTTTTCCTTAGAGCTTTTTAATAGACAAAATGTCTGTAAGCGTCAAATGTTTTGTCTGTTCTCCCGGAGTCACATATACATTTTACATTTCTATATCTGCTACAAGGCAATTTGGTCAATGGGCTTTGTGTTCAGTGAGGAGGAGGTGAAGAGAGCATTGTAATGCTGAAGCCTCCCTAAAAAAAGGTCTAGAACTGCCCTTTGCTCTGTGTCAAGTGTAAAACTGCAATGGGCCATAAGCTGCAAGTATGCCAATCCATGTGAAAATAGATATCTAGCGAAACGATTGTCATTTTTGACAATTAAAATAACAAATATACACTTTTAAAGCACAACTTCTCGTCTAAATTCGGTCCAGCGCGACCTAACATAAATGTGTAGTGACGTAGGGAGGTCACGTGTTACATATATAAAACGCACATTTGCGGACCATTGTAAACAATAAACTGACACAAAGACATGAATTAGTATCAGTTGACATACAACAACGTCAGAACGGTCCTCGTTCTCAACACTTGTAAACACTGGGGCTGAGTTTCGTGTTCGTCTTCTGTGACCTCTTGGTGTCATGATGTATTGCGTGGGGTCACGTTGGGGCATCACGACCGGATTTAAACGAGAAGTTGTGCTTTAAAAGTGTATATTTGTTATTTTTATTGTCAAAAATGACAATCGTTTCGCTAGATAAGACCCTTATGCCTCGTTTGGGATCATTTAGAGTCCTTTGAAACTCCGTTGAAAAAAACTGTCAAGTGTTGAGTTAAGTATTAAATGTTGGACTCTATTAAAGTCCATTAAAATGAGAAAAATCCTGCAATGTTTTCCTCAAAAAACATAATTTCTTCTCGACTGAACAAAGAAAGACATCAACATTTTGGATGACATGGTGGTGAGTAAATTATCTGGATTTTTCTTTTAAGAAAATTGAATATTCCTTTAATAAAACACCACAGCGTTGACCAATGAAGAGAAAGAAGAATAACTTTTTAACACAAATCTAACTATTATTGCATGTGATGATAAAACATGAAAATTATCTCTAAATAGGTAGTGCTTGGCCAAATGCATTGTTTATTTTACTTCCTGTCTCCTGAGATACTTTCATCTGATGGAATTTTGAAGACAACATACTGTAGATGTATGTATTACTGAATGCTTGGTGCCCAAGAAAGTGGCTAAAGAAAAAAGTGGCTTTCTTTTCACTTTCAGCAACTTTCGATTGCATTTCTAGTAAGAAATTGGTATCATATTGTTTAACTATTTGATTAGTTATCACCAAAGTGCACTCCATTATTTTAAATGTAATTCCGTTACGCTGCCTCTGAAACCTGTTTCCCGGAGGTGCCTTAAAGAAATATCCCACCTAGGATAAAAAATTGGCTCATATTTTTCTCACCCTCAAGCCACCCTAGGTGAATAAGACTTCCTTTCTTAACTCTTTCACCGCCAGCGTTTTAAAAAAAAGTTGCCAGCCAGCGCCAGCGTTTTTCATGATTTTCACCAAAGTTTAATGCCTTCCAGAAAATGTTCTTCTTTAAATAAATAAACATACAATATACCAAATGAAAGAACAGACCCTCTGCTTTCAAACAAAAAAAACCGTTTCATCCTACCTTTAGTGGTTCTTTTGCAATCAGCTTTTGAATATGGGGAGGTTTTTGCAAAAACACCATATTTTGAGCAAAAAGCAAAAATAATTCCATATTTGTGACGGACTTTTCATAGAGATCCGATTCAGAGCGATCTTTAGAACAGACACGGACATGCAGCAGCTTGCCATAGGGCAATACTTCCGGTTTTAAAAAGTTGCGGAAGGGCGCCACCTGGTGGATAATAGCGGTATTGCGGAAAGACGGAAAATCTCGTCATTGGCGGGGAAGCGTTTTCTCTTAATTGACGAGATATCTCGTCAATGGCGGGGAAAGAGTTAAGCCAAACACATTTAGAGTTATATTATATAATATCCTGGCTCTTCTCAGCTTAGTAATGGCACTAAATAGTGGCTGCCTGTTTAAAGCTCATCCATCGCCAAAAAAAGGAATCCATGCAACTGCTGAGTTAACGCTTCTGGCAACGCCGCATTCAAGACGAGGGTAAACGCAGATTACTTTCAGAAGGCCTTTGTTTATACCCCTGAAGCCGTTTGGAATACTTTTGTAAAGGATAAATGCAAATTTTTCGAACTTGAAGGAGGTGGACCCCATAACATTTTACCAACTGAAAGATCTAAGACATTTTCTAAAATAACTGTCTTGGGGGTAAGTAAATCATGGGTTTAATATTATTTTTGGCCAAACTATCCCTTTAACAAATGTGCGGGTTCATAGGCTTCATTTCTTTTTCCGCTAGTGGTAGCTTGTCATAAGGTCGAGCAATACTTAGCAATGGCAGATGCTCTGGAGTGCCCAAGGGCTTGGAAAAGAAGGAAAGCAGTGCGGCTGCATTTTTCACATGGTTTTAGATGCCAAATGTGAACCACCCCCTTATTCAGCTTATTCATTAAAGCATTGTAGATATTGCAACTTGCGGGATCCACAAATCAGAGTGGCTCTCGAATTTCAAAATTAAAATTAATTGAGAATATGCGCTTGGCCATCTCTGTGGGTGCTCAAGCCCTAGAGCCCCTATGGGATCGGCGCATATGTTCCTTTGCGTGTTTATTGTAGCACTTCCATCCGTGAAACAACAAACAGGAGGAACCTTATTGGGGTTATAATGTTTCCATCCCTGCTGAAAACCAGTACTGATGATGTAATGGTAGTGCAGATTGATGCTTGTTTGCAACCTTGACCAAGGAGAATATCTAGCCTCATTGTTCCGCCCCAAAGCCAGCGGGTCATCACTGATATCAGTTGCCTTGATATCAGGGCGACATGGTCCATTTTATTTTGATAGTTTGGGACATACACACTACCGCAGGTCGCACTTCACCACCGCAATGTTGCACCACCTCTGTGGTGCGGTGGTCATGACAACTGTCAGCCCTATCAAGTAATAACCAATAATAACACCTCAACAACCACCTAAAAACACCCCAGCAACCACATAACCACCGATTACAACACCTCGACAACCCCTAACAACCAATCAGCAACCAAATAACCAACTACAACACCTCAGCAACCACCTAACGCTTACTTCAGAAAAAGCACAAATCTAATTTTCTAGGATGTCACTGAATGCTATAGCGTTCCTTAAAGGAATTACTTGTACAGTCATTTAAAAAAGGCTACCCACAAACATAGAGCATATGAGAGACATTCATGAATGTTTAATAGTAAATGCTGGTATACGAGCAAACATCAAAGATCTGGCCAAAAAGCTTTTAAAAACAGACTCAATACAGAGCTTCAGCAATAATTCTGGTTTCACAGAAGACCATCAGAAAGATTTTATAAATTTATAAGTGCAGGATTCTTTAGAGCACATTGTTGCCGTTTCAATGTCTGGTCCAGGTTATGTTTAAATAATGAATAAGTGTCACTCAGTGACCTGTTGTTTCATATAGCTCAAGAGAGATACATTTGAACTCGAAAAAAGCTTATGGACCTCATGGGAGGAGATGCCCAGCATCACAGCCATGAAACTGCAACAGAAAACTGTATACGGGTTATATTATACTAATGTGAAATAATCCTGACATTAGACATAACCTGAACCTGCTACACCTGAACATGGGCTACAACCGGTGTCATCTTCTGGCATGTGAAGACATGTACACACATACACACTTCATAAGCATTCAGGAAATAAACACTATCAATTTGCTCTCCGATGCAAAACCATGACATAATGTCTTATTTGCATGAACAATTAATGACAACATTGATCCCAACGTAACAGTTTTTGTCTTTCTCAACAGAATGCTGTAACCAAATACTGCTGAGCGGTTGTAGAAATGCCATTACATTCTACGTAAGCACTTAGTTTCATATTCACATCATGACACACTGTACCAAGCGAAAGGACAGCTGCATTAGGTGTCATATCACCAAAGGCCAAACCATCCTCAGGTCTATTGTTAGTGCAGTTATTATCACATATTATCTAAACAGAGCAGCTGAAATATTATGACACAAGTTATAACATGTCTAATTTATAATCATTACACTACACCACTATGTTGTTGTCAGTCACACAGATAACAGTTGATGTTCTGCTCACATCATTTTTGAGCTATGATTTACCTGAGGAGCCGTGATGTTTAAAGCAGGACTCAGCAACTCGAACTTCTCCTGCGATTTATCCCGGACGAGCCGCGCTGCCTCCTTCAGCTCTTTAAACTGCTCAGAAAACTGCACAGACAAACACAATAAAAAACGATGAGTTTTAAACTTAATAAACTTTTTTTTAATCAGAGGCTGCTATTTTGTTTTTCATCACTATACGTGATGTCAAATGGTTGCAATAAAACCTGTTCTATTAACACTACAGGGGGTAAACGTGATAAACAAGTCTTCAATCAGTAGATTATAAAATTATGTGAAACAGAAAATGAGAGTTATTAAGGCACACAGACAGCAGGTGTCAGTGCAAATTTTAGGCTATAAACCTTGCTGCCGACCCCCCGATGTTCTTGAGAGTTTTTCGAGAAAGACATGATGACAGAGAAAGACAATGTGGATGATGATGATGCCGAAGGTAATCATTAACAATGGCCTTTACTTTAAATAAGTAATGATGATACAGTATTAGCGTAGCTAACACTATACCCAGTTAAGCTAGCATTCTGTCTGGGCCGAAGTTTAATGTAAACACAGACATTTGTAATATGAGGCGTGTCTAAAGTAGCCTGGCTCCGCCCTCCTACGTGCTTCCGCTTATTTTTCATTTCGCTTCAGCAGTACGTCTGGGATTTCTCTATAGAGTTTCGTTTTCTCCTGCAAAAATCTGCAGGACCAATCAGCGAACAGATGGGGGTGTCTAAGAACAATGACGTTGAGGTTGTGCGTCAGTTTGAGTTGTAGTTCAGTAATGGCAGCGGAGAAAGACGTGAGAAAAGCTATTCGGTCCGTTGTTGCAAAACTGCTGAATATACAGAAGTTAAAGCCGGAGCAAGAACCAGGTTTGCTAACTTTCGTTTGTCTGATTATTCTGACTTCTTGTTTCCGGACAGTTTCGGGGCATGATATACGTCACGACCACATGTTAGCGATTGGCTTTGGCAGATCCTGAGTGACTCTGGGCATATCCAATAGTTTTAAACTTCAACAATGGACCCCCCTTAACGGAAGTAACGCTTTGCAATGGAGCGTGGCCAGACTCTCTGTACAAATGAAATGAATGTACGAGAGTCTGGTAATACCAGGCTACGTCTAAAGTATGTGTAAACAGGCAGGACAAAAAATTGGATATTGTTAAAAGATCAGATATGTGCATTAAGAATTGAAGTGTAAATGCAGATAGAGAGTACAGAGAGTAACAAAAATGAAGATTAATACAGAAAAAACCTAAATACCTCTGACGTCAGCCGGAAATGTGACGCTCCTTACCATGTTTTGAAGATTCGCTTACAATGCAATGCTAACAGAAGTTAACTTACAGACTGTGAGTCCAAGCGGGAGGAATTATGATAATCTCGGTCTTTACTACATCACCAATCCCAGGATGTAAAATGTTGCATACAATCCATGTGTTTGTTGTAGTCCAAGAAAAGAGATTTACATTGGAGATGATAACGCCAAATAGTTTGGGGTATGCACCTTTTGCATATCGTTAACATGTACAAATACACACTTACACACCAAAAGAAATGTAAAAACGTGAATCTGAAAATAGGTGCTCTTTAATGTGTTTCTATCAATGAATTAGTAGTAGTTAAAGGCAAATATAAAGTATAAAGTATTAAGGCATACAAGTATTCATAGTCGGGGAATGGTTCACTGAAAATTTAAATTAGCCTACAATTTACCCACCTTAATTCAAACCTAAATAATATTTAGGCGGAAGCTATGCATTTGTGAGAGAAAGTATTTGTATTTTGAGAGTATTTCGCAATCAGTACTGTTTAATCGTAAACACATCTGGATTAAAAATAGCTTTATATCAGTACATAAGACGATCATTAGTTCTCACGTGTCTTGTGACTGCGTATTTTCATCACGACGCATATGACGACAGTCATGATATCTGCAACCTCCATTGTTAGCGTTGTTTTTATTTTAACGAAAGTCTAAATTATCCTCAGTGTAGAGGTGGCCGATAAATCGCCTGCGATTCTAATGCGTAT
The DNA here is from genome assembly GCF_030506205.2 of Paramisgurnus dabryanus. Classification (NCBI taxonomy): domain Eukaryota; kingdom Metazoa; phylum Chordata; class Actinopteri; order Cypriniformes; family Cobitidae; genus Paramisgurnus; species Paramisgurnus dabryanus. The sequence goes on along the minus strand of NC_133350.1, from coordinate 23,537,210 downwards.
CTTATCAGTAAAGCCATTTTCTTGATTCGGCAAAATCGCGTTCACAATCGTGGAAAATTGCCCCCGATAATGTACGTGATTTTGCCGAGCTACTCTGTGAAATACAGCTTTTGTGTAGTAAATGCCGCTCCATCTGAAAGCAGGTGATGGCGATTTTCGTCTAACTGTGCATTCAGACCGCCACCGGCGAGAGCGTCAAAGTGGTCGGAAGTCATTCATTTTCAATGAGAGCCGGCGGCGAGCAGCGGCGCGGCGCGTCATGTACAGCGTGAGTGTCGAGGAGAGTTGAAATCAGCTCAACTTTATGGTAATGAGATATGACGCGGTTCGGCGGCAACCAATCGGAAGGCGGAAATGTTCACCGGCAACCAATCGGAAGGCGGAAACCTCCGCCTGAGAGGAGTTCAGAGAATGCATTCGAGCGTCAGAGCGTCCACTACAACTTTTCTTTAGCGTCGTTGTCTGGGCAGCCAGAGCTTTTATTGACGCTCTCGCCGGTGGCGGTCTGAATGCACAGTCATCATGAAACCTGCTTTACTGATGAGATACGCGGGCGATTTATCGACAACCCCTACGTCAGTGGCATTAAATCAAGCAGTGTTCACTGAAGAACATTTCGATAACAAACAACATTTACCTGTTGTAGCTGCAGCTCTGTGGCAAATCCCAGGCCGTAAACTGTGTTAGCCCTGCTGTCTGCCCACTGGCCGAACTTCTGCGATGTTTTCGTAAAGGTCATATTTGGTGTAATTGTGCTGTTTATAATGGCCTGTATTAACAGAAAATGACAAAAAACGTATCTCAAAAAAACTGTATTTGAGTTGAGATTAGATTCTCCGTAGATGTGGTCTCTCACCTTAGTGCCCCCTACGCTGATGATGCGATACACGCTCCTGCCGACATCATAGAAGAACGAAACGGTGACAGCGTGTTTGCTGGCCGGTATCCAATTACGTTTAGTGGCTGGGTCGATCTGGAAAACGTGCGCCTTAATGCTGAGTAGTGGCTGCTCCCTTTGAGGAAAAAATATTCATGACACACATTGCATTATTCAATTCGGCATTAGGATGCCATCAGTTCCATTATTCTTTGGCTGATGGAGCATTTAAACTGTACATCAGGTGTATGATCACAGAAACAGTAGAGCTCATGAGGAGCACCTAATACGGTCAAGTGTGGAACATCGCAGGCAGATGTAATTATGAAGGATTATGGCTATTGTTAAAGGCTGATGAATGGTTCTGCATGGTTTGCCGACACTTCATCACATTGATGAAGACAATGATAAGCTTGCCCCATCTACGAGAATCTCTCAAACTCCAGACTGTTTGACACTGTTAGCCAAATGATACGGAGTATGGTCTGTCAAAGTGGATAAAGCTTATCATGGCTAGTAATCAAATTGCCACCTGTGACCCTGACAAGCAACACAATTATTTGTTGATTGCTTGGTTTTATAGAGACTCAAAGTCTAAAAGAAACCTTCAGACACCTAAGGGCCTAGGAGATGCGCATCACAAGGCTGGAACATTCTGCATGCTCCAATAATTCAATTCAAACACTTTCTAGCTAGCTTTGCAAGCTCAATTAGAAAGTTCACTATGTTGTCATATCAAAATGCAATTCATTACGCAATTCAAGTACATATTGCATTCTCAGTCTTGGAAAAATCCCATAGTGGGTGTGAAGGTAACTCAATCGCTACATAGAGTACTGAGGTTTGTCTAAGTAATGCACCCAAGCACGCAGTTGCCAAGTATTGTCCAAGCATTTGCACACTTTAAGTTTGAAGTATTTTGATTGTTACACATTAGATAAACCTCAAATATGAAATGCAAATAATCTGGTTTTGCATGTAAATTTCCAAGTCAGTGAATCACTGGGAATACTGCGAATTGGATCTTATACAGCACTACCGGACCCACCTCTGTGAAACTCCGCCTCTGCAAAATCTTGCGCTTTTCCTCTACGTCCTACACACCATTCTCACTGAAATTGACAAATTTGCAGCGTTCTCAGGCATAGTGTAAACTCGGATATGTGCACCATAACACCTCTTTATCCCTTTTCCCTGCCAGCATGGCAGCCGCTGCCAAAACGTAATGGGCTGATGCTAATGGCAAGTGATCAAGTGAGTACATCTCATAATCTCTCCTTGAATTTCACCCTTCTGTCCAAGGAGGTGATCAGATTTATATCAGGCTTGGCTCTGACACAGCAACCCTCTCCTGTGTCATCACACATTGTGGCTCCATAGCAAAATCTGAGCCCATTGCTCCATCCTGAATTAAACCCCCTAGACACCAAAGTGACATTTTGCAAGGTTATTTGGGACAAAACCAATCAGAAAAGGCAATGCAGGTGCAGAAACTGTTTATTAAGCACTTCAGTTGCACAGTACAAATACATTGGTCTTCGCACAGCTTTTCCATGGACTCTTATTCACCAGACTGAATCTGTATGATTGTTCCCAAATGCACAGCTGAACAAGATGCCATAACATCTCTAATATGGATAAACCTGGCAAAAACTGAAACTAGTAGAGACGTCATACTGTCTGTCCACACCATAAAACGATAAAGGGATTACTAATAGGCACTGCCAGTCTCCTATTTCTCCTAAGTCACCTGCTGGGTAATAGCACATAGTACTGTAATTTTACATCTGGCTGATGTGATCCTCAGACCCAATTATCAGTAAATGTGTAGTGAGTAGCAACACAATGTATTGCCATTTGAGTTTTGTTTTTTTTAGCTCTTTTCCGTTCACTTTCTCACCTCTGCAGAAAAAGGGGATCTGAATCCATGTCAATATGGCAGCCGTAAACTCAAATGAATTTAAAAGTGTTATGATGATTTGATGAAGTGATCATTCTTGTCTCAAGAGACAACATGTTGAATGCTCCCTTAGTTTTAGGTTGTTTTGCATTAAAACATCTGCTAAATGAAATTAATAATGGAAATTTGTTCTAATATAAAGCTTATTTTAATAAAAACTGTGTTGCAATGCACCACGAGGTCTGCATGATAAAGACTAACACTATACCTAACTTGAATACTACACATATTTGCAGATTTTCAAGGTGATTCTTCTCTGTCATGCGAAAGGTTATTCACAAGATAAACGAGGGTTTTGAAGATAAAACGTTTCTGGAGGTCGTAATGTTAGTGGTTCAAAAGCAGGAGTTATGTGCTTTTAGCAAATGTTTATATGGAGAATCTGGCAAATGGTAGCATAAAAAACGTCGCAGTGCATTCTGGAAAACCTATGACTAAAAGAGCAATAAGGTTATTTTACAACACAAAACCACCAAGAAATTGTACAGATGTTTGAAATTAAAGATGGTATGAACAGAACAGTGTTTCAAATCAAGTAAGATCCCTATCTAGTCAGCATTACCGGCGCGTGCAGCGTATTTTTGGACATGACTTTAGACAGTTTGGTTGACTTTTCGGATATGTAAGTGACCAAAAATGCTGCCTAGTTAGGTAGCTCACTAGATTTTGGGACTCCGCTGGTAAGTTACTTGAGCTCATCTTCGCCCTTTGCAAACTAACGTAACTTATCCCGTCCAAACTCGAACCTAAACTGAAGTTACACTGAATTGACAACAACTGTTAGATTTAAACACGATGTTAAATGTGAAACAATAACTAACGTTAGTTAAATCGCGCCGTTTAACACCAATCGTCGTCGTATTTCTGAACATTTGTAGTAAAAGCTGTTTTGAAAGTAAACTCACCCCATTTTGCACACAAGTCTGTCAGTTAGTTAATTCTTAGCACTCCAGTTTTATTTCTTCTCTAACTGATCCACAGATGGCTCGTGTTTAGTCACAGATATGTCCCGTTTGTACGGCGATAGTCAGACAGCAACGCAGCTGTCAGAACAGTTGTTTGGCTTTCTTTGCTCCGTTATGGAGTGTTTTTATGGAAATGGAGATCTCCTTTGTCTAGTGTCCCTGCTGTCTGTCGGTTTCTCGCCCTCATAGTCCTTTTAGTTTCTCAGCAACGGTAGCTGTGTTTCTCAGCTGCTCAAAGGCACGAAATAACCATGCAATTCTGATGTTACATTTTGTAGAGTCCTCATAGTAATTTTCCTCAAGTAATCTGCACCCCCGAATACTACGGTGTTCACTTACATTGACCCACTCCCTCGTGCTAATGTAATCTGCTTCCCCCTGTTGGCCACTGACCGCACGCGCTAGAACCTTGGTCGCGTGTATTGTAAAAACCTTATTTTCATAAACTTCCTTATTTATGAGAGAAATAGCGAATTGTTTGTAAGTGCGCTATAAACAGTTGCACAACTTTAAAATTGTTTTGTAGCAAAAGAAACTGTGTAACTACAGCTTGATAATCGGATTTATGGTTACCATAGCAACTTAAAGGCTCTACTAGGTCATTCTACTAAAGCAATTAATCTTGATCCATTATTGTACCTTATTTTAAATTATTATTTTCTTTTTTCACATTATGTACACTTGTAAGTGTCAAGTCGTTTTAGATAAAGAGGTAAAGATTTTTATTTATTTGTGGACAATTTCTGCATAGAGTCCTGAACGTTAACGTGTACTCTTACAGTTACTGTTGTGAAAGACAGGGGGCGCTGCACTGCACTTAATTCTATTAAGCTATTAAGCATGGGCCTTTAACGGCGCGTCCTTGGTGGTATTATTTGGGGGTCCTCAAAATATTGTTTGAATTCAAAATAATTATTTGGGGGGAAATTAGGCATCAAACAAAAATGCATTAAAAGCTAATAACAGAAATGAAAAAAACTTGATTAAAATGAAGGTTCCCCCGTTAAAATCTATTCAGTAAATTTAAAGTGTAATGAAGTATGTTAACAGTATTTTTCAGTGTATACAAAAAAAATAATTTTGTATTTTTTTTTAAACGTACGCAAATCAAGTCTTAATTTAATAGGCTCCTTAATTTCTATCCATGAAGGGTCCTTGGTTTAAAAAAAAATATATATTAAAAAGTGCACAATATCACAAAGAAATGTACAGTATAATACTACAATATAATGTGCAATATAATACAGAGAGCAGTATTAATATATACGTGCCCAATGAATAAATAAGAGCACGTGCATCTTAAATAAATACATTTACTTTAAATGTGAAGGACTCTAAAATACGAAATGCTAGAATACCAGATATTTTTAAGCGTTCCTGCACAGTTAACTTGGTTTTAGGATAATAACAAACAGTTTTGACAAATAAATAGTTAACTGTAGTAAACGTAACTGTAGTAACAACACGAACAAATCTTGCTTTGTGCTGTTATTTGTTTATCTGATTTACTGCTTGATGTTTTAAAACAACTTAGTTTGCATCCAAATTCAAGAGTCTAAGCAGTTTGGCACGGGGTGTCTGCTCCCTCTAGTGGACGAGATGGTAAATGTTATAAACAATTGATATGCCCTGTTGCGCAAACCCTGCCTTAAGTTAACCATACGTACATGCTTTCATGAAAGCATTATCACAGTTTAAAGCCTAATACAGTACACAATTTATTTTCCCAAATTCTGAATTTAATGCATACATCCGATCTAACTGACTAATGCTTGAATATTGTAAAATTATAGGTATTATAGTAAAATGTACAGTATGTATCATATGTCCGCTTTCCCTCACCTTACATGTGTGTTGATGTGACAATAATGTAATTTTATTTAATCTTGGCTTATTTGATATTCAAATTTTGTTATTTTATATAAAATATATAATTATTTAATATAAAATATACCTTGTAATATAGGAACTGTCTCAACTATGTATGTTTTATATTAATACATGCTATTTGCATTATGTATAAATGAATGACCAATTATGGGACAAACATACTTGACCCATCCTAACCCTAACCAAACGTTAATGAAAACCCAATATAATAAGACTGTAGACATAATAAGAAATTCAGTATACGTCAGTTTAACCACAACAAAGCGGTAAAGTGAGGAGGCACTTGCAACCTTAGTAACTGCCGAGAATCTTACAGTGTTCTCAGAAATGGGTTATTTCCAGTGTTAAGACTCAGGTACAGTTTAACTAAATGAAAAAGAACAGGAAATGTTTTTAAAGTACTATAGGTTAAGGAGAAATCCAAATCTAACAGATAGTTAAAAACACACATATTGCAGAATAATAATAAAGTTTGTTATATTTATTTGTCCAAAAATACTCTTCATGCACAAGATCGGCCTGTCAGGCCCTTTCATGACTATAGTGATGTTTCATCACACTCCGGGACTGTTTCAAAGAACAAGCCATTTCTGTATGTGGACTCAGTGTCGTTCTCTTTATAAATGCTCTCTGATGTGAGGATTGGCTCTGGAAGACAGATCACCTGTCCTCTGTAGCTAGGATTTGGATAACAACAGGACTTCATAGATCTTAAGTCAGTAACTCCTTCCTCGTCATCTTCCTCTTCCTCGAAGACGACGAGTCCAAAGTCTTGCAGTAAAGTGCACCGTTCAGGGTTTGTGCTGAGTTTGGGTTTGCTAAGCTCTTGAAGCTGCAAAAGGACGACTTCATGCACTTCCTCTGTCACCGTGTCCTGTACAATAAACTTACAGTCAGCAAGTGTATGCACCAATCAACTTTCTTCATTTGATTTTGAAACACAGCTTTGCTTTATCATTTTCTCACTTAAAGTAGATTCTGGTATGTATGTCATTGTCAGTGTGCTGATGTGACATGTTTGGTTGTAACTTCGACCTTACCACATTTTTGTCTGCTTGCAGTGTTGGAGGATTTCAGAATTTGGGTCACGGTTGTGCAACACGATCAAAGCGAAGAGTTTAAAATGTATTGAGGTTTAGATTTTTCAGCGGTTTGTGTTGCTAACCTGGTTATGTGGAATAATGAAGTCCGTTGAAGGGATCACAGGACTGGGTACCACTGGTAACAGTTTACTCCTAAATCTAGGACACAAATAGACAACAGATAAACTTACACACGAATACACAATACCCTAATATGACATAAGATAGATAAAACCCCTGGCAATTCTTTAATAAACTGTAAACAAGTGGTGTAAATATAAAGCCTGTAATTTATGAACCACTAGCATCACCAGACAGAATTGCAAATATATTTTGTTCGACAATGTTTCATGTTCATTTAATTTTGAACAAACTGTTGCCAGTAAATAACATCAATGTAAAATCTATAGTAAATTACTGGCAGCTAGTTGCCAGTAATACCTAGTAATACTGTAATCTCTGTTTTAACAGTGTATATATTTTTACATTTCCTCATATATAGCTTTGGCATTCCATAAATAGGTACCTTTAAGGTACTAATATGATCTCTTTAGGTGCTTTTGGTGTACTTTTTGAAAGGGTACCGTTTACCTCCTGGCAGCTACTGAGCAGATTATTGTACACAAGACGGCAACCACACAGACACTCAGAATGGTCTGATCCTGCCATGATAAGGCTGTATGAAAGAAAAGAAAAACACACAGGCTCTTTCTTACACCTCACTGTGTTCATTCAAAATAAAGCAGACAACCTAAATACTGTACATCTTACAGTCCTACATAATCAAATGATGCATATTCAAATGTGAGTTTCAATACCAGCTCCTTTTGACAGTGTTTCAAAGTTCACAGTAGAGTTCGGTCCTTCACCAGCTTTTGTTCTTCCGGCAATAGAAACAGTGTAGGAAGTCCCTGGGTGAAGGTTTTTGATAAAGAAAGTTTCTTCATTTGCTGGCAACCGATAAAGCGCTGATGCAAGAGGAACAGAGAGCATTAGTTACATTATTGGCTATAACTTCAGTTCATACTGATTGTTTTGTGTCAATCAGTGCAAAACATTTAATATCAGCCATATCTCTGGTTTATAATAATACACCATCAACAATATGGTAAACTTTTGGTTTACTTGTGTTTTTTCCACCAGATACCCAAATGAGATATTGCAGTAGAAACCCTCGCTGATTCTCCACAGGAATTGAATGCCAGCTCACCATAGCCGACTCATGGGTCACATTGAAATGCAACACATTGTCTGGACCTTTATTAGGCGCTGTAACAAATCCAAAAGTTCAAGTGGTTATATCAGTCATACATTGTCAGAATAAATTGTCCCTAGCTGTCACTGGGGTAATTCCCTTTTAAAAAGTACAGCTTTGCATCTAAAGACTGCATATTAGTACCTCAGAGGTACATGTTAGTACCAAAGAGTGCATATCAGTGCCTTAGATGTACACATTAGTACCAAAGAGTGCATATCTGTGCCTCAGAGGTACACATTAGTACCAAGGAGTGCATATCGGTACCAAAGAGTGCATATTGGTACCTGAGAGGTACACGTTAAGACCAAAGAGTGCATATCGGTACTTCAGAGGTACATGTTAGTACCAAAGAGTGCATACTGGTACCTAAAAGAGGTACACGTTAGTACCAAAGAGTGCATATCGGTACCTGAGAGGTACAAGTTAGTTTCAAAGAGTAAATAACGGTACCTGAGAGGTACAATTTAGTACCAAAGAGTGCATAATGATACCTGAGAGGTACACGTTAGTACCAAAGAGTGCACATCGGTACCTAAGAGGTACACATTAGTACCAAAGAGTGCATAATGATACCTGAAAGGTACACGTTAAGACAAAAGAGTGCATATCGGTACCTGAGAGGTACATGTTAGTACCAAAGAGTGCATATCGGTACTTGAGAGGTACACAATAGTACCAAAGAGTGCATATCAGTACCTAAGAGGTACACGTTAAGACCAAAGAGGGCATATTTGTACTTGAAAGGTACACGTTAGTTCCAAAGAATGCATATCGGTACCTGAGAGGTACACAATAGTACCAAAGAGTGCATAATGGTACTTAAGAGGTACACGTTAGTATCATAGAATGCATATCAGTACCTTAGAGGTACATGTTAAGACCAAAGCGTGCATATCGGTACTTGAGAGGTAAAAATTAGTACCAAAGAGTGCATATCGGTATCTGAGAGGTACACGTTAGTACCAAAGAGTGCATATCAGTACTTGAGAGGTAAACAATAGTACCAAAGAGTGCATATCGGTACCTGAGAGGTACATGTTAGTACCAAAGAGTGCATATCGGTACTTGAGAGGTAAACAATAGTACCAAAGAGTGCATATCAGTACCTGAGAGGTACATGTTAAGACCAAAGAGTGCATATCGGTACTTGAGAGGTACACGTTAGTACCAAAGAATGCATATCGGTACCTGAGAGGTACAAATTAGTACCAAAGAGTGCATATCGGTGCCTCAGAGATACACGCTAAGACCAAAGAGTACATATCGGTACATGAGAGGTACATGTTAAGACCAAAGAGTGCATAACGGTACTTGAGAGGTAGACACAAGTACCAAAGAATGCATATCTGTACCTGAGAGGTACACGTTAAGACCAAAGAGTGCATATCGGTACCTGAGAGGTACACGTTAAGACCAAAGAGTGCATATCGGTACCTGAGAGGTACACGTTAAGGCCAAAGAGTGCATATCGGTACCTCAGAGGTACACGTTAAGACCAAAGAGTACATACCGGTACTTGAGAGGTACACAATAGTACCAAAGAGTGCATAACAGTACTTGAGAGGTACACAATAGTACTAAAGAATGCATATCTGTACCTGAAAGGTACACGTTAAGACCAAAGAGTGCATATCGGTACCTGAAAGGTACACGTTAAGACCAAAGAGTGCATATCGGTACCTGAGAGGTACACGTTAAGACCAAAGAGTGCATATTGGTACCTGAGAGGTACACGTTAAGACCAAAGAGTGCATATCGGTACCTGAGAGGTACACGTTAAGACCAAAGAGTGCATATTGGTACCTGAGAGGTACACGTTAAGACCAAAGAGTGCATATTGGTACCTGAGAGGTACACGTTAAGACCAAAGAGTGCATAACGGTACTTGAGAGGTACACAATAGTATCAAAGAATGCATATCGGTATCTGAGAGGTACACATTAGTACCAAAGAGTGCATATTAGTACTTGAGAGGTACACATACATAATTACCAACGAGCTTCAAAGGTACATATTGGTACCAAAATGTATTAGGACCTTTTGAAAGGTTACTACACCAGTGACAGTTTAGGACCATTTTTTGGCACAGTGTACTGAGGCCTTAATATTCCGCTCATCTATATTTTCTACACGTACCTCCCTCCTTTGAGTAGAAAGGACACTGGGCAATAGTCTGAAAATTGCTTTTCTTTTTGATGTGAAGAAAGTAATAATGACGTACAAACTTTTCCACACCTGTAAATAAAATCAGACGAGTGTGAACAAGTGCAGGGCAGTCTTTATGTTGAAAGACCGACTTAAAGTATCTTTACTTTTTTCAATGTCCTCGAAAACTTTACGGCTTGAGTTTTTTGCGGCCTGCAATCGCGTCTCGCCATCTTCCAGTTTGAACCATTCCAAGCAGGTTTTATTGGGTTTGGCCTTTTTTTTACTTTGATGTTCAGGGCAGTCTGAAAATAGTAAGATATCTATTACAGCTTGTGTGGGACAGTCTCTATTATTTGCTCTAGGTGTAGCCGAAAGTACAATGTGTTTTGACTTCAGTTTTGTTCTACTTTGGTTGCTCTTCATCACTTAAAACCCCCCACCGTACACTTTCTTCCTGTGATTAGCACACCCTTAATCACGTTCACACATAAAAAACAACACTTATGCACAAACTAACACATGAGTTACACCTTTATAAAAAAATACACTTACTGTTCGAATGTTTCACAGCAGGAATTGTGATTGACCGAGTTGGTGAACTCCCAACTTTGTTTTTTGCAATGATGGACACATTGGCTTCAGAAAACGTTATTGATATGTTATGATAGGTTTGATTAACAGTTATGGGTTTAATATTTTGGGGGTCTTCACAAGGCCATACTGAGAGCGTCAGTTTGTACGTCACCCCTCCAACAGACTCTTCAGCGGGTGGGGCCTAAGAGAAATTTGAGCGTTATTGAAATACCAATGTATATGGCACCAAACAATAATGAACATGTCTACCTTTCTCTGGTTTTCTAATACTTACATCCCAGGTGAGATAAAAATCCCTGCTATGATTATAACGTTTCCATAATTCATATCTAACTTTAGGTGCAGAGTGAATTCCTGTGGAAAGATGTGAAATTTGTTAACCGACAAACTTTGGCGTATTAAAAAAATGGTTCTGCATTGATTGAAGAGCTTTGTACACTTGAAACCCAGGGTCAGGTTCATGTTTCATACTGTTCAATCTTTACACTGGGTACAAATAAAAATCAACTCGGTCTGTTTTATGTTATCAAAACAAATTAATATGGTCTTCAGTTAATGTGCATTGCATTACAAAAGACATACATAATTAATGAGGCAAGGTCTTATAATAACCCATGGTTTAAAGCAGTGGTAACAACCAATGGTAACAAAGTCCCTTTAGGGAAGTTACGCCACTATTTGGCCATGTTTGCAACGCCTCCCTCCGTTTAGTTAATACAGTCATACAAGTCTAAATTCTTATCTACTTGAATGGAAAAAGACAAATATCTCTAAAATCGTGTGATTAAACCTGATTATAAAGGGGCCATGGCATGAAAATCTGGCTTTTTTCATGTTTAAGTGCTATGATTGGGTCCCCAGTGCTTATATCAACCTAGAAAATGTGAAAAAGATCAACCCAGTAACTTAGTTTTGGTAAACCATTCTCTACAAGTACATGAAAAAATAGGTCGTTGAAATTTGGCTCTCCTTATGATGTCATAAGGAGCTCTTATTAAAATAATACCGCCCCTTAATCTGCACTATCCAACCACAGCACTGCCATTTAGTGCAGAGAAAAGCACAATTGAGTATTAATTGCAAAAAACCACCATCACCATTGTGATCAGTGTTTGAATTTCATCAGCTCATTTGCATTTTAAAGGACACATCCAAAACATCACATTTTTGCACACACCTACAAAGTGGCAATTTTAACATGCTATAATAAATTCTTGTTATATCCAATATCTTTGATGCTAAGTGTGAAAAGCCCTTCTGTCACGTAAACCAAGCTGTCTGTTGCTCCGTTGTGAATTAAAATGAAATCAAACCTAAGGGTACGTCCACAATGGTGCTCCAATCACTCCAAGTGACATTTTGTGAATCACATATAGGTGACAGTGCATTGGCCTTCCGTCGCAGCTGGACTTGGTAAACAGTCTGGTTTTGTAGCTGTAGCGTGTAGAAATCTATAGGCAATAATACCTCATTTAGTGTTCATGCTTAATAAGGATGGACACACAAACTTCCAACATTCTCGTCAAACATTTCAGGTATAATATTTCAATTTTTTTGCATCAGACTACTTTTTAGTTTCATTTTGATATTTTGACCATTACAAAAATGAAACAACATAGTTTTGCAAATCAAAAACATGTAGACTCTAACCTTGGTAAGTGTTGTCCTCAGTTTTAAATGTGGCCTACAATTACAGTGCATCATATTAGCACAATAGCACATTCACTTCAGGACATAATAACATAAGATTTTTTGAATATCTTACATTCTGCCATTCAGAGACGATTTCCCTCCATCTGATCTCGTATATAACACTTCGGTTATCCTTTGGTTTGTCCAGTGTAAGGTTCAGTATGCCTGCTGACCTTGACGTGCTGGTAATATGGGGTTCACTATATTTGACTGTTAACAGATAGATAGATAGATAGATAGATAGATAGATAGATAGATAGATAGATAGATAGATAGATAGATAGATAGATAGATAGATAGATAGATAGATAGATAGATAGATAGATCTTACCTAAGCATTGAAGGATGACTTCGTTTTTACTAGAATTACAGGCAACATTGTCTACTTCTTTCTGTACCCATATCTCCCTCTTTCTGAAGATTGTTCCTAGTTTCTCCAAAATAATGTAGTAATTTGTGTTTTTGGTGGTCTCACTGAAAACAATTTTTTTCTTTACAATGTCCCTATACATAGCAGGAGGAAGAAATGACAATAAGATTTATCAAACAGTCTGCTTCAATATCTATTTTTGATAACATACTTTTCATGTGTTTTGTTTGGCACAATACATAATCCATACAGTATACAATAAATATTGCATAAAACAAAAAATCTATATAAATTCAGTATTTTCTTTAGCTCTGATGTTTACAGATGCTTTAAAGGACACCAATTATGGCCTTGTACAATATGTAATATAAGTCTCAGCTGTGCCCAGAATGTGTCTGTGATGTTTCAGCTCAAAATACCCCACATATCATTTATTATAGCATGCCCCTATTCGTGTGGCAGCAAAAGATACTGTCCTCCAAATAGGAACGACCTCATAAGTCATTTGTGCAAGCACCTTATTACAACGTAAAGTGACGTATTAAGGCATTAGTGCATCAGATTAGACACATTTAATTTTATGAATTTGTAAATGTAGAAATGGTTTTATAAACATTTATTGTTTTAAAGATATTTTGGAGCATCTAACCCTCACCCTTACCCTAAACCCAACCACTTCTCAACCATATAAACACAACACGCAAGTAAAAGTACAGTCAGGTATTAATTGCATAAAACAGTATAAAAGTTTTAGAAACCATTCGTGTCGCAAACCTTGCGAACTGACGATTACTTTATATGAAGAACTCTGTGATCAAACCGCACAGCCAGATCTCATTCAAACATAAACCAGAATGACGTAGTCGGTCACAGGAGCCAATAACGCTTTACATTCTTAGCTAACGTAATGATGCAATCGGTCACGAGACACACGAGAGCCAATGCCTTTTCACAATCATAGATGACGTAGCATCGCGGCAGTTTTTGAATCAGTGTACGTCCGGATGTCGTTTGACCTCGGTATATTTTAAGTACATTTTAAAAAGTTGTGACTGTTTTGTATGCTGTGTTTATATCATATAATAAATAAATGGGTACGTTATTTGCCCTAAATGCCTGAATAGTGTAATGTGTAATAAAATACAATTAATCTTGTTGGTTTAAATTGAAAATGTCATTGCAAAATTATACCCCAAAATATAATTTTATACCCTAATATATTAAGTTTCCCCTGCTGCCGGTAGAGGCGCTAATTTAGTAAATGCATCTATTGGTGGAATTTGGTGAAATGGACAAATGACCAAAGCAATCGTATAAGTTGGAGGATATGTTGAAAAATACTACCATGAAAGTCAGTGTGGCTCAAAAACGGTTTCCTTACAAACATTGCTCAAAAATCATCCTTTGTATTTAGCAGAACAAATTAATAAAATACAGGTTTGTAACAACATGAGGTTGAGTAGATGACAAAATTTTCATTTTTGTGTGAACTATCCCTTTAAGGAACTATGAGGAAATTTTGAGTTGCTCTTATTAAACATTCATGACTTTGCTAAAATGCTCATTTTTGGTTGAACCCACCACATGTATAGGGTGTATCTTGTATTTTGCGTGATGTTTTTATCCTCCCAGTTACAAATAAAGTCCTCGTCATCTTTAGTTGCATTTTTGTAACACTGCAGGTTGGTTGTAGGTAAGCATCCTGTTGCTTTAAAGAAAACACACAAAGATCTATTTAAACACACACACACACAAGCACACACTGAATGTCAATATTCACTACAACAGCACAATTGCATGTGTGACTTAAAAGCAAATCCAAACAAAATAGTGTTCCTTTAATTGGTTTACATCCTGTGGTTTTATAGTTGTTTAATGGCGGTTTGCAAATGACGTCTGATGAGTTCACAGCTCTGATAAAATCTACGCACCATCTCTCACACGAGTATTGCACGAGCACTATCGAAAAATAATCATCATCATCATCTTTAAAACTTTTCAAGAAAATCTAGATTACATCTCTGCGGTGTTCTATATGTGTCAATGGCAGAGATACCATCGATTATGGCCGACAAAATTAAGAGACGCATACATACCTTCCACCAAACTGACAGAAAATACAAGCAACAGCCAAACCACTCTAATTTCCATCACGACTAGTGTTCATACATATCCTGAAAACCAGCACATTCATAAAAGATAATGACTTTCTGGGAAGATTAAAATCTCCATTGCAGGCTCAACTGCTGGGCTGTAACTCGTGAAGACTACAGAAACGTCAAGAGTTTAACTCTGTATTTGTTTCTGGGGCAGAATAAGGTGTCAAGTACTGCATTACCACAAACCACAACACGAGAGCAACAGTCTCACTTCATGAGAAAAGACACCTTTAAACATTTCACAGAGAACGACATCACGTCTTAACCCTTTGAATGTAGAAGATAGACGTGTGATAGACTTTAGTTATTTTACACACACTGGATCATAAACTCAATCGATATACTGAAGGCTCTATTCAAA
Organism: Paramisgurnus dabryanus; assembly: GCF_030506205.2. Taxonomy (NCBI): domain Eukaryota; kingdom Metazoa; phylum Chordata; class Actinopteri; order Cypriniformes; family Cobitidae; genus Paramisgurnus; species Paramisgurnus dabryanus. The sequence continues at coordinate 23,521,854 of NC_133350.1, read as the reverse complement.
CGTATCATCATTAACATGACGTGGGCGGCTTTGGGTAAAACCATTTTTTAAAGTAATCAGGATTTGATTCCTGAAACTGACTTCATATTAGATCCTCATTTACATCCTCAACTCCTTCTTTCTAAACACACACAACCCTTTAAAAGCTGAACCAAACCTTTCAGAAGTACTGTATGTAGAAGAAACGCAAGCTAAGTTTAGCTGTATCTTAAGATTTTAGTCAAAAATCCAAAAGCACAGCTGCTTTTCACCAGCTGTGGTTTTGTAAGCTGGTGTCTAACATTCAGTTTTATTAAGGAATTATCTGTCCACCTTAAATTCAATATGAAATATTTTGCTATAGCTGTTTGTTAACAAGTACTGTAAAATCACACTACCATAAATACAGGCAAGGGTTAACTATATACATTTACCAAGATTTTTTTTTAAATGTCAATTCAGAGTTTAAATATGTGACCCTGGACCACAAAACCAGTCATAAGTACCACGGGAATACTTGAAGCAATAGTCAACAATACATTGTATGGGTTACAGTTATAGATTTTTTATGCCAAATATCATTAGGATAAAGATTAACATTAAGTAAATATCATATTCCATAGAGAAATGTTGTAAATTTCCTACAATAAATTTATTGAAAATGTTTTTATCATTAGTGCTACGGAATTCCTTTGGACACTTCTCAATATTTAGATTTTTTGCACCAAAATCTCAGTTTCCAGATTTTCAAATTGTTGTATCTCGGCCCAATATTTTTCTATCGTAACAAACATACATCAATGGAAAGCTTATATATAAGCTCTTATAAGAGAGTCTGGCGCGAATTATTTCAATGTTAAGTCATGCGTTAACATGCGTCTGGAGGTTACGGGCGCAAATGAGGAATTTAGCGCGGCGCGGTAGACGCCTTATTCGCGGGTTCTCACGCGAATTGAAAAATCTGAACCTTGCCGGAAAATCGTGCAGCGTTAACCATTCAGGAGCTTGCTCTAGTAGTGAGGTGATTACAGGACGCAAGCGAAGTCGCAGAAGCCCCTCTCATGACGCGAATTTCCACGTGAATGTTTTATATGACTAGAATTTCACGCGCGACTTTCATGCGCGAATGAAGCGAGTAAACTCAAAATGTTCAAGTGTCCAACTACGCGTGAATAGCACGTTTTTGCCGCCTCTGCCGCGTTTGGTGTGAATCTGATTGGTTTTGTGTTTTTTTATATATTTATTAAATTCATTTAAGTATTAGGGTTTTTTGGCCAAACCATCTGTTTAATATTTTTGCATGTTAGCTTTCACATATTTGCATGTATCATAAATTGTTTTGTGTTTCAGTATTATTCTGCTGTTTAAATTTTGCTGAAAAGGCTGTTTAATGCCAGTGACACCTTAAAGGGGCCATGACATGAAAATCTGACTTTTTCCATGTTTAAGTGCTATGATTGGGTCCCTAGTGATGCTATCAACCTAGAAAATTTGAAAAAGATCAACCCAATAACTTAGTTTTGGTAAACCATTCTCTACAAGCACTTGAAAAATAGGTCGTTGAAATTTGGCTCTCCTTATGATGTCATAAGGAGCTCTTATTATAATAATCCAACCCCTTAATCCAACCACAGCACTGCCATTTAGTGCAGAGAGAAAATAATTCACAGAACAATTGAGTTTCAATTTCAACAAACCACCATCATTGTGATCAGTGTTTACACTTGATCTGCACATGTGCATTTTAGAGGACACACCCAAAACGGCACATTTTTGCACACACCTACAAAGTGGCAATTTTAACATGCTATAATAAATTATTTATATAGTATTTTGAGCTAAAACTTCACACATGTGCTCTGGGGACACCAAAGATGTATTTGACATCTTAAAAAAGTCCTGTGACATGGGCCCTTTAACCTCTATAGTGCTAGAAAATGTTCCCCAGTATTACGTATTTTGCTCAAATTGCGCATGTTTAGTCAAATATGCTGGTTTCTGACTAATGCAGGGCATTTTTGTTGAGAGTTTGTGGGTGAGATAAAAGGGAAAGCTACAGATTAACCACATTTGCCGTGCTACTGTTACAGTGATATTAACTGCTTCCTTACTGTAAATATTAGTTAATAACACTGGAACTAAGCAGTATATATACTTTTTATTATTTTATCATTATTAAGTCTAAGCAGAACTTTCCAACTTCTCTAAACTTCGTCAGACATTGTCTAAATATGGAAAAAAGTAGTGTAGAAAAACATGCTTTTATGTCTTGGCTTAATGATGAATTGACATTTGTAAGTAGGCCACTATAGCTTCCTGGAAATGACTGAAAAAACTAATTTCCTCCAAGGATAAAGTAAAAATATGTTAGAAATTCTCATTAAAATACTGTAAAGAAAAAAATATTACTATTCTTTATATATATGGCAGTAATTTAAGCTGAAGTATTTAGGTTTAAACTCTCCTTCCACTTGACCAATAGCAGGCAACTTAAACCTAAATAAAAATAAATCCTAATAATTCCTAATTGTAATCAAATGACTTTATTGTCCTCAAAAAAGTTCTAGATGTGCTAAGAGAGGTCACACTAAATACTGACTGATGCCTGAAGAAGACATTTACTTTTAAAAATTTTTTTGTTTTTAATTTTGTGTACATATTTCCTATATTTTCTGTTTGTATCTTAATAAAAAGAATAAAATATGTAATATGGATGGGATGGACATTAAAGCTGGTGGTGTGGCCTGAGACTTTTGCACAGTACTGTATATTATTTTATTTGAAAGTAGTTTAAAAAGTCCCCTAGGAATCTCACCAGATTCTTTGTACTGATATATTATTATTATTATGTATTTATACTTTTTTGTTTTGCACACGTCTACAGAAGATTAGCCGTGTCAAATCATAGTCAATATCAAATTAAATAAAATGTGTAATTTCGCATTTATTTCATTCAAAATAATTTGCAATGTATTAAAAATGTATCAACAAACATGTAAGTAAAAAACATTTGTCGTTTCATTGTACTGTCACTATTACATTATAAGCTTGCTGTCGCCATCTTGTGGTCAAATGTGTAATTTGCATCATTTGTACCTTTATAAACAAAAAAATTAACACCTGCTGAATGTCATAGATTAATGGACAAATAAACGCTTTTATTTGCATATTCGAAATACCCATTTGTTTTTGTGCGCGTGCGTCCGTGTGTGTGTGTTATAATAATCACTGCAGTGCGGTATTGCAATACCAGAAACGTTTCATTTTAATCTCAAAAACAAATCGGTTTTGACAGAGATAGTCACTCTGTGTGTTTGCTGAGATCACTTCTGTTTATAATCAGTAAAAAGAAAGAGAGAGGAGAAGGTAGGTCCTCATCACCATGGTAACTGAGAGACCTCGGCTCTCTCTTATTTCGCAGTGTTCAAGCTCTCAACAATGAGAAAGACAGCAGAAAGGAAAGCCCCAAAATGTTTACCATATTTCCTGCCGACGGAAACAAAGCCAAGTCTATATTGTTCAGTCAAATCTTTTTAAGAAGTCCTTTTGATTTTTATTATTTTCTTGCATATTGCGGTAACTATATTTATGTTTTTTGTTACGTTTATAAGTATTGTTTAGTCTAACATGGTATAAGAAGTAACATTTACAAATACATTAATGTAATGTCGTCATTAGTACTTTTTTCCAGAAATATTTTTTTAACATTTGCCAGCACACAGCTGTCAGAAAATGCAAACAGCTCATTTATGGAGCGAATTTTGTGCCATAATTTTACAAACAAATTTGGCATTTTGCAAACAAACTCAATCTGCTTTGCAAAGGGAAAACTTGACTCGCAAACTAACAGAAAAAACTTTGCAAATAATAAAGGCAATTTGAGAGAAAATGCAGAGGTGTTACAAATATGTACTGTGTTTTGTAAATATGACCATGATTTTTTCACAAATGTGACCATGATTTTCTCACAAATGGGACCATGATTTTCTCACAAATGTGACCATGATTTTCTCACAAATGGGACCATGATTTTCTCACAAATGGGACCATGATTTTCTCACAAACGGGACCATGATTTTCTCACAAATGTGACCATGCAATCCAAAACAGCAGATGGCGCTGTTTCAACCTTATTAGGCATTTTCAACTAGTCTCCCTGAAAAGCCCTGAATTTTAACTTACATATCACCCCGGACAGTGCCAGCAACTGAATGAAGACTAAATTAATTTTTCGTGGTTCATGTTGTTAATCTCTGGATTTATTGAAAGTGTTGATAATAATTAATGTCTGTTAATAGTAAACACATTCTGTGTGTAAAGACATTGAATTCCATCTGAATTCTATACATTTGCAATTGTCAATCCCTATACCCCGTCTGATTCTCTAAATTCTCTTCTTTTGGTGATAAGAAACTCACCATCACTGGACTGTTTTAAGTGATCCTTAAAGACTTATCCTTTTAAAATAGCTTACTATTGCAAAATGATTATTACTAACTTGTTTACTTTTGTATGTGTATGTTCCTGAGAATCTCATATATTATGGTGCTTTGAGTTTTAGAAAGTGCATTATAAATAAAATTTATTATATCCCCTGCAGAAAAATAACAGCTAATACCAGCCTATGCTGGTTGACTGGTTTAACCCTCTGGGGTCTAAGGGTTTTTTTGGCCCTGGAGAAGTTTTGACCTGCACTGACATTTGTGCTTTTTTCAGTTGCTTAAAAACATAATAATGGCAAAAGTCTTATAACACTGCATTCAGCACAAACTGGGCTACTATATTATATGATTAACATGTATGTACATGTTTGTATTTTTGAGAGAAAAATGTTTATGCGTGGTTTTTGAAAAAGAAAAAAATTTAAGTGACTGATATAAGTCCACAAAACTCATTCTAAACATGTTTTCCTTAAACTTTTCAAAGCAGGATCTAGTAGTCTAGAGTTTTTTCTTTAAAATGATGTGAAAATCATTCTGCTTACTCCGTCACATAACACAATATATTTATTTACAATTTCAAAGTCACTTTTTGGTTAGGAAGGCAATATGCAAGGAGGCTGGAAGCTCTTGAATAATCTGTGATTGACAATACACTGCTGAAGAACAATACACTTGCATAATGAGCTGCATAATGAGCCTTTAGGCAGGAATGTGAAGATGCCATTATTGTTAAGTGTTTGTTTGTGAAAGCAAGACAAAAGAAATGCCTTCACATGCATGATCCTGCATTAAATAAACTTACTGTGCAGAGATATACGCGAATAAACTGGGTTTTAGATGTGTTTAGATGCGTCTTAATACAAAGTGCGTCAAATATGATTGTGTGTTTGTGTATGCGTTTGGCCGTTGATCACGTCTGACGGAAGCACAAAGAAAACATAAGCGCATGGAGATAACTTTTATTTACTAGGCGAGAGTAACCAAGTAGATGTGATGTTTGCAATCGTCTTTTATAAGAATACCAAAAAGCGCGTCAAATGAGGCATCGTGTCTTTGTGTGTGCATTTGTACATCGCGTCACACCGTCGAAGCACACACACTTGCATCTTTTATAAGAACACCACAAAGTGCGTCAAATATGAGGCATCATATGTTTGTGTGTGAGTTTGGACATCGCGTCACACAGACGAAGCACACACACTTGCATCTTTTATAAGAACACCACAAAGTGCGTCAAATATGAAGCATCGTGTGTTTGTGTGTGCATTTGGACATCGCGTCACACAGACGAAGCACACACACTTGCATCTTAAGAATACCACAAAGCGCGTCAAAAATGAGGCATCGTGTGTGTGTGAGTTTGAACATCGATCCCATCACACTGACGAAGCACACACACTCGCGTCTGTCTGGAGATTTAGGCGCGAGTAAACAGTTATGTGGTGTGTGCAATCACATCTTTTATAATGATACCACAAAGCGCTTCAAATATGAGGCATTGTGTGTTTGTGTGTGCGTTTGGACGTCGATCGAGTCACACTCGCGTCTGGAGATAACTTTAGTTACAGTCACTAGTAAACAAGTAGATGTCATGTTTCCAGCACTCGGATTAAAACTCAACACAGCAGTGAATGGCTGCAGAGACGGAATGTCCATTGACTGTGGGGTTGATTAATGAATATGGATGATCTCTGCTCTTCTCTTCAATGGAGCGGGGCGTGGCTCATTATAGATAATGAAGCAACAGAAGAAAGACGGTACATCTCTCTCTTCTAATACAGTTAACAACGAATTACAATATTTGTTTTCGATTTCACTTACATCATTTAAAAGCAGACATTCGAAGCATTATGTTGACATTTATCTTTTGTTTGTATGACAAGTATTCGTTAAGTTACAGTTCATTTTTCTGACGTGTTTCTGAAAGGAATTCACTTAGGGAGAGAGAACAAAACGCGCATCATGTTTATTTTCTTAATTTTGCGAAAAGCACAACATTCTGTTTTTATTGGGAGTGGACAGAAAAAAACTAGACACTTTAACGTTTTAAATGATGTATAAATCATATCTGTATGTCCAAAATCAGCAGAGTTATCTAAGTCTCTTTGGGGAGTGATTGAAAAATAAAGAGTTTGCGGCGCCCGCGCCGCAGCCGACCCCAGAGTGTTAAGATGGTGTTCCAGCCTGGTTTTAGCTTAAGCTAGTATTAGAAGGATTTTTGCTTTTATACTGTAGCTGGTCAGGCTGATCACACCAGCCCAAACCAGCTTGACTAGGCTGGAAGCTTTGCCAGCTTGGCTATTGTGAAATAAGCTGGTTTAAACTGGTCCTCCTAGCCTGACAAGATAAGACCAACTTTAAAAGGATTAACATTTTGTAGAAGTTTATCTTGTTCAGAGTGCTCAAATGACTATGATCCTGGTTGGTTGGTTACTGTTGCTTGAACTGGCCACTCTGTCCAGACAGCCGATGTTGGGTTTATTATGTCCCTACCACACTCTTTCTCCAAAGAGTTTCATTTATTATCCTGCATCTTTTGATAAGCATTGTAAGTTGAATTCATTGTCTTGACACACAGAATTTGTTTACTATTAACAAACATTTATTATTATTAACACTTACAATAAAATCAGTGAGATTAACAGAATGAAGCCCGACAAATGAAATGTCTTTATTCAGTTGCTGCCACTGTCAGGGGTGATATGTATGTTAAAATTCAGGGCTTTTCCCCTGGGCTTTTTTCCAATGCCTAAAAAAGTTGAAACAGCGCCATCTGCTGTTCTGGATTGCATGGTCCCATTTGTGAGAAAATCATGGTCCCATTTGTGAGAAAATCATGGTCCCATTTGTGAGAAAATCATGGTCACATTTGTGAGAAAATCATGGTCCCATTTGTGAGAAAATCATGGTCACATTTGTGAAAAAATCATGGTCACATTTGTGAAAAAATCATGGTCACATTTACAAAACACAGTACATATTTGTAACACATCTGCATTTTCTCTCAAATTGCCTTTATTATTTGCAAAGCGTTTTCTGTTTGTTTGCGAGTCAAGTTTTCCCTTTGCAAAGCAGATTGAGTTTGTTTGCAAAATGCTGTATTTGTTTGTAAAATTTTGGCACAAAATTCGCTCCATACAAAAAGCTGCTCTGAATATGAGAACTATAATATCAGCATACTAACGCGCCGAGGTAAAGTGTCTCACAAATAATTAAATAGTGCAGATTTCAGTGATCTCTTTGGTTTTTTGGTGTCTGTTTTGTGCAAACCGCAGTGTGTTGTAATTGTTAAAGAACATCACTCTTGGGCAATCACATGCAAGAGATGACCGCACCATTCAATGTGATCGACTGCAATCGGCGCTGCGCAGACTATTCGGCACATGACATCAAAATACCGCGAGAGAGATTGAAAAGATGTGCTGTTAAATCGCTCTCGCGGTAATATGAATCTGTAGTTCTGCGCAGTGCGACATATTGAGTCGAACATACGACTCTCTTTTCTTTCTCTCTCGCCCCCCTCACTCACTCCCTACCTCACTCACTTCAGCTTACAAACGTCGCATCACTTCAACAAGAAGTGTTAATCTATCGTGCCAGTTACTATTGGCTTTAATGGAGTATCTGCACTAGTAACGTTACATCAGACCAAAACACGCGGATGTGTAAACATTGGGCGATTTTTGACAGCACTTGGTGTTGTCTATAAGATCCGAAAAAGGATTTTTACTTCCACCTGATTGCGGAAAGATGAAGAGAAGAGACAAACTGAAAATCCCCTCCCTCACTTTAGAGTAAGCTGAAATATTTATTTCGTTATTTAAATGTTGTGATGAATTATTGACTCGCGCTGGGGAAACCCCTCGGACTTGGCGAGTTGTTGAGTGATGAGCCACAAGCTACATTTCTTTACAAAGCTATCATATTATTTATTATAGTCCCTGTTACCGTGTGTATTTTACCTTGTTTGTGTTTATGCACATACATTAAACAGATAACAGTAAGTAACGGCTTAAATTAACTATTTAAAACGCAGAACATGGTTTTACTGTAGTAACTATAGTTTTACTGTGGTAAAACCAAAGTACCACAAATGTATTTTGGCCTCATTAAAATAATAATGGTTTAACCATGATACTTTAGATGATAAATCAATCTGCCAAAAACATGGTTGTTACACTTTTACTATAATAAAACAAAGGTTAATTTTCCCAAGGGAAGTGTTTATTTATCCCAAGGGAATGCATTATTTAGTTCTACATTAATAAATAAATAGATCAATTGTGAAGTACATGTGTTATTTTGTGTTGAAAAGCACAACCTTGCTTTTGTTTCATGCGCAGTACCTAACCTAACTATATAAGCCTTCCATTAACATTCAATAAGTCCTGTGTCGATGAAGGCAACCCTTGCTTATCTGTTTGACTTTGTCGTTTTATGGCTTCTTTAACTTGGCTTCTTGTGTTTCAGCCTTATGTTTGCACAATATTTCCCATTGCCAAATAAGTTGGACTGTTGGAATGGCCTTTACTATTTCCCCCTACTGCCATCTGTCATTTTGCTGGATTAATTCCACATCACACCATATCCCTAATGTAGACATCACATTAGAGTTCAATGGCACCTACGAATGTGAACTCTTGAATCACACTTTCAAGATCCTACTATGAGGTTCGAACCTTTGAGTGAGAACAAGAGTCGAGGCGTCCTCACACTTTGGTTATTGCTTTCGCGTCGTTCTCGCTAATGTTTTCCTGCTTTTTTGACACTTCCCTCCTGGCTGCCTTCAGAAATGATCACTGCAGCTTTCCAACCCTTTCCTCCCACTCCGAGCTCAGAGTGAATGCAGCCGACCCCAGCACAGCCCACCACATTTTCAATCCTAATGTGTAGGAGCGCACATCCGGATCCTTTCTTGGGCAAATGATCATGGATTACTGCTGATTTATAGGGATTTTGCCCAAAATCTATTGCAAAATATAAAGCAGCTCGTAATCTCTGATGCATAAAGTGCATACAAATTGAAGGAAAAAATAATGGTTAGATATAGCATAACATCAGATTGTTGAGCGCAGGGGGGTGGTGTTCACAGTTGGGTCATCTCCAGTTCTCTCTTCTCACCATGACAACATCTTCACACTTTTGCAGCACCCGTTGCTATCCGTTGCAATGTGAGAATATACAAACTGCCAGACGGTGGCAGCCCTATTTGTACAGACATGCAAATGTAGCATTCCAGATAGCTTTTAGGTCATTACATACTAATTTGTTATGCAAACCAAGTTCATCAAAGTTTGCTTTGTACTCATTGGAACACATCAGGGTGTATTAGTGCATAGTCTAGCCGTGCCAGTAGTACATAGGACATTACCCTCATCAGGACACAAAAATCAATATAACAACGTGCCATCAACCATCACAAAACACTGTGTGCTTTCATTTTATTTGCTTCATTAAATCTGCTTTTACTAATAGTTTGATCCTTAACCGTGACTTTGCACTTAACTTGCCTGGTTGGTTAGCTTACATATTGTGTGTATAGCTCATCTGATAACAAAATTGCATGGTATGAAGGAAACATACTTCCTGGTTTCAGCTGTTATTGGCCTTTTATGTTGATGTCACCAGTGCATTGGTCGAAGAAGTGGAACTGAAAGTTATAATGGCTGTAAACATTTTGAAAGTCAAATATAGAAAGGATTTACTAAAATGGCGTTGGTTGACCTGGTCCTCATAAGAGACCACATAAAAAACTGTTGATGAACAGTGGAAATTTGAGATTTTGTGTTGTATACTGCTATATCTCCTAATAATGTAAAGAAAAGCTGCCAGTTGTCTGATTATATGAATCATGTTGAATATAAGCCATTTCTCATACCAGCATCCTTTTTGTACAAGTTCTGATTACATGTTTTTAACTGTGTAACCTATGTTACTATTACTGCCGCATTACTAGCGTTATTAGCTTACCTAATACTAAGCCATTGATTTAGATGACTCCATGCCTTTCTTCAAACCACAACCTCTGAATATATTTCGGAAAACCCGAACACGATGCAAATGATTGACAGGCAGGGAGGTGCCTCCAAAAAAGGCTAGGGCTGTCATAGAGACAATATTTCTCATGACATCTGTCTCAGGATTCTTAAATCTGGTCTTTTAAAGATTTTTTATGTATTTTTAACAACATACATTATATACCTTACATAAACTCCATTCATTCATTCATTTGTTTATTTGTTCATTCATTCTTCCATTCATTGTTTATTCCTTTTAAGTCATTTTAAATGCCATGTGCTGCAGCAACATGATGCCGTTTAAAGGTCACCTAATATGGCAATTTTTCAAGATGTAATATTAGTCTTAGGTGTCCCCCGAATGTGCCTGTGAAGAGCATTTATGCACATGTTGAAAAGGCCCATTTTTGGATATGCATTAGAAAGTGCTGTTTCTGTGTGCATGTCTCTTTAAAGGAAAACACCGCCGTTTTTCAATATTTTACTATGTTCTTACCTCAACTTAGATAAATTAATACATACCTATATTTTTTCAATGCGTGCACTTCATCTTTGTACAGTGCGTTTTGAATGTGTTAGCATTTAGCCTAGCCCCATTCATTCCTTAGGATCCAAATAGGGATGAATTTAGAAGCCACCAAACACTTCCATGTTTTCCCTATTTGACTGTTACATAAGTAGTTACACGAGGAAGTATGGTGGCAGAAAATAAAACGTGGCGATTGGTGCCTTCTAAATTCATCCCTGTTTGGATCCTAAGGAATGATTGAATTATTGAATCCAAAAGGGGAAACACGACTGCATGAGCGCTGCTGCACACTGACATTTTAGAGAGCGCACACCACATGCACATCTACAGTGGATCTTATACGAGCAGCAGAGAAGGAAAACAAATACATCTAGCCCCATTTGACTTTTTCTAAACTGCAAATACATTTTGGTAGTGTCTTCTGCCTTTTTTGAAAACATACACTATTTTTAATAAGACATTTACCTCACTTCATTGTTCCTATTGAATGTGCAGTAATGAATAATTTAAAGAATATTTAAAATAGAAATTAGGACCTAATGTTGGTCTATGGATTGTTGTGGGCGGGGCTTGCGCAAAGTGATGTCACTTTGCTCAGAAAACGGCATCAGCTTGTCCCATGAGACTGTTGAGGTTTTACAGGGATTTTTAAAAAAGGAATGGTCAATTTTTTTTATCATTACAGGGTGGTTGTGTAGACACACAGGGGGGCTAAGAGTATTCGGTAAAAGCATTGTCTAATTTTTGACGAAGATGACGTATGGCGGCTTTTGCATATATTTCCTCCTTAAAGTGAATTTCTCATATTAGGTGACCTTTAACTAAATCTCCAAAGCACTTTGATTTTCACTACAGACAGTGAGCATAAGGACACACCAGAAGGGAGACATACAGGCCACATGCACTTAGTCAGAGTGCTAATGCATGTAAACGTGTCTTGCTTTTCAGTTTGTCACCCAGCCAGAGTCCCATCATCCTGAGTCCATGCAGCCCAGGCAGCCCCTGCAGTCCTTTACAATCCCTTCATCCCTGGAGGTAAGACAGCCCATCCACATATCATAATGCCGTGGAAAATTAGAGGAGATGCACATCTCATTGATTTGTTTTTTTCACTAAACGGAGAAATACACTCATGCTTGTAAAGGTCATTTTATATGCGTATAATTCATATGGATACCAGAGGCATTACCTGATGTGTCTCCTTTTTGGCTTACACTGTCCTCCACAAGTGTGCATAATATACTCTTACATTTTGAAATGGCCCACATCCTAAAAAGCATAGAGGGGGTGACGTTGGATCAAGATCCAACTCCTCCCACTTTATATACTTTGCATCACCAGATGAACCAGCACATTTGCGATGTTGCAAACCGCAAATAGTCGCAACCAGCGGTCTCCAACATTTGCACTTATCAATAAAATTTAAAGGTTTATTAATAATATAGTCAAGATTAATAATTTAGTGTACACCTGTGGTAGTTATAGGGTGATATCACCCTAAAGGGATTTATTTGTGATAACAGCCCGGCTGTACATTATCCCACCTATTAGATGGCTACTTGCCCATGATGACTCAGTACCCGGATGATGCTGTTATTACTTTTACTCCAAAACATTATTCAGGGTTCCCACGGGTCTTTGAAATCCTTGAAAGTTTGTGAATCTGGGGGGGAAATTTAAGGCCCTGGGAAGTTTTTGAAAATATACACGCTTAAAATGAATGTGTTAAAATAACACATCTTGTGTCTAGTTAAGGACAACACATCTACTTTGTTGTCTTAACTTAACAGATTTCTGTGTTATTTTTGGAACAGCACACTTTGTGTTGTTTTAACACATCTTGTGTTGTCCCTTCTATTTATTTGAACTCAAATCAACAGGAAATGACACATAATGTGTTAAATAGAATAACACAAAACAGTGTGTTAAAATTAATACATCTTTTCTTAGAGTGTACATACATAGATACAGGTCATTGAACGTGCTTGAATCTATTTTATGCAAGAAGTTTTTTGGAAAAAAATCCATATTATTCCCTGTGTAGTGTAGGATAATATCATAAAAATTCTAGACTTTTTAAGCACACGTGCTAAACTGTTCGCTTTAAATGCTTATATCTTCTGTATGTGAATGTTGATTCAACCCAAAATGCTTTTTTGCATAGTTGTGTTTGACACATGAAAACGTCTCTGGTTACGTATGAAACTGTTGTTCCCTGAGAAGGGAACGAGACGCTGCGTCTCCCTTGCCATACTCCTGCGTCCCTGTAAAACCGTCTTTGGCAATATTTTAAATAGCAATATACTTTCTGGCTCCCGCTTCACCAGGTCTTTGTGGTTAAGCCTCACCATTGGTTGAATTTGATATACATATTCAGACACACTTACCCCTGAAGAGTCCCCAAAGTGTCACAGCAGTGATGCCATGCGATTTCCCTCAAAATGGAACTGTAACAATGTATCTTTAAAGGTAACACAATGTAACTTTGCTCTCACTTGAAATGTGTCCTTGAATTTGAGATTATTGGACCTGGAAAGTCTGTGAAAGGTCCTTGAATTTGAAGTTAACAAAGGTGTGGGGACCCTGATTACTACAAAAAAACTTACGTTTTACCTTGTAGGCACTACTTTTATTGGAGTATTATTTGAGTAAAAAAAATTTCCATCAAAATTTTTTTTTTAATTTAGTTACACTTCAATGCAGAAATGGTAGTGCAATACCCCAAGTATGACGTGTCTTGTGGTAAAACCACTGACCAATCACAATGCAGCTGGAGGAGAGCTCCACCCCTGGATATGGATCCAGTCTCGCCCCCCTTCATCTGGATCCAACCCTGCCCCCTGGATCCAACTCCTCCCCCTGGATGTAGTGTTCTGCAGTGATGTGCTACTATACATTTTTGAAGCTCTGGCTACATCCAAATACCCACACTTGTGGTCTTTGCACTTGACCACTTGACTTACATTATGTATTTTCAATTAAAATGAATGCATAAACACTTTGAAATAAACATTTGCTGAACTTAAAGATTATTATCCATACTTATCTGAAACTTTCAGAAGCAGAAATCTTTGCACCCGTAAAAAAATCTTTATTTTGTGCATGCACTGCAGCTTTATAAAAGTTTATTCAGTAATCCCTACTATAAATGCCACAATTAATGTCGTTTCTAATTATGTAGTTAAAAAAGCAGTTGCAGATGTTTTACAAAATACCTAACAATGTTTGCACCTATAAATGGGCCCACACTTGTGGTCTCTGCCACTCGAGAGCGCGTGTATGCAACAGGAAGTAAGTGCGCAAGACTGTCCTATGTCTTAAAACTGGCAAAGTTCAGTGCCCTTAACCAACAATAAACCCATCTCGAATACAGTTTCGGAGTGGAATTCAAGGCTAAGTGTAACCCATCATGCATTATATTCTGGATGTAAATGTGAGATTTTTGCCTCACAAGATGTCATGGAAACATGGAACTTCTCAGGGAGTACTGAATAAACAATAAACTTGAATAAAGCTGCATGCACAAAATGTTTTTTTTTCCACAGGTGTATAGAATCCTACTTCTGAAAGTTTCAGATAAGTGTAAATAAATTATTTAAAGAAATCTTAAAAAATAATAATTTATATATATATATATATATATATATATATATATATATATATGTGAGACATTTGCAGGTTCGTTCTTTTCAAATAATAACCGCTCCAAAGTAATAACGCATAGCCGGTACTACTTGTACGATTAAAATCGCTCCGCGCCAATAAAGATTACTGTTTGGCGCCATCTTGTGACAAACACTGGACAACCACCATTAAGAATGGAAAATGTTGACATTAATTTTAACATGTATGGAAAAAACAAAACATCTAAACAGTGGATAGAAGAACGAACAACGAGAAGACACAAAGAGCTTACTGAGACTGAACTTGACAAAATAGAGCATGACAGCTACGAAGCCAACACACAAAAAAATACAGAATGGGCATTAAAACTTCTCAAAGACTGGCTAAAAGAGAAAAAAATGGAGTCAGACAAGTATGAAGCAGAGGATCTTAATAAGGTATTACGATCATTTTATGCATCTGTGCAAAGTTTCTCGGAAGGATAAAAATGTTAATTTAAAACAAATATGCCAATAAAATGTTTCAAATTCATATTCATGTCCAGTTTTTTTTCTTATGTGGCAAGTAGCCATGTAATAAGCGGGATAATGTAGAGGCAGCCTGTAGTTATCGTGAAATAAGCCCCTTTAGTGTGATACAAGACCCTCCGCTTTGCGTCGGGTCCTGATCACACTGTCGGGGTTTATTTCCCGATAACTACCAGCTGCCTCTACATTATCCCTTACTTAAGAAATGTTTACATGTGTATATACATTTGTATATTTATGTAAAATTTATGTTATATATAAATATAAATACTTAGTATATGCATTTTTTTCCTTCAAATTATACATGCATGTGTGCATATTTATATATACATAATTATTGTACACAGTTCACACACATATATGATGTAAAGAAAAACTTTTATTCTGCTATAGATTAATCGCGATTAATCGTTATGCATCCCTCATACATATATACATATACATATATATACATATATACATATATATATACATATATATATATATATATATATATACATATATATATATATACATATATATATATAAATATATATATACATATACATATATATACATATACATATATATACATATACATATATATACATATACATATATACATGTATACATATACCTATATATATATATATATATATATATATATATATATATATATATATATATATATATATATATATATATACAAATTGCTGCCACTACCTGGATTGACATTTTTTACACTTGCTAAGTGTGTCCCATCGGTGAATAATACTACGCTTGGGATCTTCCTGCCCACTAACACTTGAGCCAAATACAGGAAATACGTCATTTACGTAGTCAAGTGTTTAAGTGCAAATTACCGCAAGTGTGGGTATTTGGACGCAGCCTAGGGATCTTCATGCCCACTAGAACACTTGAGCCAAATACGGGAAATAGGTCATGTACGTAGTCAAGTGGTCAAGTGCAAAGACCGCAAGTGTGGGAATTTGAAAGCAGCCTCTGTTTTGGTTTGCTCTCGTGTGAGTATCTGACGTCACCGGGGAAACGCTTGGTTTAGATCGCACCATCCGTAAAACATGATGGATTGTTCATTACCCTTACAGGTAAAAAAATTATATTTAAAACCTGCTTGTTAAATGGCAATAACAAAACTCTCGTTGTTCCAAAATCCATTAAATTAAAAGATCTTGTAGTGCGAACTAAGATTCATCTCCCCCCTTCACAAAGAAATGGTACATCCCTAGCTTATCACCCGGCAATCAATCAACACAGGAGAAACAACCACAACACACCAAGCATCTTACTCAAAACCATGGACTTATTTTGTTATCCGACACAATACACTTTTTTTAATCTAAGGAGGCAAATAATTAACTTTTTATCGGCTAGGGGGCAAAATTTGAAGCTTTAAACAAAATGAGGACATATAAACTTTGACCAAGTTGAACTGCGAGTCCAGCAAGCAGCAGCGTGTCGCACAAAGACGCATCAGCCGAGATGAAGCACTGTGAGCCAGACGCGTTTCCATTCGTCTCCCCCACGGACTTATGAATCGCTCGTGGTTCGACCCTTCTCTTGGCTTTTGTATTTCGGTGTTTCTTGGACCGTTTACACTCTAATCGTACGCGATTATGTCTGATCCAAGTTACTGGAGCGCTGTGCCTGGCAGTAGCAAAGCTCATTTTGTGACTGGTGCGATGCTCAAGCGATCAAAAAGGTAACGTTTGATAAAATGCCTCAGCTTTTGTAGCCACGTGGATAATTATTGGTCAGTTTATGTAATTACAAAGTGTAGCGTGAGTTATAGTAATTATATGACGTAACGTTAGTTACCTGCCCATCATAGATGCGTCCAAAGTGTCAAATGTATCTGTCGCATCTAATCATAATAATGCATTATAATGGTCTAAAGATTATGTAGATTGTCGTATAGCTTTGTCGCATGCCTAACACTATGCTTTACTCAATTTGGGGGGACTTTTATTGCCTTTATGGTGGTAAAGGCTGCTGTGCACATGCATTGATCAAAATCTGTGTTTGCAGACTGATGTGAGAAATGATGAAGGTTGCATATGCATGACTTGTGCAAGAGGTGTTGCATGAATAAATGATATAATACATGCACAATATGATTCACCAGGGAGTCCTGGCTGATGCTGGCCAAAGCTTTAAAATCCCAATGCAGTCTGAAGTGTTGCCACACCAGTCTGTGTCTGTAGACATGGCAGACATCGTTTGTTTTTCTAAACCAGCAGAACAACATAATTGTAACCCTCTTGAGAGGCTGAGAGCTGCATTTGCTTTATAAATCTTTTGTTGGTTGATCACTGTTGATTTGACTTCTTTTTAATAACAACGTCTTAAACAATCATTGCTGGATTATAATGAAGGGTTTGTAATAATCCCTCTCTCCCCATGTTTGTGTGTGTGTGTTACAGCTGTCGCAGCAGTAATAGAAAGAGCCTTGGTGTTGGAACGCCGTCACCAACCCGCCCTCTCTCACCTCTCTCTGCCCACACAGGTAATACTCGCTGTCACATGATACCTGTGCTAGGACAGCTGACATAGAGCTGGGCAGTGACTGTTGAGAGGTTGGATGTATCTGTAGGAATACAAGGTTTTCATCCCTTCCCCCTATGTCTGTAACATCACTCATCACTCAAAGACTCATGTCCCTATTAAAGGGGTCATACTATGAGTTTTTTTTTAAAGATGTAAAATAAGTATTTGGTGTCCCCAGAGTGCGTATGTAAAGTTTTATCTCAAAATACTCCACAGATAATTTATTATAGCACGTTAAAATTGCAACTTTGTAGGCCTTAGCAAAAAGGTGCCGTTTTGTGTGTTTACTTTAAAATGCAAATGAGCTGATGAAATGAAAACACTGATCACAATGATGGTGGTTTGTTGCAATTAAAATTCAATTGTGCTGTCAATTACCTTCTGTCTCTCTCTTTCTCTCTTTCTCTCTGCACTAAATGGCAGTGCTGTGGTTGGATAGTGCAGATTAGGGGGCGGTATTGTAATTGGGCTTGTTACCTACCTTACAAAACAGGCGAATTCAAAGAATGGCTTACCCAAACAAAGTTACCGGGTTGTTCTTTTTAACGTTTTTTAGGGTGATATAAGCACTGGGGACCCAATTTAACTTGTTACTGGCTAGACAGAAGTAAGTGATATTAGGGGGAGGGACCTTCCCATTCTAAAGGACATTTTATTGGATATAATTATTGCAGTGTGATGCCAGATTTATACTTCTGCATATGGCTTATGCTGTAGCCTGTACACTGTAGGCTATGGGGAAGTTTTAATTAATACTTCAGCGTCGTTGTTCGCATTGATGTGCGTTACATATGCTGATCTCTAGTAGACAGCAGATTGTTTATGTTGTTGGCGAAGCATCTGCAGTGATAGAGGTAAACAGACTTTTGTTGTGGCCTGAGTTATTAAATATAGCTCCTCAACGTGGACCAACATTATTTAACAGTCGCAAGCGGAAATGCAGACCAAGGGGGAGGAGTTCTAGCAGACCAATAGTGCGTTTTGGTCCATGTAGCATTGACGCGTTGTACATTTTTGGATGGGTGCATGTCACGCTACGCCGTAGGCTACTCCGTAGGGTGTGCATCTCTGTGTAGGCTACGCCGTACAATCAATGCAGAAGTATAAATCGCACTTTAATCATCAAAGTTTTTGGTACATCAATGTTCTTAGAGGTGAAATAATTTTTAATGTATAATTAAAGTGATAATTTAAAATCCAATTATTAAAATGCATTTGTCAGCATTTAGATGTGCACTTCAATTTAGGGACCGTTTACATTTTTTACTTAAACCAATCGAGTTTTTATGCAGTTTGGCTGTTTGTTTACACAACATTGGCATCCTGAAAATGCAAAAAAGTTGTGCAAGTTTTTAATACTGACGCCTTGTCGTCATCACGTAAACGCAAATCTGTGATAAGTGACATTTTTAAGTGCCAGTTTTGTAGTGTTTCTTTACAAAGTGACATTGCCATCTACTGGCTGGGCATGCATAATACAGCATTTTTAGTCGTTGTAAAACATGGATCTTTTTGAAACTGATTTTTTTTAAAGCCCAAAGAAAATATGTTTCTGTTTTTTAATATATCACTGTTATGTAGCCTTAGATGGCTTCAGAGCTAATAGTTATGGACTGAAAGCCCTCAAATCTGCCTCTTTCACTAATGTGTTGCTGTGTTGTTTTCTAAAATTGACGAATGGTTTTACTTGAATGGTTTACTTAAAGATGTCTTTGGTATAAGAGAAAGTATTTTGTAAGGATGTGTACGTGAGTGTTTTCAGTAGTAGTTATAATTGATCTATTTCCAAAGCAGATAAATATCTTAAATTGTGTAATTTGTGAAACATCTGACGTTACTGTGTTTCTTAAATCCTGCAACTTACATAACACTGTGCTGTGTTGAAATGTCCTCTTGTTTCTCTACCAGCAGCAAGCAGCCCGTTGGACAGCCCACGAAATGTGTCCACGGCCATTTGTTCCCTCAACTTCCCCTTCGCCCGGAGGTAGACAAACCTTCATATTTTTCTTGTTTAGTTCATAGAAGACTGATCTGAAATTGTATGAATTTAAAACAACATTCCTGATCATTTTTATCAACACTTTGCTTACTGTCGGGGTCTTTATATAAGTTGACTCTGTATACTATTTTATTTATTTGACACTTATTAAGTGGCTCTTTCTCTGTAGACCTCACTAAGCGTATCCTCTCTTTTCTTTCACTTCATTTCTCTTTATTTCTTCTCAGCCACCTGGCTCGAGCTGACAGGTAGCCAATCTCTTTTTCACACTATTATCTAGTCATGCTTCAATCACTCTGCGTATTCCTGTGACTCTGTATTTACTTTAAACTGTACCTGAAAATTTGCCGTTTCACCTCTCATCTGACTAATGCAAGCCTTGACATCTTAAAAATGGGATTGTTTGCGTGATGCAGAAAAAAATAAAAATTTCTCATTGTGGTCTGGCTTATTGTAGACATATTAGTAATTATTGTATAATTCTGTATTCTGAAATGCTTTTTGTTTTCTGTCTACAGAGCAGAAGGTAGAAGGTGGTCGTTGGCTTCACTTCCATCCTCTGGTTATGGGACCAATCCTCCTAGCTCAACTGTCTCAGTATGTATCTCTAAATACTTTATTATAGTCTGTGGCCTACCCCTTATTTAAACTGCACACGTATGCGACACGTTACAGCTCGACAAGCTTTTTGTGCCACTGCCAACTCACACAAGCATTTCAGACACAAAGCAACTGATGATTTTGTTTTTATGTTTTTCCTGATTTTTGGTGTTTACCATGGTTAAGTAGACTAAATGGTTATGTCGATCCCTGCTGCTTCGATGGTTTAAACACAGAGAGGCTGCGATCGGCTCTGGTGGCCACATCGGAGCCATAACAAGTCACTAACGTGAGCAGTGTAATTTAGGTGTAAAGGGATAGTTAGCCCTATATTTAAAATCCTGTTGTTTCCCAGTCACTCTGATGGCATCCAAACCCAAAAGAAGAAATTTTGAAGCACGAAAGAGGACATTTCTTAAAATCCTTACCCCACTATTTTTCATATATAAACATGTAACCAATCACATCATCACAAGTTTTGTATCTGAAACTGACGAATGTAGCATCTATTTACATATTTATCTATGGTCCAAACTGTGCAATTTAGAAGAGGCGGGGAATAATTTGCATATTCATAGATCCACATATTCTAAGTGAGGCAAGGATGTAGAGTTACTTTTAAGCTGTTGTAAAGAAGGTTAGGGTTAGGGTTAGGTTAAGAAATTCCTGTCTTATTTTTGTCTATACTTATTCCTTTAACAATAAAAGAACAAAATTATAATATAGAACACACATTGCCAGTCATTGTTAAATTTGAGATTGATTTTAATAAAATAAGGCAGTGTTGTAGGCGAGTCCAATTCAAGTCCAAGACCAGATTGTCCACATTCAGCTGGACTCTGTCTTGACTAAGACTTGACACTTGATCTCTGGTCTTGACTCAGAATTGATACTTGATCTCTGGTCTTGACTCAGAATTGGTCTTGGTCTTGACTCAGACTTCACACTTAATCTCTGGTCTTGACTCAGACTTGATCTCTGGTCTTGGTCTTGACTCAGACTTGACACTTGATCTCTGGTCTTGGTCTTGACTCAGACTTGACACTTGATCTCTGGTCTTGGTCTTGACTCAGACTTGACACTTGATCTCTGGTCTTGGTCTTGACTCAGATTTGACACTTGATCTCTGGTCTTGACTCAGACTTGACACTTGATCTCTGGTCTTGGTCTTGACTCAGATTTGACACTTGATCTCGGTTCTTTACTTAGACTTGACACTTGATCTCTGGTCTTGACTCAGACTAGACACTTGATCTCTGGTCTTGGTCTTGACTCAGACTTGATCTCTGTCCCTAGTCTTGACTCAGACTTGACACTTGATCTCTGGTCTTGGTCTTGACTCAGACTTGATCTCTGTCCCTAGTCTTGACTCAGACTTGACACTTGATCTATGGTCTTGGTCTTGACTCAGATTTGACACTTGATCTCTGGTCTTGGTCTTGACTCAGACTTGACATTTGATCTCTGGCCTTGGTCTTGACTCAGATTTGACACTTGATCTCTGGTCTTGGTCTTGACTCAGACTTGATCTCTGGTCTTGGTCTTGACTCGGACTCGAGTTGGACTGGACTACATCACTGACAATAATGTTTTATAAGGTGTGGACTTTTTGCCTGTAGCCGTGTTTAAAGTGAAGTAATGCAGTCAATGTTGTTGTTTCACAGTCATCTTCATCGTCTCAAGAACGACTCCACCAGCTTCCATACCAGCCTACACAGGACGAGCTTCATTTCCTTTTCCGACACTTCCGAAGTTCTGAAAGCATGACTGATGAAGATGGGCGGCCCTCCACATTATTGCGACCTCGGTCACGTAGCCTCAGGTAAACAAACATGAACACCCACGTGGACTGTAAAATGCGATGTGGTCATTATTTGTTAATGTTTAGATTTTCCAGATCCATATGTTTAGTTTTCATGAGAAACTTTGAATTTTTATTGAAACTAAAGCAACTATGTTTGTGCCATGGCCTGTTACACCAGTTTAGGATTCATTGTCTTATTCCTCCCACTTTATTCTGTAAGATAAAAGCGTATTAAATCAAAATGAATATAATGTTCAGTGTTTGTTGGTAAGTCTGTCAGATGAGTGGACTTGTAACTTATAATGAATTCCCCCTGTTTTGGTTTTGTGAAAGAGCCTTTCTCGGGGCTGAGTCACAGAACATGTGACTGAATTCACTATGATGTAATTGAACACTGGGCTTTTGAAATTTGCATCCAGCCAGTGGTGAAAAGCAAGACAAATCTGAAGTAGAAGTGAAGAAATCTAATAAAATGATTAAATGTTCCAGTGCTGTTATAATAAATAAACAATGTCTCTGAATCCTGGTTGACCAATAAAATATAAGCACCTGAACTATATGTTTTCCTTACATAATTTTAATACTAAACAAAGTTTTTATCTTTTCCTTTTTAATTTAGTCCTGGACGAACAGGTGCCTCATTCGATAATGAAATTATAATGATGAACCATGTCTACAAGGAGCGCTTTCCAAAGGTATTTGGTACCAAACTTGCTAGTTAAGTTATTGCTTCAAATTATTGCTTGTTTGAGTATTGCTAAACATTCTTCTGTCCATCAGGCCACTGCTCAAATGGAGGAGCGTTTGTTTGACATCATCAGGCACTGTTCCCCAGACAGCATGCTACCACTGGGCGATGGAGTTTTGGGATTTATTCAGCACCAGCTTGCAGAGCTGGCCAGAGACTGTCTGGATAAATCCCAAAACGGTCTCATTACGTCTCTGTACTTCATAGAGCTGCAGGATAAACTGGAAAAGTTGCTGCACGAGGTAAGGCAGCAATCACGGGTTTAATTTAGTGAGTGCGTTAACACACTTTGTGTCATGCGAATTTCCTGCTTGAGTTTAATATTTTCAAGAAGATGCGTTTGAGACGAATAGCGCTTGTTCGTGGCAATCACGCGGGCCAATTCTCGTCATTTGCATCGCCCCGTGCGAATTCGTGTTTTTGCATTGACTTGGTATGTAATCTACTCGCGCAAATAGTAATAATAGCTTCTGGGGTGTATATAGCTCTGATTATGCTTGATAAACTGATAAGTTTTTTGGTGAACTGTTCCTTTAAGGCAGGAGGATCAAGTTGACAGTGAAACAAGCGCGATGCTGTGTTCTGCCGGTGGGCCAAGATGTGCTGGTCAGCCCCTGCTGTCTTTACCAGTCAAATAAAATCGCATATTATCAACAGTAACTGTGATTATTTTACCTAATGAGTACCCAAACTCCCCATTTACTATAAATACTTTTCAGATATAGCTAAGAAAATAGCATCTACTTATTATTCTCTCACTTCAACTGGTGTTTTCCAGCGACTGATTTCCCCAAACGCTGCGTTTGCCCATTTGCATGCACGTGAGCATTTGCGTGCGGGTGTAGTCGCACGTGTCGTTTCGTGTACGCGTGTGTACCCTGCAGCTTTGGTTTTGATTAGAAATCCAGATCTCCTCGTTCAGGAGCCATGCTCATCTTTGCAACTACAGGGTGTTAGTTTCCATAGCAACCCTTACGCCCACCCTGTATGTAGCGTTCAGCCCCAGGCAAGACTCTGCACGCTGTCAGATTGCTGGTGCGCTGTGGATGTCGTGCTCATGGACGAGGCTATTAAAGTGTTTCCCATAGTCTTAGTCAGCGGTGCCAGGCGCAGGGCCACTGATTCTGCAGTCATGCTGCTGTTATATCTTCAGTCATGAACGTGTTGTGATTGATAGTCAAAACCTGTGGTTTTGTGTTGGTATGTGGTTGTATCAGTCTGTTCCTCTTTCACTCTGTATTAGATCCCTTATAAGGTTTGATAGTGTTTGTTTTCTCCTCCTTATGAGGAGAATGTTATGTTGTCGTCGACCAGTATACGTTTTATATGTTGCATTCAACAATGGGGGTTTTGTTTTGTTATGGAAGGCCATTGGTGCCAAATATATATATTTTTCAGATTTTTTAAATATATGTTATTTATTTATTTATTTATTTATACAGTATATATATATTTTTAACTGTTTCATTACCTTTTTGATTTCTTAAATTGTTATTGACTGATTTTTTAAATATATATTTTAATATATATTTATATATTTATATTTATACAGTATATTTTTTTAACAAAATGTCAATTAAATAATACAATTATTTACTATAAATACCATTATTTATGGTATATGATTGTATTGATTGTAAGTTTTGACTATGACATTCATCCTCATTAAAATTGCCAGGCTACATGTCATTGCACTTGCAGTCCGAGCTGCCATCTGCTTGACTGGATGCCATCGTGACTGCATTGCTAAAAAAAGAATCGGTTCATTGTTTTGATGTCGAGGTAGAGGCATCCAGTGGCATTTCTCTCTTCCAGTGGCATTTGGTTGTCTGCAAAACATGAGTCATATGTCTCATCGGGCTTTGAGGCTCTTTAATGCCGATTTGGTAGCAGGTCTCCTTCACTTTGTTCAGCCTCGTCAAATATATTAAAGTGCAGTCATTTTAGTTTATCGTAGGAGTCTCCTGACCCAGCGTCATCTTGTGTACTCATCTCTACTCCTTAACAGCATTACGCGAGGAGACAGCAGCTCAGGATAGATTAAATCGCTTTCTATGCTTTGTCACAAACTTTTTTTTGCTCAGGATGTCTGCGTCTTTAGTTTTTGCGTCTTATGCATTTTCTCATCGTCATGTTGTACAAAACCTGCATAGCCTGACATAAAACACAATAGATGTTTGGTAGTGACAAGCCCAGTCACTATTTACTTACATTAGATTCTTTTTCCAATGCAATGAAAGTGGATGGAGAATAGGATTGTCTGTCCCTAACATCTGTATGCTTGACACCATCTTATTTGGTGTTTCACGGACGATAGTAAGTCAGTGTTAGAGTTATAAATGTTTACAAAATATTTGTTTTGCTGTGAACGATCCCTTTAAATAAATGTATTCAGCAAGTATGCAGAGTTGATTAAAATTCACACAGTGCATGGGTTGGATTTTGATCCTGTAGCACCAGTGCACATGTAGTCGTTATTACCTCCCACACCCACATCCCACAAGCCAGCAGATCCCTTACTTAAACAAGAAAAACATTCCAGTCTCTACCGAAAACTCCCGGTGTCCGGTGCTTATTTGATGAGTGCTGCTGTTTTTAATGGATCTGTAATGATGTGCATTGGTTTAATATGGCAGGTATTTGCAAGGAGGTTAAACAGGCTGGATTTTCAGCATTTAAATTTTTCCCTGGAGTCTGCTTATGTTAGTCATCTACTGCGGAGACAAAGCGCTTTTTTATTCGCTTTTTACATAATAATTATTTTCCATCCTCTTTCTGACTCCTAAAGCTGTACAATTTTGCCGCTGTACCCTTAAGACTTTTTAATGTACAGGACCTCTCTTATGACTTATGATTATTAGTCAGGGTGGGATAAGCACTGAAGGAAAGTTCTGGCCTGGACTTAATACAATTTTAAGGGCCAATATAATGCCTATTTTTACAAGATGCAAAATAAGTCTCAGGTGTGCCCAGAATGTGTCTTTGAAGTTTAATTTTAATTTCACTAAAGTGAAATTACTGAACCTAAACATAAGAGCCTGATTAAAAAAATACTAATTTACAAGTAAACATGTCAGATGCACTTAGAGAGTTTTTTAAACATTTAAACTCTTACATTTTAAACGTGATCATGGTTCTGATGTTTTTTGTTTTTCATAATCTTGCTTGCAAAGAGCTTTGCATTGGGAATGTTTGCACACTATTATTAAAGAATCATGGGCCTATTTAATTGGGTGTGTTTGTTTGTTCAGGCTTTGGAGCGCTCGGAGAGCGAAGAGGTTTCAGTTATCACTCAACTTGTGAAAAAGATCCTGATTATCATCTCACGCCCTGCACGACTGTTGGAGTGTCTAGTAAGATTGTGCAAAACAGATACACTGCTTCTTCACAGACCTCCACTTAATATTCCTAAGCAATCTTATATGGCCAGTTGGTATTATTTAAGTATTAAAGGGTCTTTGTTCATGATATTCCTTAAATCTTTCACTAGGAGTTTGACCCTGAGGAGTTCTACCATCTACTAGAGGCAGCAGAAGGTCATGCGAAGGTTGGCCAGGGCATCAAAACTGATATTCCCAGATATATCATCAGTCAGCTGGGGCTTAACCGAGATCCCCTTGATGGTGCGCTATCTGTTATTCATTGTTTGATTTTCTTTTTTTGCAAAACCTTTGCAAGCTAACTTTCTTGTGTCTCTTATATCCATGACAGAAGTTGTTCAGTTAGAAGAGCAGTATGATTCAGGTCCAACGCTGACGATTGATTCTGAAGAATCTGCAGAGGTACGTGAGTTAAATCAGAAAATGGCTTTATTGAGGTTCAGTGTTGGGGGTAACGCATTACCTCACGCATTACGTAATAATATTACTTTTTTGAAGTAACGAGTAAAGTAACGCATTACTTTATAAATGCACACATTAATATTTGAGTTACTTTTTTAAAAAAGTAATCCGAGTTACTTTTCAGTTTAATTAATTCAATGTAAAAATAAAATAATGTACTAAATTATACTGAACATATTTATGTAGAATTACGCACTTTGTGCGCATGACCAGGAACAGTTTGAGTCAGAAACGGAGATGGCAGGCCAGAGCTTGACATTTTTGCGATCATAAAAAACACCTGCAAGGCCTGAAAGATATCAAGCCTTAGCCAAGTAACGCAAAAGTAACACAAAAGTAACTTAAAAGTAACGTAAGGATTACTTTCCATGAAAAGTAACTAAGTAATGCAATTCGTTACTTTTTTGGGGAGTAACTTAATATTGTAATGCATTACTTTTAAAAGTAACTTTCCCCAACACTGCTGAGGTTTATGAGATATGATTAACATTAAACCTCTTCCTGTTTCTCATAGCAAACTAAATCAATACCGACACCAGCACGCAGAAAACCTCTGGAGAGTGATTTTGAGACCATTAAACTCATCAGTAATGGGGCTTATGGGTAAGCGAATCACATCAAAGCTCAAAGTATTAAAATTATTACTTAAGAAGCAAAATAAGGATAACCTCGTAGTTGGCAAAATATGATTTAAAGCAAATTTTGGAGTGCATCATAAAGTCCAGTTCGAGACCATGTCTGAAAGGACCAATCAGAGCTTTTTACATTTTGTTTAGGGGTGAGGTTATTTTAATACATTATTTCTCAATTATAGGCATTGTTAAGATTTGTAAAGTATGTGACTCATTAAAGGGACACTCCACTTTTTTTTGAAAATTTCCAGCTCCCCTAGAGTTAAACATTTGATTTTTACCGTTTTGTAATCCATTCAGCTGATCTCTGGGTCTGGTGGTATCATTTTTAGCATAGCTTAGCATAATCCATTGAATCTGATTAGACCATTAGCATCATGCTAAAAAAAGGTTACGTTTTTTTTTCTTCCTATTTCTTTGTTAACTTTCAATGGCAGGGGGTTATTTTCATTGGCTGCGTACTATCATTGCGCCTGCTGCAGTCATGTTACGGCAGCAAAGTCTTTGATTATTACGGCAGATTGAGAATATAGTTCCGAGCCATATTGGCCAAGAAAATCAAAACTTTTAATTTTCTATCGGTCTTTGTACACGATGTAACTACAGAAGAGTCAAGTTTTAAATAGGAAAAATATTGAAACTCTTTGGTCATTTTTTTAGCGTGATGCTAATGGTCTTATCAGACTCAATGGATTATGCTAAGCTATGCTTAAAGTGGTACTGCCCAGTGGCGAACCGTGGGTACTTCAGCTGGGCCTTCAAAATATGCAATGAAGTGCAAATGCCTCTCCATCCATAATACTAGGCTATTCGTATTTCGTTAAATCATACAGTGAACGTGTAAAAATTCTGAGCACGCAAAGTTAAATTACAGAATGGGCATTGTCTGCCTTTAAATGCAGTTTTAAAGTTTAAAATTACTTTAATCTAACTGATAAACACAAATACAGACTCTGCTGCTCTGTAATGACAGTCAGGGGCTCTGTAAATTTGCATTTAACAAGCTTAAATTATGTTCTTTAATTTGTTTTTTATTTTTTGGAAATATATATTTAGCTGTAGGATACCTTGTTAGCCTTTTTCATAAGGGGAAATATAGCACCCTGCGTTCTCAGTGCACCTCCTTGTGGCTTATAACTGTTGTTATAAGATATCCAGGGCTCGCAAAATCTCTAGCCCGAGCCCCGAGGGCTACCAAAATGTATCTCCGTCCTGCCCATTGAGTATAGCGGGGAAAAAAATATTTGAATGTTTTCGCATTCTCTCAGATTTTGTTAGGAAATTATATTGTATGTAATTCGGCGTCGTCTGTCAGTCATTACTATCCTCACGTAACAAGTGAAACTGTCAGGAAGTAAAAGTATAATTAAACCCTTTATTTTACTCGTGTTCGCGTCATATTTACAGTCTCCTTTGCACGCGCTTCTCCCGGCTGTGCTCTTCACGAGTACGCGCTTAAGTTATTTCGTTTTTACCTCAGCCCTATCAAGCTAACCACAACGTCAATCACGTTTTCCGCGGTTTACCTCAACCACTCTCACCGCAGAGATTCGGGGCACTAGACTGTATTAATATTAACGGTCTATGATCTTCGTCTTTGGTGTTCAACGGCTGCTCGCATCCAGTTTGTTGCATGCTTAGGACTTCATGAAGGCTTACAATGTTTTGTTTTTTACCCGCCCCCTTGAAATCAAAACGTGATTGGTTGATTTGCCCGTCACTCTCCACACCAAAACACATAGCTTGGCCTTCCCTGGGATTCATGAAGTCCTAACCAATGAATGAGCCAGATAACCGGGCCTTAATAGAGACAGACGATTCTGATTGGATTAGATGTTTTCATGACATGAACCTGACAGTAAGCATAACGTTAGAACAGATGAGAGAAAATATATTACATGTATTGTATTAAATTGAATTAAATAGAAATTTTAAAATGTAAAAACATATTTTTATTGAATACTATATTATTTATTTGTATTATTATTATAAAAAATCTTTTTGTAAATTTTTTTAGGCCTTCTCTGAAGGCGTAGAAGGCCCTGAAGGTTCCCCACTGGTACTGCCAGACCCCGAAATCGGCTGAATGGATTCCAAAACGCTAAAAATCTAATCTTTTACTCTAGGGGAGCTGGAAAATGAGCATATTTTCAAAAAAGTGGACTATACATTTTATATATAAATTTTACATACAGTATATATCATTTATTTGTGATTCAAACCGAACACACTAACCAACCAAATTCAGTAGTTAGTTATTCCCTGGTTGAAAAAACAAACACTTTGTACGCTTCATTTCCATACAAAGTCATAAAAACCTTGTTACTTCCTTACTCCCGGAAGTTCTGTAAAGCTAACCAATCAGATTAGAGCTGTCATTTTCAGTCAGAACACATTCCATTTTTGTGTGCAACATGAATCAGATGGTGAGCGAATGTGGGCGGTCCATGTGAGGCAGAGACTCTCATCTTCCAGCTTTAATCTTATCCAAGCTCAGTACATCATCTTGTTATCTTCAAGCGCAGGTAGCTGCCAGAACTGCTCTAGCAGCCTGCTGTTTGTAAAGGTCTGTGATGTATCCTGCTATGTTTTCCATCTCTCCCGCAGGGCCGTGTATCTGGTAAGGCATAAAGAAACTCGCCAGCGATTCGCCATGAAAAAGATCAACAGACAAAACCTGATTCTGCGAAACCAGATACAGCAGGCGTTTGTGGAGCGAGACATCCTGACGTTTGCAGAAAACCCCTTTGTAGTTAGCATGTTTTGCTCGTTCGAGACACGCAGACACCTGTGCATGGTCATCGAGTATGTAGAAGGTCAGGCACTGAACATTATTATCATTTTTATCGAGTGCGGAATCAGTTGAAGCAAAAAACACTGTTTGTTTATTCATAATAAGTAATAATGTCTGTAATTTAATCTTCAGGTGGAGACTGTGCCACGCTGCTGAAGAATATGGGACCACTTCCTGTGGACATGACCAGGATGTACTTCGCAGAGACGGTACTGGCACTCGAGTACCTACACAGTTACGGCATCGTGCACAGAGATCTCAAACCTGACAAGTAAGAAAAGTTTGAGAAATGTGTAGTGAGATTCGGTCTGATAATAAATGATGTTAAACAGTTCTGATGTCACTTTGCAGTCTCTTAATTACTTCCATGGGGCATATTAAACTCACTGACTTTGGCCTCTCCAAAATCGGCCTCATGAATATGACCACCAATCTGTATGAAGGCCACATAGAGAAGGACACCAGGGAGTTCATTGACAAGCAGGTGAGATTGTTTTTATACGACTGAACCAAACACTGTGTTATACACCCCTAAGAAGTGCCCTTTGCCCTCCCCTTTAAGGGTAAATATGATATTTTTCTCAATGGTATTAATATTAATCTCTTAGATTTCTGTTGTTTTCACTGTGCTATAGGTTTGTGGCACTCCGGAGTACATCGCACCAGAAGTGATTCTGCGACAGGGCTATGGTAAACCTGTGGATTGGTGGGCCATGGGTATCATCCTGTACGAGTTCCTGGTGGGATGCGTTCCTTTCTTCGGAGACACACCCGAAGAGCTGTTTGGACAGGTGGTGAGCGGTGAGTCTTTACCATTAGCCGTTGAGACACAGATTCCAATAAAAGGATCAGGAAGCTTTACATACCGGTTTGAAATGAAACTAAAATCGGATTTGATGTTCTGTATGCAGATGAGATTATCTGGCCAGATGGAGATGAAGCCCTTCCTGTAGATGCCCAAGACATGATCACACGATTACTGAAGCAAAGCCCGCTGGAGAGACTTGGGACAGGTATTTTATTTTAGGTCAATTGTCGCTAAACATTTTTTAGCTACATTGGTCTGAGAAATTTGCATGTATGTAGGTGGAGCTCCAGAGGTGAAGCAGCACATGTTTTTCAATGGACTGGACTGGAACGGACTCCTGCGTCAGAAGGCCGAATTCATCCCTCAGCTGGAGGCAGATGATGACACCAGTTATTTTGACAGTGAGTCTCGGATGAATTCGGCACACTCTCTATGTAAACGCCTGGAGCCAAGAGCTCTTATGTCAACTTGTTTTGCCAGCTCATCCCCTAAGATAACTTGTTTGCATTGACCCGTGTTTTTGTGCAGCTCGATCTGAACGCTATCACCATTTGGCTTCAGATGAGGATGAAGAAACTAACGATGAAGAGTCTTCCCTTGAAATACGCAGATTTTCATCTTGGTCAAATCGGTTTAGCAAGGTTGGGGGTTTTCTTTGTTTTTACCCTCAATGTTATCTAGGACCAAATGTTTTCATATTAATTTAGATTTATGACATTATCTAAAATTCTAAGGTTATATTTACAGCCAAACTAGAGTGTAGCTGAACTGGCAGCTACTAGTTAAACTGCATTTTTGGTGCATGAAAAAATGCTCATCTTTGAAACATAAAATAAAATAAAAACATTTTGATTTAAAAAATGTACAATGCTGTTTTTGAAATCCAAGGCTATTGTTGAATAGACAAGACTATTTCTTTTTGCATCTCATCCATCATTTCACAGGTGTATAGCAGCACAGAGCATCTGGCCACCCCATCCAACCTGAGTTTCTCCTCTGACCGCAGTCACAGTGAGGAGATAGAGGACCGAGCGGAAGGGAGAGACGCTAACCTCCCTGGAGAGATTCAATGGCAGGCCTCCTCCTCAGACAAGAGACTCTCTGCTCAGAGAGCTGGGTGAGAGCACACACTTATTTGTACTTATAAGTACTGTTACTTATTTTTATACATTTTATCTACTAGAAGTTCTTAAGGAATGAGAAATTTGTTATTTATTCCCACTTTGATCATTTCATACCATATAAGGATTTTGTGCCAGAATGTTTATGCCCGCGATCCTGGAGGGTTGGTGTCCTGCGCAGTTAAGCTCCAACTTGCCTCAGCACACCATCCTGGAAGTTTGTAGTCGGCATAATAAGACCTTAATTAGCTGCTTCAGGTGTGTTTAATTAGTGTTGGAGCTAAACTCTGCAGGACAGAGTTTGGGCACCCCTGGTTTGTGCCATTATTTTCCATTAAACAATGGCACACGCCCTTAATCATGGAGAACTTTAAGGCTTAATATAATTTAAATGGATGAGTTACAAAAAATTCACCCCCCTTACAGTTGTCATTCATTTCAATTCCACGTTATTGTTTAAATTTCTTTCAAAATTTGTCTTACATGCCATAACGTTTTCTGTCTTACAATATTACACAATGACAAAAAAATGACAACACACTCATACACTTCCAACTACATTCCCTTAATCCTCATACCTACTATGATCCCCACTTGTAATTTATACATTTTATTGACTATAGCTATATAGACCAAAAACACTTTTTGTGCCAGGCTGTAAATACATTTATTTCTGCTGTAAAGTTGGGCATTTTAACATGGAGGGGGTCTATGGGATTGGAGCCTATCTCTAGTGGTCAGTCGATGAATTGCAGTTTAAAGAATTACCCAACTTAAAAAAAAAAATCCTGATAATTTACTCACCCTCATGTCATCGAAGTTGTTTATGTCTTTATTTGTTAAGTCGAGAAGAAATGAAGTTCTTTGAGAAAAACATTCCAGGATTTTTTTCAATTTAATAGACTGATGGTGCATTCTCACCAGCCACGGTAGAGGTGGCAAAAACGCGCTATTCGCGTTTAGGTTCACTTGCTTCATTGAAATGCTAGTCAATTGAGACATTCACGTGGAAATTCGCTTCATGGGAGGGGCTTCTGTGACTCCACCACTCCGCTCGCTTCCTGTAATCACGTCACTACTACAGCAAGGTCCTGATTGGTTAACGTGGCGCGGAAATCTGCCAATTTTTCAACCTGTCCGTTTCCCGCGGCAACGCTCAATTTGCACTGAACGCGCCATCCGCGCTGCGCTTACCGTGTGTACCACGCCGCAGGATGCCTTATCGTGTCTTTGCATTGACTTAACATGTAAATCACTTGCGCTTGCCGCGTCTACCGTGTCTGGTGTAACCCTGCATTAGACCTCCGATAATGTATGCGATTTTGCAGAAGATAATGAGATGCGCATGAGATACACCCACGCCTTCTTGGACCCCAACAGTTTACAGTTTCAAAGCAGTTTAAAATTACAGATTTAACACAGCTTCAAAGGTCTCTGAACGATCCCAAACGAGGCATAAGGGTTTTATATAGAAACACGATTGTCATTTTTGACAATAA
Source organism: Paramisgurnus dabryanus (assembly GCF_030506205.2). Classification (NCBI taxonomy): domain Eukaryota; kingdom Metazoa; phylum Chordata; class Actinopteri; order Cypriniformes; family Cobitidae; genus Paramisgurnus; species Paramisgurnus dabryanus. The sequence continues at coordinate 23,488,345 of NC_133350.1, read as the reverse complement.
AAATAAAAATATGCACTTTTAAACCACAACTTCTTGTCACAACTTCACAGCTGTGTGTTAAACAATAAACTGACACAAAGACATATTTATCATTCCACATTCAACAACGTTGGAACGGTCCTCTATCTCCACACTTGTAAACACTGGAGTAATAGTTTCGCAAGCGTCATGCGTGACCTTTCGATGTCGTTACGGTATTACGTAAGATCGCGCTGGCGCGTCACACGGCTGGTGCAAGATGAGAAGTTGTAGATTAAACGTGCATATTTTTTATTTTTCTTGCCTCGTTTGGGATTGTTTAGAGTCCTTTGAAGCTGCATTGAGACTGCATTTAAACTGTAAACTGTCCAATAAAGTCTATTAAATTGAGAAAATCCTGGAATGTTTTCCTCAAAAAACTGCATTTTTTCTCAACTGAACAAGACATTTTGAAATGAGATATGGGGGTGAGTAAATTATCGTAATATTTTTATGTAAGTGGAGCATTCCTTTATGTCCCTTAAATGTTGACTTCACGACAGAGACCGAAAGGTTGCCCCTTGATTTAAACTGGTATCTAATGTTTGGTTGTGGCACACAACAACCAATTGCATTTGGCAAAGATGGATGGGTTGATTGATTGTATTGTATTAAAAGAAAGTGTTTTCATTTTGGAATCTAATTCATATAGATAAAATGACAGTAGATGTTATTGGGCAGCAGTCACATGTATGTGTGTTTGATCTTTGGCAGCCTGCGCCCTCGAGCTTCCTCCAGCTCCTCTCAGCCCGAGCGTGCTGTCAGCCCTCTAGTGGCGAGCAGCACACACAGTCTGGAGGCTATGCCCCGATTCGCCCTGTCCACAGATGATGAGGGTAAATTTGTATTAATCTTTATGTCAATCACATCAAGTAAAGCAGGGCATTAATGGAAGAATGGTGCCTGTATTAAAATGTACCGTGTTTGAGAGGATCATCACCAGGGTTTTTAATGTACGATAAGAAGTTATTTTTTATCGAATATTAAAAGACAACCAGATCAGTTGTTTTCTCTAGCAATTTTCAAATGAGATTTTTTTAGTGATTGTGTTAAATTTTGTCATTCTCTGAGATCAACCCTTTAATTCTGCAGCTGAGGTTGTGGTATCCAACCTGCGACGAATCAGACTACGTAGCAACAGCACAGGAACGAAACACTCGTCGCCAAGGGAACAAGGAAGCCCTCCGTGCTTTGGGAACCAGCTGGAGACGCCCGATAGGCAGCGTCTCTCACCAGGACGCAAAGTCCCCAAGTCTGCGTCAGTGTCCACCCTCTCTCTCATCATCACGCCAGGTCAGGACCCAAATACTGTTACCATGGCAACACTGCCAAAATTCTTCTCCTCCACCTTGCTTTTGCACCATTATAATCAAATAATCCAGAAAACGACTTGATAGTAAGATGCTTTTATACAATGCAGTATTTATTTTATGCGCTACATTTGAAGAGTTCGGTTTTCGAAACACAATAAATTTTGATTGATTTTGGTAAAAATGTGTTTTCTATACCAAGAAAGTGATCAGATGAAAACCACTATTTTCTGTTACAAACTTTCACATAGCATCTTTAGGTTATAAAAACATTAACAATTTAAATCCTTAATTTGATTTTCAAAGATTTATTATAAAAACTGATTATTTTTTCAACAAAATGCAATAAATCCAAGGTTTTTTTTTTCAAAATGCTATAAATCTATTGAATCAATATATAAACGTGCATTCATCTTTGCCATGTTATATTCATTTAGTTGACTAGTGGTATACACTGATTAAAAAATAAACATTAATGGCATTAATCAAAACACTTTGTCATATTAAGAACACTGTCATTGCTGCTGTCATCCATGGGACGTCATCGCTGATTTTTTTTCACAGTGATCAGCTGTAAAAAGTTTTGGTCCTGCTTGACTTTTGTTGGCTTTGCGTAAGAAAAAGAAACGTTTTTCATAAGATCCCCTGTAAGGAGGACTGGCGTTTTGGGGAAAAACGGAGAAAAGATGACAGAATAACACGGCGGATATCGGATTTTGCTTAAAATTAAGAATTTACTTTTAAATACTGACCAAATACAATACTGATTTTGGCGGTAACTCTTTTTTTTTTTTTATGGCATTTATCGCGTTTTGGAACCAAACTCTTCATATATTTGTATGCGTTGTGTGTGTATATATATATAGTATGCAGTATATATATTTACCAAGAATATTGGTATGAATGTTCCTTATGAATGCAAAGGTCATGGGTTTAATCCCATAGGTGATAAGTTAAAAGGTAATTATAGAAAACTGAAACATTTTATCCTTAATTTTTCCCAGATGATGGGAGTGGCAGCCTGCACGCACGCTCCATCTCGCCCCGATCATTTTCCTCTAACCCATCATCTCGAGACTCCTCCCCCAACCGTGACCTGTCGCTCAGCATCAGCAGGCTCCGCCCCCCAATCATCATCCACAGCTCTGGAAAGAAATTCGGCTTCACCCTGCAGACCATTCGTGTTTACATGGGCGCCAGTGATATTTACACAATACACCACATGGTGTCGGTGAGTGGCACACAGTAATTGAGTTCAACTTCCAGGAAATGAAAGTGAAGTTTTCAATAATTCTCTCTCTCTCTCTCTCTCTCTCTCTCTCTCTCAGGGTGTGGAGGAGAGCAGTCCGGCTCATGAAGCCGGCCTGCGAGCGGGAGATCTGATCACCCATGTGAATGGAGAATCTGTACAGGGTCTGGTGCACACAGATATGATGGAGCTCCTGTTGAAGGTACTGGCACAGCAGAGCATTCAAAACAATGCTTGACAATCCAGAATCTATTTTTACAAATTGCTGTATGTATTTGATTTGTTTAATTGAGTAATTTATGTTTATGATGTGCAGAGTGGGAACCAGGTGTCCCTTCAGACTATCGCCCTTGAGGACACGTCTATAAAGATCGGGCCGGCACGCAAGAGCAGCTGTAAAGGAAAGATGGCCCGACGCTGTAAGAGAAGCAGATGGAAGGACAGTCAAGATCGGTCAGCACAGTTTGCATCTGCATCTATGTTTTGCTGTATATTTACATTTGGAGCATGTGCATGTTTGAACCTGTTGAATGCGTTGTGTTCACCCAGGAGGCGCAGCGTGTTGAAAAAGCTGTCTAAACAGAGCACAGTCATGCATAGCAGTCGCAGTTTCTCCTCTGGTCTGCATCACTCTGTGTCGTCCAGCGAGAGTCTGCCGGGATCTCCCACCCACAGTCTTTCCTCTGGACCCACCACACCTTGCCGAAGCCCTGTTCCAGATCACGCAGTCGGTATGACCTCCTGTCTTTGATCTTAATCGTTGATTTTGTAAAAAAAGTAACTTGCATGCATTACAAACTCTCACAAACGGTTGCTATTCATTCAGATGCCGGCCTGTCCCAAAACGCACCTCAGTGTTCCAGCTCTCCAAGTTCAACGGCGGTCCAGATGCGACCCAGCTCACTGCACGGCCTCGGGTCAAAACTTGCCAACCAGCGCTACAATAAAGTAGTGAGACGGAAGTCCACCAGCAGCATCCCGCCCTCTCCCCTGGCCTGTACGTCCTCGCAGCAGGCCCTATCCCCCCAGCGCTCCCCCTCCCCCCTTCCCAGCATCTCCAAAACCCTTCACCACTCCTTCCATGGCAAGACCCTCTCGCCCCCCACAATCATCCGGCATGTGGTCAGACCCCGAAGTGCAGAACCTCCACGTTCCCCTCTGCTGAAGAGAGTCCAATCTGCCGAAAAGCTATCGGGGGCCTTATACGCTGATAAAAAGCCGCACGCACCTCGCAGGCACACGCTGGAGGTCCCTCACAGCGAGATGGACGTTCCCGGGGAAGCTGAAACGGAGACAGCGTACACGTTGGATCACGGCAGGCTCGGTGGGTACTTGTGCGGGCAGCGATTGAGAGACTGGTCCGGCGAGCGCATGGAGCAGATTGTGGTAATGCGTAAACTGAATCTATCCGAGCGCCGGGATTCCTTCAAGAAACAGGAAGCTGTACAGGAAGTGAGCTTTGATGAGCCGGATGACAGGGCGCCGCAGAGTTCAGCGCAGAACGATGCACGGCCCAATCAGCAGACTGAGTGGATGATGGGCAGTATGCAGTCAGAGGAGGAGTGCGAGGTAAGGAGGAACCCGTTGGTTCCCCAAATTGCCGTGCAGGGATCTGAAAGTGAAGAGGCGGATGAATGGCAGCTTTGTTCAGATGAGGAGGATGAGGAAGAGGCGGATGAAAAAGGAAACATCTCACAGACTCTGAGTCAGGATGACCCTCGGGCTCACAGCATGGACAGGGACGCCCAACTCTCCTCGGCACCCTTGCATGAGCCCACTGAGACGAATACAGATGCATCCAAGCCAGAAAAACTAAAAGGGCAAATTGAAAGAGAGATAAACAAGTGAAAGTCTGTTATCGCAGAGCTTCATCTGCTCTTGCGTCTCGGTGCACCTGCTGAGACCATTTGTTTGATTTGTTACCACGCAGAATTCGAACGGTTACAGAGAGAGGATGCTTTATTTTGTTACATGTAAAGTGAAGTAAGCTAGTCTTAAGCAGGGAATATTTGTTTTTTACTTTTTATTTATTGAAGAGATGTACTCTCAGCCAAAAAAAAGAAAACGCTGTGGTTGCTGCTGAGGAGGGACATTGAATTACTTAATTTTTTATGAAAAGGCTTAAATCCGTTTAATCTTTCAAGAGCTCAAGCTCTTCATTTTTGCACAGACGCTGCGTCTATCTTAAAAGCTGCAAGTGTAAATGGTATTCGAATTAAATTGAGATACTGTGGATTAGGGCTGCAAAATGATTAATCGCGACTAATCGTTTGCAGAATAAAAGTTTATGTTTACATCATATGTGTTTACTGTATATAATAATATTATTTATTTATATTTATATTAATATTTTTATATACAGTAAACACATGCAAGTATATATTTAAGATATGTGTAGATGCGTATATGCATTCGTATATTTGTATATAATATATATTATATATAAATACCTAATGTATATAAATATTTTTTTATTATGCATGTGTGTGTGTGTTTATATATACAGTACATAAGTACACACACACACACACACACACATGTAAACATAAACTTTTATTCTGCAAACGATTAGTCGCAATTAATAATTTTGCAGCCCTACTGTGGAATATTATTACATGCTAGGAGTTAAGAGAGCATTTAAAAAAAGTATAGATAATTAAAATAGTGTGTCTACTATTTGGGCTTAAATGATACTCCAGAAAAATATGAAAATGACCCCATGATGTACTCATGCATCTCAGATTGCTTGACAGTATGTCCATCATCTTTCAGACGAACACATTATTTTAGTATATGTCCATGCTTTTCCAAGTTTTATAATGTTCGAAAACAGGGATCAGGAAACAAATTTCTGACTTTAAACACCAAAAAAGTGCATTCATCCTTCACAGAGGTAATCCACATGTCTCCAGTTGGTTAATAAAGGTCTTCTGCTATTAATCGATGTGATTGGTTAAGAAAAATGTCCATATTTTAAACTTTATAAACTGTAGTGCCGCTGTTACCAGAAGCTAGTTATTATAGTTGATAAAGTTTAAAATATGGATATTTTACGTGCATCACAGACCTTTATTAACTGTTTGGAGCCATGTGGATTAGTTCTTTGAAGGATGAATGCACTTTTTTGGGCTTTAATGTCAGAAGTTGTTTCCTGATCCCTGTTTTCTCCCATTATAAGCTTGAAAAAGAAAGTTTAGAGTTTACTAAAATAATGGGTTTGTCTGAAAGATGATATGTATCTCGGATGGCTTGAGGGTGAGTAAATCATGTAATTTTGATATTTGGCTGGAGTACCGTTTTATTGTGGGAACTCTGAGAATCATAAATTGACCCAAAAGTGTCCAAAAAAGTAGTTTTACACCAGGTATATTTTACTTTTTTAATATGAATTTGTTTTAAAAGTAAAATACTCTTCTTAAAGGGATAGTTCACCCAAAAATGAAATTTCTTTGTTCTGCTGAACACAAAGGAAGATATTTGTAATAAAACAGGAAACACTATTGACTAGTTAAAAATATCTCTCAAAATATCTTCCAAAGAAATTTAAATAACAAATTTTCTTTTTTGGGGGGTGAACGATCCCTTTAATGCATCCTTTTAGTTGAAGTGCAAATGTTTTGTTGATTTTAAATTTAGCAGTTGCATTTCACTTTTTAAATTTGTGAATTGGTAAAAATTTACTTTTGCGACAAAAAGATTCAAATTACCTTTGTAACTTTTCACTACTTTTCATCACACCAAAGTTCCCAAAGTTGCATTTCCCCCCTCAAAATCATTACTTAAAATTTTCACATCACTTTGTGTGACTTTCCATTCTGTTTATTTTCATATCTTTTAAAAAGAAAAAATGCTCACGGGTGCTAAGATGAACAGTTTCACAGACACCACAGAATTCTGATGTCATACCTGAAGCTGCGGTCATTATCATCACACACACGACAGCTGAAACTCACTGCATCATAGTCTTCAATGGAGTTCTCACAAGCTTTTGTATACCTGAATTAATGATGTTTACATTTTTTATACATATGAATTTCTACTGTGCGAATGGATCTGTATGACCACTGTTCTTATGTTTTTGACAAATCTGTGCAGAACTGGAGGTGATGGGTAGATGCTTTAGATGTATTGTTATGTTCAAGTTAAGAGTGATGGCTTTCTGTTAGACCGATCAGAATAGATGTTTTATATGAATTATATGCATGATCTGCTTCCAAAACACAAATAGTTATACATTTTCTGGGTGTAAGATTTGTTTTTTGTTTCTTTAGGATGTTTGTTTGGGCCTAAAACAGGACAGTGTTTTTATTGCACATATAAGCTGCATGAGAAGATGCATTGGATGTTATTTTGTCAGGACTTGATGCTGTTTATTTATTTTAAATCTGTGGCACATGTTCAACAATACATTTCTTGTCTGTTTTTAAGGTTTTTTGTTTACTGCAAACCATTTCGGATCCGTCATTGTGCAACTTTATGCATCAGGCTGCTGTATTCGCAAGCTAATTTGTAGATTTTTAATAGGATGTATTTTTTTATATTTGAATGTCAGACAATCGTTTGCATGCTGCATGTTAAGTGAATACACGGTAAGCGTTGGCATGGCAACGTGAGTGCAATATGTGTTCAGTGGTTAAGTATAACCAACTCTTTGAATTACAGTAATGTGATTAAAAGCTTAATGTCATGCAGACCCTGTTGTGACATCTTATCCCTCTGGAATCACAGACTTCTGTGGATGAAGTGTTTGCTGTCTACAATGCTGTTAAAAACCACTCTAAACCTGTTTAGACATAACTGTCTGACACACCCACTGTTGTTACATTCACAGCAGTGAGATATTCGTCATCTTTATATTCTCTTGTGCTTTCTTCCATTTTTCAGAAGTGTCAAGAATTATTCATTCTTGGTCTGTGTTTGTAAAAAAAAGTTTTTATAAATATTTTTTAATATTGTTATAACTGTTTGTCTTACGTTTTGTAATAAACCATTCACTGATTTAAGAGGGAAGATCTTGGCCAATTTAGTTTTTTTATGCAGTATGTGACCCTGTCTGTGAAATCCAGGTTGAAGTATCAAAGTTTAATTTTATTCTTTAAAATAATCTTCCCCTGTCCGTATTAAAGATATCAAAGTTATATATTTTTTAAAATTTTTACATTATGTAGGATAATTTTATAAAGACAACAGTAAATCACAAAAATATGACTTTACCTGGGTTTTTACAGCCCGAGTCACAAATACAGATTTAAATTTGTCTTGAAGTACACTAGTCAACATTTGAAGTGGATTAAAACCTTTCATAGGTATGAAAGGTTTTAATCCACTTCAAATGTTGACTAGTGTAAAAGTTCTTTTCTTAGGACAACTTTGAGGAACTTTTTTATCCACTTCAAAATTTAATTTAATAGGCCTATATATTAATATAACAATGAAATTTTTTGTTGTTGTTTAGATTTGTATTTCAACTATTTTCACCAAATTTAAAACATATAATAGTGGGTTTTTTTTAATGAAACTTAATTTTTTTTTAATAGGCTCATTTTCCAGCTCCCCTAGAGTTAAACAATTGATTTTTCCTGTTTTGGAGTCCATTCAGCCGATCTCCGGGTCTGGCGGTACCACTTTTAGCATAGCTTAGCATAATCCATTGAATCTGATTAGACCAGTATTTCTCAAACTTTTTCAGCCCAAGGACCACTTTATCTTCCATTTTTTTTCTGAGGACCACCCAACAGAATCCCACTCTAACAACCCCAAACCCCACCCCCCCCCCCCCAAAAAAAAAAACAACAAAATAGGAAGGATAAGCTAAATTTAAGTTTAATATGCAACTGTTTCAAGTCAAAAACTTTTTTTTAAACACAAATGCAATGCTATGTTCAGAAATTATATGAATTTTATTTCATTTGAAAAGTAAATGTGAAATGAGTTGCAGCTTAATATGAACAACAAACTGCACAAATGAAAAAAACTGCAATTAAACATACTATAACAGCCTAGGTCCCACTTAATGTGGGTCCCACTGACTGAAGTGGTGGGTATATGAAGTCTATGGTTGTAACTATGGTAACAAAAAAAAGTTGATAATTTTTTCAACTAAATGTCCAAAATCACTGAAATTACAGGAATTTTACAAATGAAACAAAAACTAGTACATTACAAAGCTAATAGATCTGTGGATTTTAGCTGTATTCAGTTGACACTTGATCTTTTATTTTGACTCCTCTTTGGTTTAGCCACCAATCCATTTTTACGTTATTAAAACAGAATGGCAAGAACTGATATCACAGTTTCGCAAGTGCATTAAAAATCTACTTAAATAAGTGACGATTGTATAAACACTTGCCTAGTTTAGGTCATCTTTTGGCGGACCACTGGGGGGGGGGGGGGTTGGTGGTACGCGGACCACACTTTAAGAATTACTGGATTAGACCATTAGCATCACGCTAAAAAACAACCAAAGAGTTTCAATATTTAAAGGACTTTACTGTCACACCATGGCTGCAGGAGGCGCAATAATATTGCGCAGTGCTTGAAAATAGTCCCCTTGGTTACTTTCAATAGCAGGGGACTATTTTTGGGCACTGCAGCTATGGTATGGCAGCAAAGTCCTTGATTATTACGCCAGAATGAGAGTATAGTTCCTAGCCATATCTGCCTAGAAAATCGCAACTTTTAATTTACCATCGGTCTTAGTAGACAATGTAACTATAGAAGAGTCAAGTTTTAAATAGGAAAAATATAAAAACTCTTTGGTCATTTTTGATGCGATGCTAATGTTCTAATCAGATTCAATGGATTATGCTAAGCTATGCTAAAAGTGCTAGTGCCAGACCCAAAGATCGGCTGAATAGATTCCAAAATGGTAAAATCAAATGTTTAACTTTAGGGGAGCTGGAAAATGAGCACATTTTCAAAAAAGTGGAGTGTCCCTTTACATGGTTGCCTTAAATGTTTCAGTTTAATCAGCTTGAATTGACAATACATTTCAACTTTCTTGACTAGTGAGAAGTCATTATAAATTATAAACATACATTTAAAGTTTACGTTATTTAAACGTAAAAGTTAAAGCTGCTCTACTTAAAAAAATTAACACCTAAAAATTAAGTTTTATACATTTCTCACTTAAATTAAAAATGTAAGGTACATTTTTATTACTTAAAATGGTATCACCTAAAATATTTCAACATTTTCAACTTAAAGGAACAGTATGTAAGAAATTTTTATCAATTAATCATAAAATGGCCCTGATATGTCACTAGACATTAAGAAATCATTTTAATTTCAAATACTTATATCACTGACAACAGTGGTCTGGTCAGGATATTATTGATTCATTTAAAAAGTGGAGTTGCAGCCCTCAACTGATGTTTATGTTGTCATGTTGTGTATTGGCCACCAGTTGTGTGATTGCAGTACCAGTTTTAGCCACAAGTTTTGTGATTGCAATACCAGTTTTGGCCACAATCCTACATACTGTTCCTTTAAATTCTTGACTGTAAGGTGAGTTTATAATTTTTTTTGTCATTTTAGGTGTTATCAACTGAATTAAGTTTTTTAGGTATAGCAGCTTTCACTTTTGACAGTGTATTGAGGAGTTGCTAAAAATTTGAAAAAGTTGAAAAACTTAACATTTTAGGTTTTACCAATAGAAAGAAAAAAAAGTTTTAACATTTTACAGTGTAGTCAAGAAATTGAAACTTATTGTAATGTTTTTGATTGAAGGAATTTTCATAGTGTAGTCTTGTGCTTATATCTTAAACATATCTAATACTGGTAAATACGAAAAGTTTAGACAAAAGCGCATGGAAATTGCATGATAAAGGATGATTAATGAACAGAATTGTTCATGCTTTATTTGGAGGTGTTGAGCTGTTCTGAGAACAGTTTGATCAACACCTCTTTGAAGTGCTGTAGGATAGCACAGCTGTTATTCCAATGGAAAATATTTTAAGGCCTTTAATCTCAATGTTTTGATCAATTACCTAAAATCCTTTAGATTATTCATATAGTAACCTTAAAAATGTTGAATTCGTGTTAATGTTTAACACAATGTTTACTTTTGTACATGTACTTTAGCACCATCCTTCTTTGCCCATTTGCTAATCTCAACCGCAAGAGTCCTCTCTGGTATCTCCATGTTTGATCCACCTGCAAAGACTTGAAAGAAAAAGAGATCTGAAACCTTTCAAGCATGGGGAATCATCCCTGTACCCCATCACCAGCAACTATAGACAGTATTTACCGGGTTGCCCAAGACCACCAGATGATCCCTGACATCAGTCTGGACGACACCGTGGCAAACTTTCTTTCCCTCAATTCCAGCACTGCTCTTAACCTCCAATACGCCTCAATCCAACAGCACTTGACCACGGACCAACTTGCGAATTTGGACACCAACCTGACCTCTATTTTCGGAGGGAGCGCAAGCGTGTCTTACGGTGGAGTTGGAGTAGTGGCGCTCGCTTTATCTTTTCTCCTAAACGCTCTCACGTCCGGCTTTGCAGATGGCACCACCAGGAACCATTTCGGATCAGACAATTCTTCAGAAATTGGCAGTATTGTAAATGAATACCTCAAGCTGGTGTCGAAACATGCCAATGACTTGGAGCAAATGGGGGACATAACTGAGCTTTATGACCAGAAATTGAAACACGCTCTGATCGAGCTGTACGAGAGCATGACTGTATATCATGACCTGAACACTTCCAGTGTTAAGCAGTGGATCAACGGAGCAGCCGTCCACCTGCATATGAGGATCCATGGGATCCGTTTGGCATCGGTACCTAAAGGCACAGCTGAATCTCTGAGGCTCTCTTACAGGACGGGCCTGGCCCGATTAATACAGCTGTACATGGGTTACCTGAGGAATAATGTGAAGGAGCGGACAACCGTGCAAGGACCTCCGGTTCGGGCAGGATTTTTAATCCTTGAGCCTGGAATGAAGGTTCGACACCGAGTGGTTCATAACCACTGTCAATCACAGGCTATCGCCACTGCGGTCATGACTCGGATTGTATCAGCGCAGAATATCAGAAGCATAGAAAGATTTTTTGATGAAACCAGTCACATTTTAGACCAGTTGCTGCTCCAGAGAGACATATTTGAACTGCACAGAGAACAGCAGATAACATTTACTGCATGAAAATACACTGAAAAAAAGATTTGTTGGTTCCACTTAAAAAAAGTAAGTTATGTGGTTGCCTTCAATTTTTTTAGTTAATTCAACTTACAAATATTAACTCAAAAAAGGGTGAAAAAATTATATTGTGTCAACTTTTAATTTTTTTATTTTAAGACAGCCAGGTAACTTCTTTTTTTTTAAGTTGAACCAACCTTTTTTTTTACAGTGAAATATAACATTTAATTTCTTTCTATTAATTTTTTTTTTAAATAGTTGAGTTTGCTTTGCTACAGTATCAAGACCAAAATACTAAATGATTTAATGTCTATTAATGAATAAGCTTTATGTTAAATGAATAAATGTGCTGCTACCATCATGGCAATTCATTTTTTATTTTATTATTCATTAATATTAAGGTTACACTGAAAAAAGTGTTTCATTGGATCAAAGTAAAAATTTTGCGTCAACTTGTTACAACTAATTACTTTACTTTTTATCAACCTAAAATTTTTACTTTGAACAAAATGAACTATCCATTACTAAGCCAAAGCAAAAAGTATCTTTGAATCAAATACATTTTTTAAGTTTAATGAAATGTCAAATATACTTTGTCTTAATGCATTAACCTAATTATTTTACTTTACATCAAACCAAATATCCAACCAAATACAAAGTAAAATAATTACGTTAATGCATTAAGACAAAGTATATTTGACATTTCATTAAACTTAAAAAATGTATTTGATTCAACAAGTTGACGCAAAATTTTTACTTTACATCTAACCAAATACAATTTAAAATATTAATTTAATATAAAGAAATTTATTTACTTTCAGAATGTGTAATTTTACCATCTGTCTAAGATGAATGACTTCAAGCATCAAACTTTTGACAATTTATTTTGTCATAATATACATTTTTTGTACAAATACACACTGTCTAACAGTGTCAACACATTATAATCTTGACAATTTGTCATAAAACATTTCAACAATATGTATAGTATTGTTATAAAAACACATACTGTATAACAGTTTTTAGTATTTGTAGACACACTGGATAAAATGTAAATTCTAAATAAGAATCAGTTATGGTTGATAGATAAACCATAAAACTTAATCAAGATAAAACAAATCAGGTTTAGTAAACAGTATTACAGTTAATGTTGTATAAAAGGCTCAAAAATGTACCTTCAGTAGCTGGGTCAAAGGAAACAAATTTACTCCTGCAGTTTTGAAGAGGGGTTCTGCACCCTTCGGCTCATCTGCTTACTGTCTACGTCCATGACATTTTTTTTTGAAAGGCTTTAAAGGTATATTTGAGTCCATTAGGATATTTTAAGTTCAGTTCAAATGAGTCCAAACATGCACATGCAACAGAGGGCAACTCATTTATTACTCCACATCATCAATGAAAATGTCCAGTGCAGGATTAGGAGCATCACTTTCACGGATCACAAAAAATTCCATGGTGGTCTTTTTGAATTCCCTCTCCGCTTCTTCCCTCTTGTCAGCCTAAAAACATACAAGAACAGAGACCAATTTAGGGACTGTGCATATATATGTACACTAGATGTCGCCTTGGCTACGGCAGTTCATTGGACCGAATGCGTCAAACAGAGCCGCCATCTTGAAACAGGGGAATCCCGCATCGGCGTCATTGTACGCAATGGTGTAACAGAAATAAAATCTCCATAAATCACCATAAATCGCCATGAATGCGATTTTCTTGGTTTTCTTTTGGTTCGTTTCAACAGTCAGACATGTTTTTAGTACAGGAAAAAATAAGTTTTGATTTTATGAAAATGTACTTTTTCTAACTGTAATGCATAGTGCTAGTAGCCCTTTCATCCATGCGCAGCACAAAAGTCTGGCATCGTTCATGAATTCGAAGTACAGGCGGAGATAGCTGCTTTACCTACTTCCTATGACAAGGCCCCTGATATAAGATGGCAGCGGTTTTGACGCATGCTCAGAACCCCAAGGCGACAAAAATTAGTTTCAGTGCAGCTTAAAGGGCTTTAAACTATACCAGACGAGGAATAAGTGTCTTATCAAAGAAATGATCGGCCCTTTAAAAAAAAATACAACTGTATTTGGTTTATAGACACAAATGATCGCCTTGCTTCAGCTTTCTGTATTCTTCAAAGAGTTTACGCTGTATGTCCTACGCCAGGGCTATTCAAATCTTACCCTGGAGGGCCGGAGCACTACAGAGTTTAGGTCCAACCCTAATCAAACTTACCCACCTGTGATTGTCTAGTGATCATGAGGACCTTGATTAGCTTGCTCAGGTGTGTTTGATCAGGGTTGGAGCTAAACTCTGCAGTGCTCTGGCCCTCCAGTGTAAGATTTGAATAGCCCTGTCCTATGCCTTCCCTATTCTACTTACAGAAAAAACAGAACTGGTGCTGCGAGCGTTTGTTCCGTAAGTAGAATAGGGAAGGCGTAGGACATACAGCGTAAATTCTCTGAAGAATACTTCAGCCATTTGTGTGTAATTGAAGTCCACCATATGGAGAATAATCCTGGAATGTTTTCATCAAAAACCTTAATTTCTTTTATTTAGTTAAGAAAGAAAGTCATGAACATCTTAGATGACATGGACGTGAGTAAATTATGAGGAATGTTTAATTCAGAAGTGGGCTAATACTTTAATTGCTGTAGCGTGCATATGTTAAGCATTTAGCTTAGCACCATTCATTCCTTAGGATCCAAACAGCATGCAGTTACACCATCATACCTGACTAGTCCCCCTTTTTTTAGAATTTGAGGGAGAGTTCTGATGATGTTACTGCGACCGAGGTCAGAGTGCTGCAAACTAAGTGCTCTTCCGCCATACAATATAGTTCTCACTTTTTATCCGCTTAGAAAATCACGTTTTATTTTGTGCCACCATACTTACTCATGTTACTACTCATGTAACAGTCTTTAAATAGGGAAAACATGGAAGTGTTTGGTGGCTTCAAAATGTATCCCTGTTTGGAACCTAAGGTATGAATAGGGCTTGGCTAAATGCTAACACATTTACGACACACTGTACAAAGATTAAGTGTACTTATTGAAAAAAGATAGGGATGGATTAATTTGTCTAAGTTGAGGTAAGAACATAAAATATTGGAAAACTGTGGTGTTTTCCTTTAAAGGGATAGTTCACCTTAAAATGAAAATTCTGTCATCATTTACTCATCCTCATGTTGTTCTGAACCTGTATAAATGTATTTTTTCTGAAGAACACAAAAGAAGATATTTTGAGAAATGATGGTAAACACACAGCATAGTGTTCATTGACTTCTATAGTAGGAAAAATATTTTGGAAGTATTGTGATAAATGAAGAAAATATTTTGATAAATGACTGTAAGCACACAGTTGACGGTACCCATTAAATTCCATCATATTTTTTTATTCCTACTATGGAAGTTAATGGTCACTATCTGCTGTGTGTTTACCATCATTTCTCAAAATATTTTTTTTGTGTTCATCAAAAAAAAAGACATTCATACAGGTTTAGAACAACATGAGGATGAGTAAATGATGACAGATTTTTTATCTTAAGGTGAACTATCCCTTTAAGGCAAACATGGTTGGAGAAAATTTCAGTAGTTTGCATTGTCAACATTACCTGGTATTCTTTGATCAGACAGCTTGCATCTTCACATGAATCGTACATGAATCAGGCACTTCAGCAGGCTTTCTCTTCTGATTTCTACGTCCAGACTCTACAAAATGTTCAAGATGTATTGTTTATTTTAGACCAAAATACTACTAAATTAATTGCCACAAGCAATTTTGTTCGCATGCAACCAATACCTGATCCATAACTTTAATAGTGTCCTTAGTTTTTCATGGAGGACTCCACCGTTGCTCCTAATAACATGAGAGCTCTGTCTGTCTAAAGAGGCCATAAATCTTGATTTTCAAGGTAAGATCGTGATGCGCAATTCTGCATTAATCTGAAAGTAAGAGAAACAGAAAATACACTTCTGAAAAAATTATTTCTAGAACTAGTTGTAAAATAGATATACACACAAAACATTGAATGAATATATAATTAGAGCATCTAAGACATTTTCAAAAGCACTACATCCTATGGTAAAAACTATGGTTAATTCAGTACAAGTCACATTTTAACATTTTATAATAAAATAAATGCTTTTACCTCCTCTGGCAATCTTTCTTGCAGTTCTTGAACAGTAGGTTGGTTTTCCACAATCTCTTGTCTGCGTAAGGCAAACGTCTTTGTCATAATGTTTGCTGATGTCTCTCCAGGGATGGGATATGATTGGCCTGAACAAATAATAGATAATTGCTAGACATTTACATGTTCACTACATCTTGTGACATAAACAAAAGTTTTTATTTAAAAAAAAGAATACTTTGGAGATCATTTTGTTTGTATGGACCCTGTCAAGAACCGAAAGATTTTATGTTTGCTCGTCTCTCCACGTGTGCAGTTTTGAGTGCATAATATTACACAGAAACGGAGCGCGAATTTCAAACAGCGCTTCCGGAAGGAGATGCAGCATAAACAGTCGCATTGCTCTATTGGCCAAATGCATTTTAATCGACTACAGTATGAGGCAAAGTAGAAAAACTGTCGCTAAAGTTTACACATCAAGAGTTTTGATCTTTGAAGGGCATATAGACACTTTCATCCGCATGCGTATATAAACTGCCCACTTTAGCGCCTTTTTGCTGTGAAATTGTTTAAAATCACTTTGGTAGTAACATCTGCAAGCCTTTAAAACACGTGCAAATGATTAAACGTTTCCTATTTTAATTTGCGCATTAATCCGCGAATCGCATGTGAGCCGAACCGTCATGCTCAATCAACTGCGATCCGACCGGTACACCACTAAGTAATACTAACCGTATGTAAAACAACAGTACAATCACACATGTATAATGTTAATAATACGCCAAAACGTATGTTTAAAATTACTTACCAATTTTCTTGAATCCCATTGTACGACGCGGAGTTCATCCATCGGTGCAGTGTATAACAAGATGGCGGAAAGCTGAACTTCAGCTGAACGTCCTCACGCACGACCAGGATGACGTTACGTAAGTCACGTGACAATGGAAACTAATATTTTTACTTTAATTTACAAAAATTTATTTACTTTACACCAACAGGACTTACTTTTAATTTAAATCAAACACATTTTTTACATAAAACTGATGGCTGGACAGAAAATGTATTTTTTTGAGTTAGATCAAATATAAAAACTTCTTTAGAGTAATGACATGCGTTGTGCACTTTTTTCAGTGTATTCTACATACAATAACAAGCAAGTAAATGTTTCTTCCTAGTAGACATGTATTCGCAACACATCTCATGGCAATTCGTACGTATTTTACAAGGTGCCTTACTTAAAGGGATACTTCCCCCAAAATGAAAAGTCTGCAATTTATTTCCCCTTCTATTGTTATAAACCTAAATGAGTTTCCTTCCTTTGTCGAATACAGAAGATTTTTGATAAATGATGGTAACCAAACAGTTGACGGTACCCATTGACTTTCATAGTAGGAAAAAATACTATGGAAGTCAATGTGTACCGTCAGCTGTGCTTAACATCATTTATCAAAATGTCTTCTTTTGTATTCAACAGAATAAAGAAACTCATACAGGTTTAGTACAACATAAGGGAGAGTAAATCAGTATTCAAATTGAAGGGGGGGGCTGGGGTGGTCCTGGACCTCCTATAAGTATTAAGGGACCCCCTATAAAGCACAAAAATATAAATTAAGGAGGTCCCCTGGTTTTTAATAAAATACTACATGAATCTAAAATTCTTGTGCTGCGCTGCCGCAAAGTGAAACTCTTCATTTTTTGTCCCAATTTCGCAATAAACTAATACAAAAGATTTCTGTTTGAAATAAATGTAAACTCTCAAGTGTGTCTCACGCTGTTTTCTGAAGGAATTTACAGTTTGGGATTTAGGATTGGGTTAGGGGCTTTTAAAAAAATCTCAAACTATTCTTTATTTCATACTAATTTGAGGGGTAACAAATGGGAAGGTTTTGAGTTAAGGGTAATTTGGGATTTCTTTGATTAAAACGTTGATTTAGGACAAACAAAAAATGATGATCCAGTATCACATCTTGCTTTATGAAATCAAAGACACCCTACTATGATGGGTGCTTGACCGGGAGGGTGGGGTTAGCTAGGGGACCCCCATAATATTTGAGATAATTCGAACACTGGAGTAAATGATGAAAGGATTTTTCATTCTTGGATGAAGTATCCCTTAATTGGTTTTGTACAATTTGCTTTTGCCCCTGTGATTTAGGGGTTAGGGGTGGGGTTTCATGGTTTGAAATGAATAAATAAAAAATTATAATAATCCTACGTTTTTGTATGATTAACTTTGTACAAATTCATACGAATTAGCCAACTGGAATTCCCAGATCAGGCAGGTGTTCTTTGCTAAAAATCTATCAGGTACAGATGCTTGTCATTTGTATTTATCAAAAGTAAACTTACAGTGCATTCAGTTTTGTCACTATGTGTATTCCCTGAGGGTCAAACCCAGCATTTCTTTTGACAGAAATGCTGTTCAAATCATCCTAAAGTTGATGTAACAATTGATGCTTTTTTTCAAACCTCCATTTACTGACTTTTTCCAAAACTGTCCTGGTTGGAGTCTGAATCGGTAGTCTGAGAGTATTGTTTTATTCATAAATGTTTTACACAACAATACAAAAAAATACATTCATTTGGCAGTGAATACAATAAACGTGTAAGTTCTTGTTTTTAATTTGTGGCCCTGTCTGTTAAATCCAGGCTAAAGTTTCATAAACACAAATGATGAGATTAGGAGCATTAAAGTTTGATTTAAAAATGTTGACATGGCCTTACTCAGTCAATATTAAATATATCAAGGGTATATATTCACTGAATGTTCTTTACATCATGTAGGATAATTTTATCTTTAAAATAGTAAAACATTACTTTTGTAAAAAAAGTAAAAATTACTTTAGCTGGGTCACATATCCCCTTGTTTTTAGATTTAGATGTTGATTTCCATTTTATTATGTTAAAGATCATTTTAATTCCTTTGTGCTTTAATGTAAATAAAGTATACCACATATATTTATGTTTTCAAATTGTAACTCAATCAACCCGCTGTTAATTGTAAATTAAATAAACCAAGTACAAAGTCAATCAAATCACATAATCATTTCACTGAAAAATTATGATATAAATTAAATTATTTTACAGGATTTACTCAAAATTTAAATAAAAAAAATCTGTGCCAAACAGGCAAGGTTTATCAACTTAATCTAGCATATATTAGTCTATCATTAAGATGTACATCATTCTGGGATATGTTTCCCAAAAGCATCTTTAGCTAACTAATGGTCGTTGTTACCATTGAACTTAACGACAGAACTTGCGACCATAGTTGCTTTTGGGAAACGCACCCCTGGTTAGTCCTGTATATCCTCAGATATGAGACTAGCTGATGGGTGCTCCAGTTGTGACAAGTTTGTAGTAAGCTCCCTTAAGGCCCATGAGGTAGTCATGAGAACCCTTCTCGATGACGTAGCCCCGTGACATCACAGCTATGATGTCAGAGTTCTGAATTGTAGAAAGCCGGTGAGCAATGACGATGCAAGTTCTGCCTTCTCGTGCTTTATCCAAAGCTTCCTGTACAGTCTGACACACCGTACAAACAAACACAGTTTTAGGATCTCAAAAAAGCTTAACAAATACCTCCAGTTTATTATCTTGCTTTTAGGTTTACCTTTTCACTTTCAGTGTCAAGTGCTGAAGTGGCCTCATCCAGCAAGAGTATTTTGGGGTCTCGTATGATTGCCCTCGCGATGGCAATGCGTTGCTTTTGCCCCCGGGAAAGCTGGGATCCTTGGGAACCAACGTTAGTGTTGTATTTCTGCATTACAGAAAAATGGAAACGATTATTTTTGAAGTGGCACTTAGGGGCATTCGCATCTGAGCTCCTCATTATTTAATATTTAATATTTATATTTGAATCATATAGATGTGAATTAATATAGCAAAGTACTTTTATTTCAAACCATGTTTGAGTCAAAAAAGAACATTTTCTAGATTATTGTAAACCAGTGGTTGGGTTTGTTTATATTTAACCCAACCCTTGTAATTCTGTACCTCAGGAAGTGACATCACAAAATCATGTAGCTGAGCCTTTTTGGCCGCTGATATGACATCATCCATACTGAGCTCTCGCTGGTTATCTCCGTAACGGATGTTCTCAGCAATACTGCAGTCAAATAAAATCGGCTCCTGGGAGACGATGCCGATCTTAGAGCGGAGGAAAGCAGCGTTGATCCGACTGGATTCGTGCCCATCGATGTGCTAACCAATAAAGGGAAACTGTTAGAATCAAGGGAAGGATTTTATTCACTATCAGCTAATGCCGTGAGATATCTTACCACGTGTCCTTTATCAGGATCATAAAATCTCTCCAGGAGTTGAACGCTGGTGCTCTTACCACAACCACTGCTGCCCACAAAGGCCAAAGTTTGACCCGGCTTGACGCTTACATTCAACCCATTCAGAACCTGAATATCCGGCCTGGTTGGGTACGTGAACTTGCAGTCTACGAACTCAATGTGCCCTTTAAAATTATCCTGGAAAAGAAAACCCAACTGAGAATTCAAGAAAACAACTATACTTCCTCTGTCTGGTAGGAGAGTAATAGTCAAAATGTAAATAAGACTTTTTTACTTTTTGTCCGAGTGCCTTGGACTTTTTCTAAAGTTTAAGATTAAAGAAGATCTTCTTCATCTCTTCACTAACATTGAGAATATAAAAATATATATATATTGAATTACCCATTTTTCTCCTTCATCGCTGTAGACACTAATTTTGGGAACGCGGTCGAGCAGCTTGAAGAATCGTGCAGCGGAGATCTTGGCTTTGGCGTAGTCTGGTGTATATGAGGAGGCTCGACCCAAAGCCGTTCCACTGGTCACGATGGCTGAAATCACTCTGTGGTGACAAAAACAACTCTCAGAAACTCCACACAATGTAAATAACCAATGTCCTGTTTGGTGTACATCCTACCTGAAAACCATGCTGAAGTGAAGCCCCTCTTGACGCACCAGGTATCCACCAAACCGGTAGGATGCAGAGTTTGCCATAAAGACCACGCACTGGGCAAAACCGTAACAGACGCCATAAACGTTAGCCTTCTTTTTTGCCGCACGGTACGGGGCTTCCAACTGCTCCTCGTACATGTCCACGAAATCACGCTCTTTCCCTAGGCCGGCGATGGTGCGGATGTTATTCAAAGCCTCCCCGGATATCTACACACAGAGGGAAAGGCATTTAAATGCATGACAGAGTACTCAAAACTTTTGTCGAAATCGATTACCTAAAAACATTCAAGTAAACCAACTCAACATTTTTAAGTTGAATAAATTAATACATTGTAGTGTTCGCGTTTACAGTTTGTATTTTATTTACAGTATGATACTGTACATCACCCTACAAGTAAGTCATTTTACACCAGGTCAGTGCGGGCTCACCTGCCCTGCCACCTCCATGGCCTCTTTGTCCTGCTTGGCGAATCCGGTGAGCATCTTAGCCTGAAATGCTCCAGAGAGCGCCAGGAAGGGCAAGAAGCATAGGATGACCAGTGTGAGCTTCCAGCTGAAGTAAAAGGAGATGATAATGGCCACACCGATGTTGGTCATGGAATTCACAATCATGCCGATCTGAGAACCTGTGGCCTGGAATGAGGGAGCGGTCACACAATCGGTTACTGCAATTCAGCATCATTTTGAAAATGAATGATCAGTTTGGCAAGTCAATGCTAATAAGTTTTTCTCACTCCTTGAACTTGTGAGGCGTCTGTGGCAAGTCTTGTGGTCAGAGCACCTGGGCTGTTTTTATGGTCATCAAACCAACCAATCTCCTGACCCAACATCGCATGGAAACCCAGTCGCCTCAATCGGCGAGTCAGCAACTCCCCAGATTTAGAAAATGAATAACCCTGAGAAAGAAAGAGTTTTTAATGCTTATACAAGAAAGCAAAATTTGTAAAATTATGCTTTTTTTTAAATGAAGCTGATTTCTGATGAACACGCTGATTTCAGGAGCAGCACAGAGCCGGTAATGGTTTCTATTGGTTCATATGAAATAATTTTGATGTAAAAGCCGCACCTTTTTGGAGCTTCACCATGTTGACCCCCATATAAAAAATAACATGATGACTTAAGAAAGGAAGTCATACTGTATATATCTCAGATGGGATAAGGTTGAACAAGTCATATTTGGATTAACTATCCCTTTCAAATAACTATCTTGAGAAGATACCTGTAACATTTGTGTGAAAAACGAAATCACGCCAACAAACACAAAAAACAGACAGATCCCATCGATTTCCCTCCTCTGCTCAACAGGATCAGGCATAGAGAAGGTCTAGAAGAGATACAGATAAAAAAGTCACGCTAAGATGCCTAAACTGAGCAGAAGAGATGAGAAGAGTACAACAAAGACTCACCGCCAGGATCTGACTAAAGAGGAGAGAATATACCGGGTTCACCCCTCCGTTCACAGCCGCTCCAATGCTTCCAAAGAGCATGTAGGGCCATTCAGGGATGTTATATTTGAGGATACGGGCCACGGGTGCTGGTTCAACCTCCTCATCATCAGGAAGTATGTCCTTTATAGTCACAGGTACAAACAGATGCTCAGTGATCTGTAATATTAAATGATATTAGATGATTTGTGTTGTTAAATGCTAACCTTGAGATCGGGAACACGGGTTTCAGAGTACGAACGAGGACCCAACTCTCCAGCAATAGCCATGGAGGATTCTGGTATAATGTTTGACAACTGAGATCGAGATCTTTGGTGAACAGCGGCCCTGGATTGTAAAGATGAATGGAGAAAAGTGAAGAGATGAAGAAGTGCTAGCAACACCACAGTTCTACTGAAGAAAGGTAAAAGCCTGAATGTACTGTACGTTGCTCTTGATGTGCAAATGACACAAATGTAAGGAAGAAAAGCATTTACCTCAAGCTCTTACGATAACTTCCTGCTCTATTGAGGCTCTTCTTCTCTGCATCTGGATCACTGCTCATAGCTTCCTCCATTTCTGAGAAGAGTCATTAAAAAAGGATTTGATTCTTTATTTGCATAATAACTTCATGTGATCATACAACACAGCATAGGGCTCTTAAAAATAGGATTAAACCTAAAGTTACTATATGTATCTGAGCTACAGAATGCCGAACTAACATTGAATTATAACAAAAGATCAGAAAGTATTAAAGTCTCCATGAAATCAAAAATGACAATTCTTATTTTTAATGTATTATGCCAACGTTTATTATGCACAATTTATCTGTGTGGGTCATTATTTTTTTAATTCATAAACTTTAATTTAAATCTGAAAATGTGCTTCCGCCCATTTGTGGTGCTCCTTCTCTGATGATGTAAGCTAGATGGTTCGGGCGGGACCATCCATTAACCCCGCCCCCTCCAACTGTCAGTCCTATTTCTGAATGAAACGCTTACTTTTCTATATCCAATCAATTCACAGTGGATACCCACATTTTCTCTTGTTTACTGGGTGTGTTAAAAATGTCAGATCAATCAGCAGCCACATGACAGTATATAAACCATGCTGTATTAAAGAGACAGCTCGCATAATCGGCACAAGTAAAGTCGTTTACAAATGTGTCCACTGCAGCGCTGTATATGCAACAACTGAAGATATTAGAAGACATGTTTGTCGTAAGAGTTTTATAAAAACATAGCATATCAACATATAAAGAACACAAAGAATGACCTTCTCAGCTGCCATAGTTGGAACGCTTGCATAATCAGAACAAAGTGTTCAATGCACCACCATTTCTTTTTTTACAATTTATATATAATATGTTAAATAGAGGAAATAAGGCAATAAAGAAAGTTTTGTATCTATAACATGGTTTCCCAAACTGGGGTTCGCAAAGTTAAACATGCAAATGTGCAATTAAATTATTAAAAATTTTTCTTAAAATAATTTAATTTAAGGGGGTTCGGCTGAAAAAATTGAAAACCCCTGATCTAAAAGATAAAATTTGTGAGGCACTGTACAAATTACAAACTTGTGTTTAAACTCGGTTCATTTAGTGCAAGGATGCCCATATGATAAAAATATATATTTGCAAATATAATTTTAAATATTTTTCAAAATATACAAAAAAATGGCCAAAAATATATGTGATGAAATATATTTAAAAAATGAAACAAACGCACTCCGTCCGAGGTGCAAGTCAAAAAGAATAAATCCAAATATATAGCAAAAAATAGTGACTGCACACTCACTTGCAAAATAATTTTATTATAATAAAAGTGTGCAGTCACTATTTTTTGCTACATGAAATATATTTAGAAATATCTTTACAAAATGTTAAATTATCACCAATATATTGTTTGTTCACTTTTTGAATATTTTGAAATATATTTTAAAAATAAATATATTTTAAAGCATTTATATTAGCATCGCATTCAATGGAAGAAAAACTTTGTATCTTAAAAACCTGTAAACATAATGGGGTGGTTTCCCAGAAAGGGATTAGCTTAAACCAGGACTAGGCCTTAGTTTAATTAGGAAATATAACTAGTTTGAACAAACATGCCTAACTAAAAACATTACTTGTGTGCATTTTGAGGGCACTGATGTATTTTAAGATATGTCAGTGCAAGTTGTTTTCAGTTTGGACAGCTCTTACATTTATTTTAGTCTAGGACTAATCTAATCCCTGTGTGGGAAACCACCCCAGGAGGTTTTTAAAAAAGATTACATTTAACTCAACTGCAAAATTATCTATACTTATAATTTTATACATACCTATACATTTTATACATACACTTTATACATTTTATAAAAACTTTTATATTTTGGTCATGAAAAAAATATTTTTTTGCCATATGGGTTGTTAAATTTGAAATGTATTGTTAGTCCTGAAATTCATTTTTTTATATTTGTTAATATATGGTGGTTAAACTAAATATATTTACAAATTTAAAAAGATATTTAATTAAGCTTTACTTTCTACTAAATGTATTTAGCATATATTTAAAATATATATTTGGCCAGAGAGATTAATTTTTTGCTGTTTTTTGCAAATTGTCTGGTTATAATAGTCTAAACTTCGAAAGCGGCAAACAAGGCAAAGTTGACATTTGTTAAACTTTGACATTGTAGCTTTCGATCCACAGAGTTCAATGTATCGTAGAACACTGACACGAGTCATGTGAAACAGCCTTAGGGTGTTTTCACACCTAGTTCGTTTGAGCCCTCCAAATGCTCTCGGAGCAGTTCAGGGTGTATATGTGAACAAACCAAGTGAACTCAAACCCCCCTAAAAGGACCCAAAAGTGAACCGAACTCAGACCACGTCAGGAGGTAGTCTGAGTACGGTTCGCTTTTGGGTTCTTTTGTGGTTCGATTTCTTTTTGAGATGTGAAATCAATGAGGTCCCAGTCCGGTTCGCGTGTTGTTTTGACATTGTATAAAAATCAACTGCTGCACAGAAAGCTGGGGTCTGCGTTCTTATGAAGTTGTGAACAAGAAAAGGTCTGAGATCACTTCAATTCTGAAGAGGACCTAAAAAAAGAACTGGGTCCTCTTTTGAGTCCACTATATTGTGAACACCAAAAGGACTGAGGTCACATTCGGCTAGTTCCTTTTCTGGTTCACTTTAAGTGAACTGGGTTTGGTTCTTTTAAAATGCACTATATGTGAAAACACCCTTATACTTTGAGTACCAAAAGCTGAGGAGCAAGAGTGGTTTACCTTGTTTGGCTTTCTGGTTGAGTGCTTTGTCTCCTTGGCTCTGAAGAGTAACCAGTGTGAAGTAGACACCTTTCCTTTCCAACAGCTCGTCGTGTTTTCCACGCTCCACAGCACGGCCGTGCTCAAATCCCACAATCACGTCTGCGTTTTTTATAGTTGATAAGCGGTGAGCGATAGAGATGGTGGTGCGACCCAATCGGACCTTCAACAAAGAATTGACGAGTCTAAATTCACATTCATCCACATCTGTTTACACGTGTGATTGTGCTGCTGACCTTGTCCAAAGCCTCCTGTACGACAGCTTCACTCTCATTGTCCAGAGCTGATGTGGCCATGTCCAGGAGGAGGATTCTGGGATTCCTCACCAGCGCTCGGGCTATTGCGATTCGTTGTTTCTGCCCGCCACTCATCTGGCCTCCACCCTCGCCTACCAAAGTGTCAAATTTCTAAACAGAACAGATTTACAGAAAACAAGTTCTAAATTTCAGGATGGCCCTCTTTTAAGATGTTATATATGGTGGTCTCCTGCCTGTGGTAAGTCCATGATAAAGTTGTAAGCATTGGCCTCTTTGGCTGCATTGATGATGTCATCGGTCGAGACCCCGGGCCGCCCATACCGAATGTTTTCAGCAATGGTGGTCGCAAACAGAACTGGCTCCTGTTCCACAATTCCAATCAGAAATCGAAGCCATTGGATGTTCAGACCTCGAATATCATGACCATCTAATGTAACCTGATAAAAAAAAAACAATGACTTCTTGTATGCATTAATTATGTGTCATACAGAAGTGATTTTTCATACCATGCCTTCTTTCGGATCATAAAAGCGTTGGATTAGCTGGACAGTGGTGCTTTTCCCAGCACCACTGGGACCCACAAATGCCGTTGTTTCTCCTGACTTGACTTGTAAACTGAGCTGATCTAAGATCTGTGAAAAGGAGGTGAGAAGAGTTGCCGAGAGCCATCTGGACCAGATGGTGAAAGAGCAGATGGGACTGTATTGGTGTGAATAAACGTTACCTTTACTTCAGGTCTGGAGGGATAGTGAAATGTCACATTATGAAACTCCAAATCTCCCTTTACTTTATCTAACTTATATCCAGCTTCAGAGAAACAGTCAATCTCTGGTTCCTGAAAATAAGACAATATTCTTCTCAATCCATCACTCTGAGAAGGTGTCGTATGGATCGTGGTGTCAGACATGCAATAATACAGCTTTTTTCTTGTATTCTCTTGTATTTAGTTTGCAGAAAGTCTTTTAACTTTTCTTACACTTATTAACATTAACATTCGCAACCTTTATGTGGTCTGCTATGCTTTAGGTTTTTCTTTTTGCATAGAGAGTGGTCCAAAGGTCTAAGGCAAATTTTGGACCCTACTGTACAGTATATGACACCTAATTGTTTATATCATCAATCCAGTTTTTGTAAGTGTTTTATGTGACTCTGAGTGTGGGATTCTTACGCGATCTATGGTCTCAAAGATAATGGTAGCAGCTCCTCTTCCAGCAGCAAACGCCTCCAGACAAGAAGATGCTTGGCCCAGATTAATAGCAGCAATGAGCACTCCAAAAAACACCTGAAGTTCATGCAAAACACATGTGAATGCTTACACACAGATGTTTTTGAGTAAATCCAAACCATTGTATACCTGTAATAATGTCCCTGGACTGTACTCTTGACTATTCAGCACTAGGCTGGATCCATACCAGAAAGCCAATGCATAGCAGAGGAAGATGATAAACCACAGGTAACCTGTGAAGAAGCCCATTATGAGACCTTTCCTGATGCCCCATTGCTGGGCAGAGATCAGATTACGATCATACCTGCAGAAAGAAATACGAGGAAAAGCACATTTGTAAGGTAAATATACAGCAGATGATTACAAGTAACTGTATGGAAGGTATAAAGATGAGTGTAAGTTACCTCTCCACCTCTTTCCTCTCCCCGCCAAATGCTGCCACTGTTCGTATAGAGGACAAAACCTCATCGGCCACTGCACCTGCTTTAGCGTACGCCTGCAGTTCCCTTCCTGTTAGTTTTGCCACAAACTGGACAAGCACATGTTAACAGTTAATGTCAAAATATAAACATCTCAATACAAATATAGACGATGATCAATTTGTAGCCCTATTTAAAGGGACACTCCACTTTTTTTGAAAATATGCTCATTTTCCCGCTCCGCTAGTATTAAATATTTGATTTTACCATTTTGGAATCCATTCAGCTGATCTTCGCGTCTGGTGCTAGCACTTTTAGCATAGCTTAGCACAATCTATTGATTCTGATTAGACCATTAGCATCGCGCTAAAAAGAGTTTTGATATTTTTTTCCTATTTTAAATTTGACTCTTCTGTAGTTACATCGTGTACTAAGACCGACAGAAAATTTAAAGTTGCGATTTTCTAGGCAGATATGGCTAGGAACTATAATTTCAGTCTGGCGTAATAATCAAGGACTTTGCTGCCGTAACATGGCTGCAGCAGGCGTAGTGATATTACGCAGTGCCCGGAAATAGTCCCCTGCTATTGAAAGTAACCAAGGGGATTATTTTCGGGCAGTGCATACTATCACTACGCCTGCTGCAGCCATGTTACATCAGCAAAGTCCTTGATTATTACGCCAGAATGAGAGTATAGTTCCTAGCCATATCTGCCTAGAAAATCGCAACTTTTAATTTTCCATCGGTCTTAGTACACGATGTAACTACAGAAGAGTCAAGTTTAAAATAGGAAAAATATTGAAACTCTTTGGTTATTTTTTTAGCGCGATGCTAATGGTCAAATCAGATTCAATGGATTGTGCTAAGCTATGCTAAAAGTGCTAGCGCCAGACCCGGAGATCAGCTGAATGGATTCCAAAACGGTAAAAATCCAATGTTTAACTCTAGGGGAGTTGGAAAATGGACATATTTTTTTTTTAAAGTGGAGTGTCCCTACAAGGGTTCCCCTAAGAAATGGTCAGAAAATGGGATTGGGACACATTTAAAAATGTCCTTATATGTACACGTGTATACATTTGATATCAATATGTATATCTGAGGTACTAATTGGGAATGTGGAGTTGACGTCACGCGGTATTGCATTATGATAATCCGCCATATTTGCAGGATCACGTCCTATCCCGCTGTATTGGCGTTCATGTGTTGGAGGTTGTTTTTGTATTTTCTGTTGAGATGTTAATAAACTTCGATATGTTTTGTCAGTACTGCTCGATCAAGCAGGTCACGCGATCGTTCAGGGAGGAAACTGAACAACGGAATACGTTTTTTCAGCTTTTATTCGTGGAACAAACAAGGGAAGCCGGTGCAGGAGCTGACGAAAAGACGCCGGATCGCGTGGTTTACCTGCTGCAATCAGGATAAAAACGTTTACTTTTCAAAATGTGTTCGCTGCATTTTCAGTCATTCAGTAATTTGTGATTAATAAAAGCAGAACCACTTAAATTGTCTTGTTTTTATGCTAAAACTGTCAAACTAACTTGTAAATGTAAGTTATTGATTGATTCATTCATTTCTGATCACCCTAACCACATGAGTTATAAAAATAAATATTTAGACAATTTTGACAATTGTAACAAATATTTTTTATTAAATGCAACTCAAACCCACTGCTTGTGACTCTTTAAATAACATAACGTTAGCTAAATATTTAGCATTTTGTTTGTTTTAATAACTTGGCCAAAAACATAAGTGCCATCTTATGAACATGTGTTGATTCATCGCACAGAATACAACGGATAAATTTTTTAGAGAATCATTAAGATACGTAGGTATTAACACGTTGTCAGTAAATAGCTGGTTTGCCAACCGTCATAAGACTCCAAAAGAAGAAGTGTCATCTTACTATAGACGGTTTCATCGGACGCACGTGATACACGTCTGGATCCGAACCTTACTTCCGGTTTCGTTTTTTTTAATGGTCTGACTAGTTACTAAACTGATCTCTTGAACGAATACCTCGTCGAAAATAACAAATGTTTTGGTTTCCTAGGTAATCTATGTGTTGTTTTTTTGCTTGTTATATAAATAAACTACGTCTAAAGAACTTTGTTGTTATTTATTCTTAGCGGAGTTTACCGGAAGTTACGTGCGGACCGCGACAGCCGCTTGTTTATGTTGTTACTGCTGAAACGGTCTATAAGCTTGAAGGGATTTATAGCTCTTAAACTCCTGCAAAGTGTAAATAAAGTCCTGCAAACAACAATGACCAATATATAAGCGGAGGTAGTGCGTCTGGATCCGTAATCCAGTCTTGGGCTGCTAAATCATATGGATCTATGTTGTTTATTTGTCCAAATAAAGTTTTTTGGCAGTAGCATTAAGTTTCTCCCGATAGGGTCCCTTCTCTTTTTCTTTCAACTTCTTGATTTCTTCTGTTCTTCTTAAATTTTACCTAGTTTTAGCTTAACACACCCACAATTAAATGGTATAGCGGTCGGCGGTGCCTCTAAACATGGGGCCCACGTCCCATAATGCAACATTGCGGTGACGTACGTTAACATTCCCTATATGAACTCCGTAGGTGCAAACGTGTACATATTTACATACTCTCATATTTCTTTCTGATCCTAACTTATATTCATGTTTCTAGCTAATGTTATTTCTCACCAGAGCCATGAGAGCAGCTCCGAGCCCGATAAGAGGAGACACTGAGACAATAACCAGCGTTAGCTTCCAGCCCCTCAAAAAGCCCAAGAGGAAACCACAAACAAATGTGGTGAATCGCTGGACGAAAATCCCCACTTGATCCGCAATAGCGTCATTTATCTTGTTGATGTCACTATAGGCAAGATCATATAGAGGCAGGCATGAGAAGATACATCATTAGTTATTTTATGCTAATGTTGAAGGTATTATTGTGTAAAGTGAAGTAAGTCAAATCGGTTATTATTTTGTGACACTCTTCGCAATGCACACTGCAATGTATACGCACTCAGACATGCGTGTGTTGAGCTCTCCCACAGAGGTGCAGTCAAACCAACCGATTTCCATCCTCATGACCTTTCTGAAATACATCTTCCTGATGTTCTGAATCTGACGTGCGGCCGCAGTTACCCACAGAGATATCTGGGCCAAACCACGGTTTTACCACTTCAGCAATATTTTAAGGTCATGTAAAGGTAGAAAAAACACCCTCAAAGAAAAAAATATAAAAGGAAACTTACTTGAAGGTATCCAAGAACAAAAACGGCCGCCCCGATGCCAACATAATAATAAGCAAAATTGGTCATTTCATATTCAATGTCCAAAACCCTGAAATAGAAAAATATGCCATCATTAATACATGCGTTTTTATATATATTTTAACAAATCTTTACCTGTGATGATACAAGTGGCTTATTTACTACTTTACAGTATTACATTATTCATTCACATCACATAGTTTATCAGTAAATGACTTACAATAAATAATAACACTTCACTGTAAAAAGTGAAAAATTGGATCAACTTAAAAAAATACTTCAATTGGTATAACACCTAAAGAATAATACGTTTTCAACTTGTATGTTTAAGTGAAAAATACTTCAAGTAAAAAATTTTAGTTGAAAAAAAAAAACTTAAATCTTGTAGGTTGACAAATTAAAGTATAATTTAAACATATAAAAATATTATATTTTTTATTTATAAACTATATCAGAGACAAATTCTGCAAAAAGTATTGTTTCTAGGTAATACATGATGCATGTTATTGTTTGGGGGTGAAGTTCTTACCATTTTAAAAATAGTAGCCTATAATATGTGTGAATATGAATAAAATAAGGTGAAAATAAGGTAAATAAAATAAGGTACCTAATGAAATAAAATGTGCTAAAAGTTTGTGACATCTGATGTCATGCAACCATTTAACATGTTTATTTGATCATACTCTCCTACCCGCATGTTGTGGTCATGTTTAGAGACAGGTTTTCTTCTTCTGTCAGGTTTCGCCACTGAATGGTGTTATTCCGACATTCTTTCTCTGGGTCTTTAAGCTCATTGAGCTCAATGTCATAGGCGATGAATGTGTCGGTCAACAGGCCGAACACGAGCAGCACCAGCGGTTGGGCCGAGCCGTGCGCAACCGCACACACACTTCCCAAGACCATCATACAGATCTCTTTGCAACTGGCAAAGCGAAACTGGAGGAGAGGAACAATTTCATTTCTCAAATAGGAAAATCATCAAACATTACCCCTAATGAATTTTAATTATTTAAAGGCAGGCCCGGCTCCACCGGGGGGGGGGGGGGTGATGGCCCACCCAATCAGAGGCTTGGTCCACCCTGGCCCCACATAACAGCATTTCAGATAAAATTAACATTTTTAGTTTGTAACAAGTTTGTTTTAGTTGATGTTAATAGATATTTTAAAAGAACTGCCCCTTTTAAACAAAGCTTTACAAGATTAAACCCAACAGTTCATGCTTCATTCAATTAACAGGTTTGTTTTAGTTGATCTAAATAGTTATTTTAAAAGAACTGCCCCTTTTAATCAAATCTGTTAAGGGGTCAAAAAATATTACAAATGCAAAAAGAGAGGCGAGAGGTATTACCAGTTGAAAGAAGCCAACACGAATGGCAGATTCTTCAGATTCTTCTTTTTTACCATTTTTGGACCTGTAAAAGAAATTGTTTGTGTTGATCAGATAAGAAGTGAGAAATCAACCAACTTTTATCATGAAAAGATAAATGTATCATACTTCTTATCCTTGCTAGACGATGACATTGTCCTGTATTTTAAAAAAAAACATTTAGTTAAAGAAACATAAAAATGTCTATCAGTAAATAAATGTGAATAGTTGAAAAGCAGAACGTACATATAACCGTCATTCTTTTCTGTAACACAAAAAACATTTATTAATCTCTGCATTTCATGAAATGTGTGACAATATATTTGAAGACTACAAAATTAAAACAGAAGTTTAGCTTACCCTCATCTGAAAATTCATAGCTGTCATTTTCTTGTCCAAATTTCTTGACGCTGCGCAGCTTTACAGTGCCTGGCATTGTTTTCACTATTCTCCAAATTGTAAAGAAATGTATGCCATAATAAACAAAGATGTAATAAAATGATATTATCATCACAGAGGGCTGTAATGTATAATTTTAACTCAATTCAGAACCTACCTGCTTGATCCAAATGTTACTTTGAGAACTGTACCAAATCTGGTACAGCTGAAAAGATGATCTTGCTGTGAAAAAGGTTCTCAGGACGCTCCTAAAATCCAGGCATGTTCTTGAAGAAATCTGGATTGAGCTCCCAGAATGAACTGGAGTGATGTGCAAAGCTCTCGTCTTTACTAACACTATAGTATGTGTGTATGTGTAGTTAAATTTGGTGGTTGGTTGAGGTAACTGTCCTGCAGGTTTGTTCTGCTACAAAGGGTGAACGACCCCCTTAAACAAACAGTGGCACGAGATAACTGTAGCAAAAAAATAAAGTGAACTATTCAGCCACATGGTTCACGGGGTCCTTAAAGTGTATGGTCATAAAGGGCAATTGTGATTTTTATAACCAAATTATGATGATACTGATCAAGCCTCAGTGACTTTATATGTAATATATCAATTTTCCATAATATAACAGGCCATGGCAGATGTCTAAATGTGACCAGATGCAGTTCAGGGAACTGTTTCTCTGATAGACTATAGCAAGGTAAAGGCTCGTTAGGTCATTGCCCTTACCATCCTGCAAGAACACAACTAAACTTTCATGCACTTTGTTTGGAAGTAACATGAACTTTATTATTTCCCATGTGAGCATTACAAACAAACCTTGCAAAAAATTTATATTCTAGCCTACGTTAATAATATAAATGTGATGATGTGGGTGATAGTCAAGTACATCTGAGGAGTGTGTGCAATTACTTTACAACAGTGGTTCTCAAACTTTTCAGCGTGCGGCCCCCCATATACGGCAGATTCCTTTGCGCCCCCCCAAAGAAAATTTATGACAAAAAACAGTTCTAAAACTTAAACTTTAAATTAAACAAAACATATTAAATTATACAAAGTAGTGCTGTTGGTTAGTGGCCTTGTTTTTTTTTTAGGTTTAATTACACAGAATTTATGATAAATGAATGTATTTTATAAAATGTAATATTCAATAATTTATTCTTAACTTTTCTTTATTAATTGTGTGTGTGTGATATATTTTGCTACTCAATGTTTATATTAAACTTAATACTGTCAAACTCTGTTACAAAGGTATTAAAAATAAAATAATGACTTTGGACACTAACTACATTTAGTAGTTAGTGGGGACATTTCACAAGACTTTTTTAAGATGTCAAATACGTTTTTTTTTTTTTTGTATCCCCAGATGTATGTGAAGTTTAAGCTGAAAATGCCATATAGATAATTTATTATAACATGTTAAATTGCCACCTTTGTAGGTGTAAAAGGCAAATGAGCTGATCTCTGCACTAAATGGCAGTGTCGTGGTTGGATAGTGCAGATTAAGAGGCGGTATTATCCCCTTCTGACATCACAAGGGGAGCCAAATGTCAATGACCTATTTTTTCACATGCTTGCAGAGAATGGTTTACCAAAACTAAGTTACAGGGTTGATCTTTTTCACATTTTCTAGGTTGAAAGAAGCACTCGGGACCCATTTATAGCACTTAAACATGGAAAAACTCAGATTTCCGTGATATGTCCCCTTTAAAACGAGTATTTCCAAATAACTTTATCCCATGGGTCAAGGGGTTAATAAGGACACTTCCATAAAGAAATTCAGCTTGGTAAAATACTTCAGAGAAGATATGTTTTGTTTGGGTTATTGCAATTCCACTGTGTGATTTCAACATTCATGCAAGCTTGACCATTCATATAATTGCATTTAAAAAAAACATTATACATATTTCTGTGTTATTTTACATCTGCTTATTTTTTTCTTATTTCATTTATCTGTTGCCACGGATGACTTTTAATTTACATGCGAAGTCTCCGAAACAGTTTCTTGTACAATTGCGCCGTCTGCTGCCACACATGAGATTGAGCGTCCGAGAAAAAAAACTGCTTTTAAGCGCATGCGCATTAAAACATTCGTGACGTCTATATACACCACTATACGTCTTCGCAGCTCTGTCTGTGATTACAGTAAATAGACCTTTAAATGAACTTCCTTCAGCGCTGAGCAGAGGGACTTTATGTCATGCGTCGATCGGTCTGAACGCACATTAGGAGGGTTTGGACATCAGACATGAATGTGGATATTCTTGAAAGCCGCATTTCTAAAATTCCTTTAAAGGCTGCTTGAATATTTTACTACATGATAACAGTTTGCAAGATTTCTGCGGTTGAACACATCGGGAAGGCTTGACTCTCCAAGGATAATTGACAGGTGGCTATGGTTTATTCTCTAATATATGAATTCAGTTTAATAGCTACTTTCTTGGGCTTGTGTGTGTCAATCTTAAATAATTACTAACAAAACGCAACATAAATAGGACATGTAGCCTAGGGTTAGGGTTAGTCCTCCGTGTTTGAACTTGAATTTATACATGTTTGTAACAACATGAGAGTGTGACATATGATGACATAATTTCCATTTTTGGGTGAACTATCCCTTTAAATTACAAACCAACAGGCTGGGTTCATCATTTTTATTGTAAATAACCCAGCATTTTTTTAGAGTGTAATCCGTGTTAATTTACTGTATTCATGTTCTTCTTTTTTTAATTATTTTATTCATTCTTTTCTGTTTATTTATTTCGCTATACCACACATATATATGCTTTATTTGTTAAAATTGAATAAATATGTTATTTCATTTAAACTTGGCGTAGTGATATGGAACTGTAATCCAGTCAACAGACCCGGGACTACTTTATAGATGTGCATTTATTGAAAAATAATGCACACACATACAATGTTTCTCAACCAATGATAATGAAGGATTTAACAGCCCTGTGGTATAAGTACATATGCCATTTAAACTCTGTAAATATAACCGACACACCCATACAGACTTAATTTAAATACAAAGTAAATCGCTCAGTGCTGTGGACGCTGTGAGGCTGTTAGTTTAGACGATCTCACGCCTATTTCTGTGCCTGTCCACACTAAAAAGTCGTTTTCAAACAAATTCAGCACTGTTAATGCATGTGGTGGTTCTCACAAATCGCCTGAAGGGGTTAATTTGTGTCCGGATCCTTTGAGTTTAGATCCGGCACCTGTTTTGGGGGAACATCTTATGCACTGCTGTTATGCTGACCTGTAGCCTTATATATGTTTTATCAATTTAAATCAGTATAAATAACATTTACAACTTAAGATCATGTTTTTTAAGCTTACAATATATGGAGTGTTACCATCTCTCATCTTACTGCACTGTCTTAAAATTGTGAAATTTCCATTATTTCATTTCATTTATTAATTTATAGAGCACATTTCCAACAACAGGAAGTTGAACCAAAGTGCTGTACACCCATACAACAATAAATAAATAAAAGAGTACAAAAACAGCACAGCATAAACATCATAAAACAGCACAGCATAATAAATCATTACAAGAAAAGGATGTTAAGAAAAGCACACATATGAGTTAATGATCTCAACTCACAGATTTTCCACTTAAGAGGTGAATTTTTAGGTAGTTTTTAAAAGACCCTAATGTGGAGGCAGATCTAATATGGAGTGGAAGACTATTTAGACCATTTAAACACTTATGAACAAAGCAAAGGAGTTTAAAATCGACTCTCAATGAAATAGGAAGCCAGCCGAGAGAATCTAAAATAGGGGAAATATGATCGAATTTACAGGTTCCAGTTAAAAGTCTTGCAGCAGCATTCTTTACTCCTGATAAACGATTTAAAGTTGAATAAGAAACACCGACATAAAGTGAGTTGCAATAATCTAATCTTGAAAACACAAAGGCATGGATTAACATAAGGTCCTTCACTTTCTGTAAATATATAAAAATTCTGTATTAAGCTTTTAAAACTCTTTTAAAAACTCATTTATTATACCATGTTGCTCCTTTTTGGGTGTGCAGGAAAAAGTGTTGTTTTTGTGTGTCTTTCTTTAAATGAGCCGCTACTTCCCTCCCTATTAACTGTTATCTGTACTGAAAACATACACTGTTTTTAATAAAACAATCATCTTACTTCATTCTTGTAATTGTTACGGCCAACACTCACCGTACAGTGACATAAATGAGAGACTACTACAGGGTCACCCAATTATGTCTAAAATCTATATTAAAGTAAAAATGTCATTATAAATGTATGTTTGTTTGGTTTTCATTTAATTCATGTGCTGCCTATTGAAATATATATATTAAATATTAAATATTCATATTCTCCCACATATTTGAATATCATAACTGCGCTGTGGTAATTGACAGGGGCGCTGTAAAGGGGGGAGGGTTAACAATGACGATTCTCGGGGCCCACTAGTAAGAGGGGGCCCACAGAAGCCCCCAAAATTGTTGTGCTAAAAAAATATTTAATAGTAAAAATTATTAACTTTAAATTATTCTATTTGCTGTTTCCTGATATCAAAAAAAATATTTGTTTAGGAAACACAAACGTCCGTGGGCCCCTTTCCCCCTCTCAATTTTCATAAAATGGTTCAGTCCGCCCAAATTGTGTAATCCAGGCAACACAGCTTGACTTCACTTGACAATGACGATTCTCGGGGCCCACTAGTAAGAGGGGGCCCAGAGAAGCCCCCAAAATTGTGGTGCTAAAAAATATTTAATAGTGAAAATTATTAACTTTAAATTATTCTATTTGCTGTTTCCTGGTATCAAAAAAAATTATTTGGTTAGGAAACACAAAGTCTGTGGGCCCCTTTCCCCCTCTCAATTTTCATAAAATGGTTCAGTCCGCCCAAATTGTGTAATCCAGGCAACACAGCTTGACTTCACTTATAGCGCCAGCAGAATATCACCTTGACTGACGAGGAAGTGAAAATGCCTCAAAAATCTGGAAGTCAAAAACGGAAAGAAAAAAAATAAGAGAAGTGAAAGAGGCAAAGGGTCGACAGTATGTTACCCAATTTTTCACAAGAAAAGGTGGGTTTGTAAGTAGGCCTAAATTGTTAGTGGACCGCTCGCCCGTGACAATAGGGACTTTAAGCAACAGCTGGAAATGGAACGGCTACGGCGACCGGAAGTATGCTGTCACACCACCGTAGCCAAGAACGTAAAAATCACTAAGCAACAGTAAACAGGACAGGCATTAATTCATTTACTGAGATACAAAAAAAATTCATTTAATTTTAAACAAGAGAAGGATTGCTTTTGGCATTAAATTACAATTTTTTGTCAGAAGAGGAGTTTTTACTATTGTATGATGTAAATAAGTCTAAAAACCTAGATTTAAGCAATAGTTGAAAACGTTGAATACTTAAAAATCGTTTAAATTAGCTTAAATTTAAAACATTTTAACACATATTATATAAAAGACTTGTGGTACAATCATAAACTGATGCAATTACAATGTCATATGCCATAAAACATAACATTTATATGCATAATCTCTCACGTTGTAGCGACTACGGCAAATCAGCTGTTCTCCCATAGTAGACCGTTACAGTAGAACGTCGCAAAGTAGCAGTTAAATTCGCGCATGCGCAATACAACGTCAGAATGCCGTTGCCGTTCCACTAGAGGCGTGTTGCTTAAAGTCCCTTTTGATCGTTGCCTACGGCACTTTTCTGTGCTCACGCGCACAGTTTGTACATGAGGCCCCAGGTCTCTACGGTAGCATTTTTCGACAAGTAAGCACGTTTGAATAGAGCAGGGTGCAGCGGGTGCACGGCTTTGCCTCACAGCCAGCCGTTGTCGGCATCTTTGTACGAGGCTCTCTCTTCAGCACCCTGCTGCGGTCCACGCTGTTGCACCTGTCTTGCAAGCAGTCTCTAACTTCATGAACTCTGATAAAAATCCTCTGCCAGCTAATGTACAAACTACTATCAGCTGTTTGTGAGGTTTTAGTGCATCTCTTGAAGATGATGTGGAGTTGTAATACTTTCACATTATCTGATTCAGACCGACTCGGCAAAACTCAATTTAAACAGCGCAAAATGACTGCCTGTGAATTATAGATAGAAATGATTATATTTCTGTTTTTATTCACACAATAAGTATTTAAACTAGTTTAAATGAAAATTCATGTAGTTTTAGGAAAAGTTTTAAATCATAGTTTTATGATTTATTTAGACAAAGTTATTGACTACGCAAATTTCAAAACGGTTAAAATGACAGCTGGTGCCCGTTCTAGTGTTAAAAGTGCATGATAATCTCCCCATGTTAGGTCAAGAAAACGCTGGAATACACAGTTTTAGTTAAATGTTCAACACTGCAAAAAATGACTTTCTTACTTAGTATTTTTGTTTTCAGGAGAAATATCTAAAAATTCTTAAATTAAGATGCTTTTTCTTGATTAGCAAAATGGCCTAAGTAAATAAGTCTAGTTTTAAGACAAATTAATATACAATTTAAGTGAAATTGTCCTTAAAACAAGCAAAAAAAATTGTGAAATAAGATTTCTTTTTTCTTAAACACTTAATTCAAGTTAAATTTTCTCACCCCATTGGTAGTAGTCAAAATACCATAAAAGCGCAGGATTTTATGTAATTAATATGAAAAAAGTCTCAGCTGTGTTGGGGGCCCTGTCAAGATTCTTTTCATGGGGCCCAAAATCCTTAGCAGCGCCCCTGGTAATTGACAGGAAATACAGCGTTACACCATCTTGCTGTTAACGTTTCTTTAGTAATTTCGCCTTTCCTACAGCATGAACCACTGTACTGAATCCAGTGTATTAGTCAATCCTTTTAATGAAAGCATGACATCAGAAATTTGTGAAAGAGTAGCTGTGTTACAAATTTGATCAGTTTAGTGTTGCGTACCCTTCAGGACCCCTCAGTCATATGTTCTGTGCTTTATGTTTTAACAGCTATGCTTCTGTACATTTTCGGATTGGTGGTCCTGTATTACACCGTGAGATGGTACAGGGAGCTGGATCGAGTTCCAGACAGAGGGAATAAATACGTTTTTATCACCGGGTGCGATTCTGGTTTCGGAGAGCTCCTCGCGCGCCATCTGGATAAGCGTGGATTTTGCGTCGTGGCAGCGTGCTTGACAGAGAAGGGAGAGGAGGAGCTGAAAAAGTCGTGTTCATCTCGAGTGTCTACCATCCATCTGAATGTCACAAACTATGAGAGCATCGAAAAAGCATCCAGGTTTATTAAAAATCTGGTTGGTGAGAAGGGTAAGGAATTACATTTGGCCTATTACAATAATTTGCTTTTCAAGTTACTATCTGTTTTCAAGGACCGTTATTGCTTAAATGATACAAACATAATTATTTGAAATAAAAGCAAAACTATTTTGTGTGTTTGGCAGGTTTATGGGCTTTGGTGAACAATGCTGGTATAGCTGTAGCATCAGCGCCTGCTGATTGGCTGACACTGCAAGACTATAAAGCCACACTGGATGTTAACCTTTATGGTGTTATTGGTGTGACCCTAAGCGTTCTGCCACTTATAAAAAAAGCCAGAGGTCGTGTGGTGAACGTATCAAGCGTGGTTGGAAGAATCAGTCC
Organism: Paramisgurnus dabryanus; assembly: GCF_030506205.2. NCBI lineage: Eukaryota > Metazoa > Chordata > Actinopteri > Cypriniformes > Cobitidae > Paramisgurnus > Paramisgurnus dabryanus. The sequence goes on along the minus strand of NC_133350.1, from coordinate 23,448,328 downwards.
TTCCAGTGGACCCTACTGTGTGTCTAAATATGGTGTGGAGGCATTCAATGACTCTCTCAGGTAAAGCAAAAAAGTGTGGCAGGACCTGAAGACATGATGCATTGTGTTGTTTTATGTTTTGATGCGTTTTTTGTTTTGTTTTAGGAGGAACATGTATCACTTTGGTGTGAAAGTTTCGTGCATTGAACCAGGATTCTTCAAAACCCAAGTGGCAAACATGGACGTCCATTTCAGGGGTATGGAGAAGCGATGGGAAAGGTTGCCGGTGGAGGTCAAAGAGGAATATGGAGATGATTATATTCATAAAGGTAATTGCTGTAATACTTTTTTAATACTGATAAAATGTATGGCTTGAATGCACTGTAAATAAATTTGGATAAAAGCATTGCCAAATGTTCGTAAATGCACCTCATCCCACACCAAAATATATTTAACCTCCTACATACTATGGCCTATGAAATTGATTATCTTAATTTCTCCTAATTGTTTGACTCTCAATCAGTTGAAAATGTGATGAAGAAGTACTCCAAGACACTAGACGGTGATCTGATGAAAGTGGTGAACTGTATGGAGCACGCCGTCTCGGCTGTCCGTCCCCGTACCCGTTATTCTCCAGGGTGGGATGCAAAGTTCTTCTGGTTGCCTCTTTCTTACCTCCCCACCTGCATCTCTGACTACCTGCTGCGCGATAAAGCTATGAGATCAGCCAAATGAATCCCTCAACCAACTAGCAACATGGTCAGCGGTGCTATTTTACATAACATGCACTATTTTTCGAGACTTTTTTTGATGGCATCCCGGGTATAACTTGGCACAAAGATGACTTCTCTCAAACATTAACTGGTTTAAATATAAGTAGAGGTGCACATTATTTTGACTTCATGCTGTCGGGATTAGTCACACTTACAAACAAGTTTAAACGCGTTGCCTTGAAAATGCACTAATATTCACGCCTTAGTTTGCCGTATTCACCTAAGCTTGAATTCCAATAACACATTGCAATAATCAAGAGTACATTTTAATTTGAGTTTGTCTAGATTATAACTAATACAGTAGTTTCATAGACCTGATATAAGGACATTAAAAGAAGATGTCAAGGTTTAGTTATTACAAGCCTGAGAACATGCTAAAATCTTGTATAAAAAAGGTAAACAATTTCATTTTTATAACCTAACCACACAGGTACATAATGATCCTATTTTATCACTGACCTAGTGACATGCATTTGAATACACTGAAGGTTTTTATTGATCCAGAGGTCATATTGCATGGAAATACATGTACAGGTACATTATTTATGCATTGGTTGGTATATCAGGAGTATAATAAAATCATGGACTACTTATCAAATGTAAATGTTACATTTCAAATTGTTTTATTGTTTTACTGTTATGTTGTAAAGTAACCAAGTTAAAATTGCACCACATTCTGGTTTGCTGTGCAATGCAATGGCGACACCATGTATTGTAACTATGGATGATGAAGCTCATGATTGTAAAGGACTAATGTTATTAATAAATCGAATAAACCTAGAAATAATTAAGTGTTGTAAAATAATACCTTTTGAGTGAGTTATTAAAGGCGTTCCAGTGTTACCAAACTGAATAATCACATTTTACCACATAACTATAAAGGAATTGTCTTAGTTTTCAAGATAAAAAAGTGTGCTAAAATACATTTTTATTAGGGCTGGGCATAGATTAATCTAGATTAATCTCTTACAAAATAAAAGTATTTTTTTTGCATAATATATGAGTTTGGGTTGTGTGTAAATATTATGTATATTTAAACACACACACATACATACATTTAAGAAATGTTTTATTTAAATAGCGTTTTTTTATTTATATAAAATTTAGAATATATAAAAATATAAATAAATATATATACACATGTAAATGTTTCTTAAATACATATATGGATGTGTGTGTATTTATATATGTACATAATAATTACACACAGCAAAAACTCATATGGTATGCAAAAAATTACTTTTATTTTGAATGAGATTAATCTAGATTAATCTATGCCCAGCTCTTATTTTTATGCACAAATTTTGTACCTCATATACAAATAAATTGTCTTTTGTACTTCTTAAAGCACCACTATGTAGTTTTTTTACCTTTAAATAATGTCTCTAAAATTATTTCAGTGATAGAACAACTTTTAACTGGACAAATTGTACTGTTGCTGCAACCTGAGCAGCCTCCTAGCTGCTACAAGCACACTCTGAAAGTGGTGGTGGAGTGTAGAAAACACAGCCCCGCCCCTCCCCCTGCCTGCAGAAGAGTGTCTGATACCAGGCACTGTTGCGCTTTTCAACCACATGGGGGAGCTGTAAGTCATTTTTACATGGAAACTTCATAGTGTTGCTTTAAAGGGATAGTTCAGCCAAAATGAAAATGACTCCTCATTTATTCACTCTCATGTTGTTACATGTTGTAGATATGTTAAGAAATTTTGTAACCAAACTGATCATGAGCCCCATTCACTTCTATGTATTATTATCTAGTATTATTTTATTCTACTATGGAAGTGAATGGGGCTCATAATCGGTTTGGTTTGTGTTCTTCAGAATAAAAACATTTTACAGGTTTGTAACAACATAAGAGTCAGAAAATTCTGAGAATTTTTATTTTTGGGTGAACGGTCCCTTAAAGGTAAGTTTTTAAAGAACATAAGAGTACTCAACTGTGCTATTTTGAGATGCCATTTATTTCAATAGATTAAGGGTCGGTTATCCAAACAGGGTTTAGATTAATCCAGGACTAGGCCTTAGTTGTAGTAGGACAATTTAATTTTACAAACAAACCTTATGGGGTGGTTTAGGGTTTAGATAAATCCAGGACTTGGCTTTAGTTATTTTGGGATATTTAAGTCGTTTTTACAAACAAACCTTACAAAAAACATTACTGGTGTGCATTTTGAGACAAAGCAATGCTACCGATATATGTAAAATATGTCAATGCAAGGTGTTTTGAAATAAAAGCAGCTGAAACATGCATTTTAGTCTGGGACTAGGATAAACCCGTTTGGGAAATTGCCCTTATAAACAAAACTGGTGTGCATCTTAAGACAAAACAATGGGTCTCCTTCAGTAAGCATGTGTATGCACGTATTTGTTCGTGAAATATGTGTTTGGACATTTTTAACTAACAAATCATAAATCAACAAAAACTTTTATACTAAAATTTCCTCTAAATGTTTACAATAGACCACAAGTACGCAATAATCATGAACAAGGAAAAAGAACCCTATAATATACATCTGTGTTAAACATTTTATATATTATTCCTTGTAAATGATTATTGCGTATGTGTTGTCTAAGTTGTTCTTACATTTTTGCATACATTTAAAATAAATTTTGGTATTAAAGTTTTTGTTGATGATTTGTTAGTTAAAACAGCTGTTCGCACATTTTACCAACAAATTTGTGCGTAAGCATGCTTGATGAAAGAGACCCAGTGGCACTGATATATGTTATGTCAGTATGATAAGTTTTTAAATTAAGGTAGCTCAAATATGCATTTTAGCCTGGACTAGCCCTGTTGAGGAAACCTCCAAAAATGTCAATTAAAGTATTAATAATATTTAGTATACTTTTCTCAAGTGCACTAAAGTACTACTACTCGGGGTTCCACTCCAAACAAAATATTAAATTTCCTGACTTCAACTAAAAAGCTAAATGCATTATGTCCAGGATCACTGAGTGTACACCGTGAGTTAAAGCAACACCAAAGAGTTTTTTTTTTACCTTAAAATAACGTTTCCAAAAAAGTTTCAGTGGTTCATCCACTCAAAACAGGGTGAATGGCACTTTCACATTCGCTTTGCAGCCCTCTATCGGCCAAAACCACACTAAAGAAGTTTCCAACCGTCGGGTAGTGGTCCTGTAGTTTGAGTGAAACTACAAAAACTTGCTTTACGGCAGACCTACAATCCAATCAGAGCCAGCTATGCTGCAGTATTTACAACAGTGCTAATGAACAATTACGCTTCTAACCTGTAGGGGGAGCAAAGAGCAATAACTCTTTAGTGTTGCTTTAATGAAAATGTATCTTAAATGCCTAAAATGAGTTAACAATGCCAATAAACAGCGGTTTAGATTATAGTCTCACTTGAAATCAGTGGAGCCTTGGACCCAGAAACAGCATTCTTGACATCACAACATAAAAACCGCTGATATTCCATGACTTGGACAAAATGAACAGCCTTTCATTTTCTGATAAAGTCCAATAAAAATTCCATATTCCAGAAATTCCATGGCCCGTGGGAACCCAGATAACTATACTTTGAATTAGTGTATTTGTAGCATAATTTTAAGCTTTCGCTTTGCAAAAAAGAAAATGTCTTAGAAATGTATTTGCTGGTATTCAAGTATATTCAAGTACACTTAATTTCCACCAGGTTAACCCTTTTTTTTATTACATTACTTTTTAAAAGATGAACAGTGCTTTGACTACTAGATCAATAGGCTTTATGTCCAGCTGCACTACTTCCTGAACTTCAGCCAGCTCCTTGTTTCCTGTCTGCCATTATTGGACAAACTGATTAATCCAGGTGTGTCTGATTACTGTTGCGACTACTGAGGTCAAATGACTTAGAAATGGATATGAATGCACATTTCACAAATCAAAAACTATTAGAAATGTACAAATGACAGCTATTCATGCCAAACAAGCATCAGAGACAAAAAAAAAACATGGGTCAAGTAAGAGGAACTGTTGACAGAAAGACAGTTTATTTCCATCTTGATTAATTGGAAACATTAAATACAACTTTCAGGATGACCAGCGATAAAGATACAATTTGAATGTGACGTTACAAACCAAGTGCTCCTCTTTTTCATTCAGCCCGCCCTTTACACATTTAAAACAGACTTCTTTACGAATGCTCCTCAGCAAGTTTCTCTGCCTTCAGGACGACCTCCTCAATAGGACCCACCATGTAGAAGGCCTGCTCGGGGAGTGCATCATACTCACCTAGAGAGAAACGTCACTATGATTAACACCAAACAAGCCTGAACAAAAATGACCTACAGGAGAACGCCCAAAACTAACCATTAAGAATAGCCTTGAAGCCTTTGATGGTTTCTTTCAGGGGCACCAGCTTGCCAATGTGTCCAGTGAAGACCTCAGCCACCTGGAAGGGCTGGGACAGGAACCTCTGGATTTTACGGGCACGGGACACAATCAGCTTGTCCTCCTCAGACAACTCATCCATACCCAAGATAGCAATGATATCCTGCAGGGATTTGTAGTCCTGGGGTAGAGAGACCAAAGGATTAGTGAACAGTACCTCAAAATGTGAATGACCCCCAATATTTACAAATCACTAACCTGAAGAATCTTCTGGACACCACGGGCTACGTCATAATGCTCTGCTCCTACAATGTTAGGGTCCATGATACGGGAAGTGGAATCCAGCGGGTCCACAGCGGGGTAGATACCAAGCTCAGCGATGGCACGAGACAACACAGTGGTGGCGTCCAAGTGAGCGAAAGTTGTGGCGGGGGCAGGATCAGTCAAGTCATCAGCAGGCACATAGATGGCCTAGAAGAAACCAAATGCAGTTCAACGAAAAGCTTGAAAGGGTCTAAGCAAATAGCATCGCAATCCCAACAAGAACTTGAGTGTGTTACGCAAGTATAAGTTATGAAGTGTACCTGCACAGATGTGATTGAGCCTTTCTTGGTTGTCGTAATTCTCTCCTGCATGGTACCCATGTCTGTGGCCAGAGTTGGCTGATAACCCACAGCAGAGGGAATACGACCCAACAGGGCAGACACCTACAGAAAAAAAAAGCATGAGAAGGGCACAAAAGGGCTTTCTCCGTAAACGCAGATGTGAAAAATCCAATCGCTGACCTCTGATCCAGCCTGAGTGAAACGGAAAATGTTGTCGATGAAGAGCAGCACATCCTGTCCCTCCTGGTCACGGAAATATTCTGCGACAGTCAGTCCAGTCAAAGCCACACGGGCACGAGCACCTGGGGGCTCATTCATCTGTCCGTACACCAGCGCCACCTAATGAAAACAATAACACCTGATGACTGCAATGGCTTGGTTGTTCTAAAACTCAAAAATAAAAAGTGCTTCACAATGCCATGGAAGAACCTTTTTGGCTCAAAACCATTGGCTCAAGTTACCTTTGAGGTAGTGTCCTTCAGGTTGATGACACCAGACTCGATCATCTCATGGTAAAGATCATTTCCCTCACGGGTTCTCTCTCCCACACCGGCAAACACGGAGTAACCACCATGAGCCTTTGCCACGTTGTTGATCAGCTCCATAATCAATACAGTCTTTCCCACACCGGCACCACCGAAGAGACCTAAAAAAAAAATAAGTGATTGTAGTTAGACAAGTGCTCTACTTTGTGTACATGCAGGTTGTGTTTCAAAAGTGTTTGATAGCGGTATTAATCAATCCAAAAAGATTACAAGTTGACCGAGCATCACATACCAATCTTGCCACCCTTGGCATAGGGGGCCAGCAGGTCTACGACCTTGATTCCCGTGACCAGAATCTCCTGCTCAACACTCATGTCTGTGAATTCTGGGGCCTCGGCGTGAATGGCGGCAGTCCTGGAGGAAATCACACAATATTGCACTTAAGCAAATGCACACATCAAAACTAAATTAAACTATTTATTATATACATGAACCTCAGTGATGAATAATATCCTTAAATTAACTAACAAAAATAAATATCCAAGGCAAAAAAGACGCTTACTGTTTTGTGGAAATTGGTCCTCTCTCGTCAATGGGTTCACCAATGACATTCATGATCCTGCCGAGTGTCTCGGGTCCCACAGGGATTCTGATGGGAGCACCGGTGTCAAGAACCTTCTGGCCACGCACCAGTCCCTCAGTACCATCCATAGCAATGGTGCGGACGGTGCTCTCCCCTAAAACCAGAAAAAGGTGACTCTCGAGATTCCTTTATAGTTATAAAAACTGATTTGTGATTAACTTATTGATTAATTAAGTTACCAAGATGTTGAGCGACTTCCAGGACTAGCCTGGAGTCACGGCCGGCCACCTCCAGGGCATTGAGAATGGGGGGCAGACCCTCATCAAACTGGACGTCTACGACGGCACCGATGACTGCGACGATACGCCCGTTGGCGGTGGCGGCAGCTGCGGCAGGAGCAACATAATTGCCTGCAACAAAAACACGGTACAATGAGTATTACACTGCACTGACAGTCCACATAGAAAATAGTTTATATCTTTTAACTAGTCTTCTCAATGTCGTGATCAGTCAAAACATGCTTATGAATGAACGTTACCAAGGAAATGTTCTCAAGGCAAATTAATTCAATAACGGATATGGGTCTTTATATAATACACTCGTAGTGTGTATTTAAAGATTATAAAGCATACATTTTAAACATAATTTTTTTATAAAAGATAATTATATTTTATATTCTTTACGCGTTAAACTTCACCATGACCTCGCAACACGGCTAACAGCGCGAGCCTCCTCACCATGACACAAGGTCATTCCGGGTTTGTAACAAATACAAATGACTTCTTATTATTATTTGCTGCTTACAATCATGGCAGTGAATTTCCATCGTGAATCCGCATGCATATAGTTGCTATAGCAAAATCAATCGTTGAAAATAATGACGGGAGAACTTTGCGGCCTACACTTGCAATCCGCATGCTGCTGTGTCGCGGCGGCGGTGACGTTGATGTCAGAATGGTTGCGTTAAAACGAATGGTTAAAGACAACAATAATCTTTACTTACGAGAAAACAGTGCTGCTGGGGTTCCGTTAAGAGCCTTCAGGGGAGTCACCCCGGGCTTGAGGGCTTGCAATGCCCCGGTGCAGCAGCGTCCCACAGCTCCTAACATTGTTAAAATGGCTGAAGGTGGAACGGGGCAGAGGCTCACGAGCTTATATATAGTACCGCTCGAGTCCAATACTGCGCATGCGTTTCAGACATGGCGACACGGTAGTTGAACATCTGCGCATGCGTTTGTGTTGAAGGACAGACTGGGCATCGTTACAATGAACACAAAAATGACACACATGCTGTAATGTTTGGACAATAATGTGGATGATTTTGAGCTTTATATTTGTAAATACGTGTGTAACATTTGTTATTATGAAGCAGGATACGTTTGTTTATATACATACCCTTAGCAGAGGATTTGTCCAAAGCGAAATGAGAGATTTTGGGATCACAATACTAGACTATATTAAAGTTAGGCAAGAAGTAATGTTAACAAAGTTAAACAAGGGAGGTAAAGACTTGAGGATACTGCATATTAATTTTATTGTATAGTAAAATAGAAAATCTTTAGGAGAATCTGTAATTAGATCTGTTGTAAATCAGAACAAATCCCTGCATTCAATGTCATTGACAATCCATATCTTGTGTTTTATATGTTGTGTTTTTTATGAATGTAACCACTAGGTGCCACTGTTGTATAAAGTAATATATGCTATAACGTCACATAGCTGACAGTTGTACATTGTGTGTCTCTATCAAGAAACATTTGTTTTATTGTCTTAAGTACAATGTTGTGGTTTCTTACTGCAATAAAAGTAATTTAACCCACTTTGATTAATTTGCAAATTAACAAAGAAAATTTTTAAAAGGGACATTTCACAAGACTTTTTAAGATGTTAAATAAATATTTCCTGAGTACTTATGTCAAGTTCTTTCTCAAAATACCATATAGATAATTTATTATAACATGTTAAAATTGCCACTTTGTAGGTGTGAGCAAAAATGTAAAATTTTTGGGTGTGTCCTTTAAAATGCAAATGAGCTGATCTCTGCACTAATAGAGACAGAGCGCCGCGCGTCATAACCTGAAAACCACGCCCACCGGGGGGGAAAACAATCCAACCGTCTCCATTGACTTTGTATTGCGAGAGGCTGCCTCCTTGTCATTTCTGGCTTATAACAAAAAACAGAATAATGCCTAAAAACTGCTGTGTGACAGTTTGTACAGCTAACAAGCCAAAGAACCCAGAAATAAGCTTTTATAAGCTGTCGAGCCGTAAAACCCTGTCTTTAAGGAGAATAAAGTGGATCGCCGACTACGTTTCCCCCTATTGGACGCAGTTCTACTAATAGTATTACTATGAAAAGTTGCCTGTTTCCATTTTTGTGTCTTTAAACGCTCGTTTTTGGGGTCGACAGCTTATAAAAACTTATTTACAGATTAAAATTAAAAACAGAATAATACATAAAAGCTGCTGTGTGACAAGGTGTACAGCTAAAAAGCCAAAAAACCCAGAAATAAGTTTTTTTTAAGCTGTCGACCTCATAAAACGAGCGTTTAAAGAAACAAAAGTGGAAACAGGCAACTTTTCATAGTACTTCTATTAGTAGAACTGCGTCCACTAGGGGGAAACGTAGTCGGCGATCCACTTTATTTTCCTTAAAAGCTGGGTTTTACGGCTCGACAGCTTATAAAAACTTATTTCTGGGTTCTTTGGCTTGTTAGCTGTACATATTGTCACACAGCAGCTTTTAGGCATTATTCTGTTTTTTGTTATAAGCCAGAAATGACAAGGAGGCAGCCTCTCGCAATACAAAGTCAACGGAGACGGTTGGATTGTTTCCCCCCCCGGTGGGCGTGGTTTTCAAATTTGCATATCGGCGCTCTGTCTCTATGGCAGTGCCGTGGTTGGATAGTGTTGATTAAGGGGTTGTATTATGCCTTCTGACATCACAAGGGGAGCCAAATTTCAATGACCTATTTTTTCACATACTTGCAGAGAATAGTTTACCAAAACTAAATTACTGGGTTTACTTTTCTACATTTCTAGGTGATAGAAGCACTGGGGACCCAATTATAGCACTTGGAAAAAGTCACATTTCCATTTAATTATACCCCTTTATAAAACATAAATATTATACATGCATATTATTAAATGCTTCACATCTTAAATTATATTTCTAGCAGATTTGTACACACCCTCATTCAACCCTAGTATGTGTTACATTATGGTTGTTTAATGATGCAGAAGCAATTAATATGCCGTGAACTATAACATCATCTCTAATGACAGCGTGGATAATTATGCAATGAAAAAGACAACCAAGATCATATCAAATCTATCTATCTCTGTCTGATGCAAAGAACAGAGCTGTAGAAAATATTGCGGTGTCTCAGTGGCAACAGTAATTGTGTTGTGTACACAGATGGCACTGCAGCAGCACAACTGAACAAACAGCCCTAATCTGTTACAAGAACTACCAGCACATTGGTCGGCACATATGTGCCAGATAAGAGAGAATTTCTCTGTTATATGTACTATATATATATACAGGCTCAGGTACGCAATCACTTTGTCATCTGACAACAACAAGCACAAAAAGATTTGTATAAGCATTGTTGTTTATACAGTAGTATTTGTGTAACTCTTTGAACAGAATGAGGTTTTGATCCCTTGGGGTAATCATTTTATTTAAACACAGAATTATTTAAACTACGTCATAGACCTATTTAACATTACACATGCTTGAGCTTATTTTGTACATTTACATAATTACTTGTGCATTTTCAACCCCTTTGGTTGTTTTTAAACATATAGGCCTATATATCGGTGCATGCCTACTTAGTACCACTAACAATCAGGGCACATTGGAAGGATAGTGGATGGGGGGGTTTGGTAAAGCTATTTCATGCATTGTGACTTATTAACACTGTTTTAAGGATTACTCCATTTAAAAAAAATCTCATTTTCCAGCTCCCCTGATTTTTACAGTTTTTGAATCCATTCATCTCTGGGTCTGGCGGTAGCACTTTTAGCATAGTTTAGCTCAGGAATGGGGAACCCTGCAGTGTTGTTGTTTTGCAATGAACATGCAGTGAATCTTAAAGTTATCCAGAGATAGTAGGATTATGTTTTGTGTGTGTTCCTCATGACTCGCTCCGTCCACTGTACGCCTCCATGACCTCAGGTTTATTCGGAAAGTATTGGTACAGCTGATCTGTCTTTTATAAATCTGATAAAACTAAATACTCTTCACAGATATGAAGGATGTTATACTATAGGTACTCAAGATTAACACCAGATAAGCAGATACAAAGTGTGTTATATAATCTTTAAATATGTTGGCAATTAAAGACATAACAAGAGTGCAAATAGAAAGAGGCAGTATCCCAATGCTGGATTAGTTGTTGGTTATAATGCAACATTCACTTCAACAAACTCTGGCCAAAAGCTGCTAGTCAGAGAGATCCTAGTCAGCCTTGAATGTTCTCAGTTATATTTATTTTTAAAACATCCTTCATGGTACATCAAACAGCAAAATACAAACTTTATATAATACATTTTCTTAAATTCTTGTCAGTATTTCAAGACTTTTATTATGAAAAGGTACTATTGAAAAACAACATTTTATCCATAAAAACCATACAAACACTTATATTTCAAAATGACACAAAAACATTATTTATATATAATCAAATAAATATACCACACATTTAATATTTATACATAAAAGTTTGATATGTACAATTTTACAAAATCCATTTCCTAGCAATCTCTCAGGAGAAAACTCAATTCTCCACAGGAACTGAATCTATCCCTTCAAAATTGTTCCTGATTTCCCATATCTAAGGGATTCATTTCAGCTTACGACCAATTTGCCACGTCTGAATAAAAGATGGCCGTGTTGGATTAAAAGGTTTAAAATTGATCCTTTAATAAACCTTTATTACCCATTCTTCTTTTAATATCTGAGAAAAATACTCATGCTTTTCAGGCCAGACAAAGTCCAAACTATGAGTATGATTCATCAAAATTGGGATTTTGTAGATTCACATCAGTTCCCTTTGGGGAGTCACAGGTTTGACGAGGATGGGGCGGGGCGACTGGATTGTGGGTGGGGCTGTAGCGATGGGAGGAGCTTGGAGAGTTTGTTGGACTGAGTTGAATAGCTGTGGTTTCCTGTATAGTGGGCTCACTATTTTCCATCTCAAACACAGCTTCGCCCATCCTCATCAACGGCCAGTGGTCCCGTCCTGCAGACATACGAGAGGGTTGGGCAATGGGGCGTCGACTACAAATGCAGCAAGCCCCAAAAAATGAAAAGGCCACCAGCAGGAGGATAGGTCCGATAATGATGGGAGGGTTGTTGAAAGGGAGGAGTTTGTGAAAGGCAAGAGCACCCACCAGGGTGATATTAATGCCTGCCAGCATGATACAAAGACCGCAAGCACAGCAAAGCGCTGGGGAGGGAAACCCATGTGAACGTAGCTTTCTCTTTTGACTTGTCTTCTTTAAAACAGAGTGGGCATCTTCATCTGAGAAAATCATCTTGTTTAAATGGCAATGACCTTATGACCTACCACAGGAACTGAGGGAAAGAGAGTTAGGGAGAGATAGAAATAAAGGACAACAGACAAGTAGCAGTAATAAATATCATAGAGATGTGCTGGTACATAATTTGCTGGTCCTCATATCCGCCTGTCTGTTTGTGTGTCATGGAGGCACCAGCATGAGCTGAGCTAATTCAATTAATGCTGTCAAAACCAGATAAGTCCAGGAAATTACAGTACCGTATAACTTTGTTACACGGTGTGTTTGCATGACAGATGATTTTTTTTGTAATCTGATGCTATGTCTGTATAAAAACATTTAATATATTGAAAATGTGTTGATATAAATGTCAGGATTTCTATGTTAAATGCTTTTGAAATGTCTAAATGCCAAAATCAGTGTTTCTGTGTGATATTGAGCCAAATCTATAGGAAGCTGAATTTGTAAATAAAAATGGTAAAAATAATAAAATAAAAATTCAATAAAAATGTATACATTTGTTTGTAAATATTATAGTAAACTACAGTGTACTATATTATACTACAGCAATTATACTATATAATTACGAAAATATACATGTAATATAAGATCTACTATGAAAATAGTAAACTACAGTTAGTTTACAACAGTATACTATACTATTTTTATTTTTGGGCAAAACCTCAATGGTTTATGACAACACTTTCTATGCATCTGATCTAAAATAATCTATCAATAACATAAATATATAATGGCAGCACGTTATTAATAATTCATAATAAACATGCAAAAACCTAATGGATAAAAATGAGTTATTTACCTTTAACTGAGGAGAAAATAGAAGAGCTGTAATAAGTCTTCAACACTGTTAAGATCAATTTTGTGAGCTCTTTAACTTCAGCCGATGAATGAGCGCATCATTTCACTCTGTGATAGTTTGGGATGATGCAGACCTGATATTCTGCCAATGCTGTGTATTCTCTTCACAACCGCATGGGGCGCTGTTGAGTTCCCTTCAGCTGCATATAGTTTGTACTGTACTCGCTCGGATTGAAAGATCCATATCAACCTCACGTCTCCCTAAACATTACAACTTACACAAGGCACCAAATCCACTCAAACAAAGCCACACAGATATATAAATAAGAGAAAACCATGCAGAACCTGTCCTTCAAACGTTCATGTTCAGTCCAATGACAAGAGCTATGTCTGTCTTCACAGCACTGCCATTAAGGGATGAAAATAGTCTTTTCAAATCAAGCTTCTTTCATCGCAACCTTGAGAAATGGTTTAATAAAGCCACACTTCTGTGCACCCCTCCCTTTCTTTTATATCTTTGTTGGATTTATTTTGAGGTACCCAGAGTAAAGATAATACGCACTCACAGCATTAAAGAACAGCAGAAATTTGCATTTTCTGATGTTTAATTTAAAATAAATTGTTCATTCATATGAGATATATTTGATGACCAGTGTTTAAATAAAAGTGGGAATAATACATGAAAGAATGATCTGATGAAACATTATATATGTGAATCCATACAAGCTTCTCCATCATCTGGGCTAATTTGTCTCCATCAGTCATAGCAGATTATCCTGACCGTAAAAATAGGTTATTTATTCAGAAATTGTTAGATGTTGCATCAGCAAAGGCCTGATTTGTTCCCATGGAAATTATGTAACTGTGGTGAATAAATACAATATAGCCCTAAACATGTTTACTGGATATAGATGATTATTGGTGAGGACTGTCATAACACTAATATTATAAAGGTGGAGCTCAACAGGCAGACCATGATGCTAGCAACCCAAAGGTCAGGAATCTAATTCCCAGAAAACGTGTAAAATGTATTGAAAAAAAACCTGGAATGAAAGTGTCATGCATACAGTAAATATAAGATCAAAATAATCTTATAGACAAGTATTATTATCTAAAACATGTATTTTAAACACCATTATTATAGGCAGTTTAAGTATTCGTTAGTTTCAGTTATCTGTTAATAGATCTAAACATTCTTTTTGTGTTTTAGTGTGATGCAAATGAAGACCTTGTTTTCTTGTTTACAGAATAAAACCACTTTATTTTTCAAAACTGGAACAGTCAAATAAACACCTCGTACTTAAAATTAGTCCCAAAGTTTTGAAGGGATAATGGGCACTCCATAGATATCATGAACTTAGACCGATATTCATTTAATTGATGTAAAATCACTATCATACAAGCACAGAATACAAAGGACATTAATATGAGGTAGTACATCATGTCACCCCCTGCTATATAAAACATTTCCCAGAACATCCTCATAAATGTGCATACATAATATTGACAGCCAAAAGCATAAGCAAAATGCTAACCAAGTAGCATTTTGAGCAGTGGATAAGATAATTACTTAGTTAATTAATTATAAGGAAATTAACTGCAAAGTTAGGCTACTTTTGCGTTAAAATGCAAATCGGAGACTTTGCCCCAAAATATGGCACAATTTCCACGGAATGCAAAAAAATTACTTGCTTGTCAATTTCCTACAAAAATACTGCACATTTATAGCAAAATCATTTTGAACACTAAAGAAAATAAAACATAACTCTGTAAGAGAAGCACATGAAAAATATAATCTAAAAATAATTCATTTGTAATATTGACAGTAACTGGTCAAATACCTGAATTGCTATAATACCTAATCAGGACATTAAATAAAGCTACATATCTCTCAACAGCATTGACACATAACAGGTTAAAAATAATTCATACAGATCTAGACATGAATCAAACTCTAAACTATGTTGCTATAAGGGAGCACAGCTTTTCACAATACTCGAAATGTTTCTCACTCATCAATAAGAATGACAAGATAAAAAACAAGTGGTCCAGTGCTTTACAGTAATATATCTTAATTTAAGTGGCTTTAAAATACTTAAAAACGGAAAGTTAAAACAATCACTGATACGGTTAAACTTAAAATCTATAATTCCCTCAGATCCAAGCACCTTTTTACACCATATGTAGCTGAGAAACACTTCCAGCCATAAGAATTTTCTAATAAATATTTAAATATACCAAAATAAAAAAATAAATCACAGTTTTACATGCTTAAATCATATAAAAAGCATTACACTAAGAGCTACATTACCCTGAAGCAAATTCTTTGCAAGACAGCACTTGTTTTGTTGTGTGCATACTTAAAGTTAGTTGGCATTCAGCACTTTAAGTGTTGTGTGTGGGTTAGTGTGCTTTACGGATAGACAGAGGCTATGCTGCTTAGCAGAGAACATAAATGCGTGTATGCAGCATATAATATTAGGTGTGTACGTGCATCATTTGACCACCTGTGCAATGGTGTCAGGTATTGGTGCGTAGTGCCTGAGATTGTGCTCGGCGACGTGCTAATCTAGAGTTGGAGGGGGGTGAAAGTCTCATAGAGCAGACAACGGCCCCAAAATCCTCTTGCTCTTCTTCTTCTTGCTGAGACAGTTGCCGGTTAAATGCGATGGCTTCGGCCGCGAATTGCGTGAGGTCTTTAGTGCTGCAGTTTCTAAAAGTTCAACAGAAGAGATGCTTAGAAACATTGCAGAAACCAAGGAACGAATTTAACTTAAATAAATTGCATTTGTGGAGTACCTTTGGAGAACACGAGGAGTTGGAAGAAATCTTTCAGGTGCATTCTGAAAAAAAAAAAATTTAAAAGTGATGAATTAATTTTAAAGATTAAGTCCAAAAAGGCTTTGATTAAACTACAGCAGAAAACTCACCCCCTGTACCCAAGGGTGCTTCAGGACCTGAGCGGCACTCAGTCGTAGAGTGGCGTCTCGCACCAGCAGACGTGAGATCAGATCTTTGGCATCGTCCGAAATCTGAGCCCAAACTCCATCCCTGCATTCGTACTTTCCCTCCTGAATTCTCTCAAACAGGTTATTCTGAAGAAGAGAGCACAGAAACGTTAAATCCCTCGGGTGGATAATCTATCTGTTGCTTATTTGCACGTTAGCGTTTCTTACCTGACAGGCACGACAGGTCTCTCCTCGTTCCCAGCCGCAGTTGGTGCCGCAGTGGCCCGTGAAGGGAGGACTCCCGCTAAGCAGAATGTAGAGAATAACCCCAAGGCTCCACAGATCACACCGCTTATCATAGAACGAAGCCTCATCCGTAAAAACTTCAACGACCTCGGGTGCCATGTATTCTGCCGAACCACACTACAGAAGAAGAACTTATCGATTAAAATGTGCTACTGCTAGTTAACTCAATATTTTAAGAGCAAATCTGAGGTTGTGTTTACCGGCGTGGTGAGCTCAGGGGTGGTTATTGGGGTGCAGGCACTGTTCAGCTTTACTCCGCTGCCAAGATCAAAATCACAGATCTTTACAGGAGACACCTGGAACATGAGCACATACAATATCACAATTAGCACTGACTAGATCTTAATGATCATGTGCCCACATACATTTTCTAAGATAAGTTACCTTATCTGTATATTCACACAGGATATTTTCAGGCTTGAGGTCTCTGTGAGCAATTCCTATGAGGGAGAAATAGATGAGTTTTTAGTAAACAAACACATTGTGTGCAATGGTCAGCGGAGAAAATCTATAGTGTTTACCTTTGTTGTGTAGAAAGTCAAGGGCGTGTGCTATATCTCTGACTACATAACTAGCTTCTCTCTCATCGAAGTATTTTCGACTCTGGATGTGCGTTAAAATGGAACCTGACAGAGAAAATGATTGAGAAATAATGTAATAAAACTACAACAAATATACTGAATTACTATACTATGTATACACTATACTAAATATACAAATAATATAGGGCTAGGCAATATACAGAGTTTAAAAAAATATACCAGATACAAAACCACCTATATCGGTATGGTCTCATATGTCCCTCGTTCATGATTTCATAATCTCTGCATTTTTGTAGCCAAAAGTCATATATATCTTAGCAGAAAGTTTAAAAATGTTGCATTTACTTTACACAAGCGCAGCCATGTCCCCTGTTTTCATGGGAACGTTATGAAGTGACGTAATTACGCGACACGAACATCATTGAAAAGCTGCAAACAGTTTTTGCCAGTACCCATAGTTTTTGCAAGTTCCCGCAATTTCATCGCATAAATATCCCGCATATTCCATTGCATTTAAAAAAAACAAGATCAAGGATTTTTGCCCGCTACAATCACAAAAAAATTCATTTTTCAGGAAGGACTGTAAAATAATAATAATACATATATACTAAATGTAAACATTAACATACTGAATACTGATATTGGTGAGGGAATTTTTAACTGTACCTCCTCGTAACTTCTCAAAAACCAGATAAAAACCGCTGTCATCTTCAAAAAACTGAATAAGTTCTAGAATGTTCCTGCAGAAACACATAAAGCTCATATGGTTAACAATTGCACTTTTAACAATTTACTATTTGTTGCTTTATAATAGTGCATAGTACCTTTAACCGTTCCAAAAAACAATCACTTACAATAAATCTTTATATACTAATTTAAGTGTAATTACTAGTGAGGAAGAAGAACTAACTTATTTCCTTGGCACTGGTATAGAGTCTCCACTTCTCTGAAAACTCGACTGCGACTATGACCTGCATTCTTCTCAATTATCTAAAAAAACAAAACAATGTTTTACGCAAGGTCATTTATTTATAATGCCCTCTATAGAGCAGTTTTTCCGTTAGGGCTACTGGAGAAACATGGCAGCACAAAATGGCGACCTCCATGTAAAGAGGCCCACGGTGTATGTAGATAAAAAAATGACTCATTGTAAGGGAATTAAAATAAAACGGTTCATTTTGTAAGGTCTTTATACACCACTGATAATATAGTTATGTATATTATATTGTATTTCTGTCAAGATATCCTTCGAAAAAATTACACAATGCACCTTTAAAGTATGTTTGTTACTATTTTATAGAAGTACTTATGAACAAAATCAAGAAATTGACCAAGTTTATCTCACCTTCACAGCATACTCATTGCCATTCTGTAAACTCACACATCCTTGGACTTTAGCATAAGCCCCCTGACCAAGCAGCTCATCGGTCAGCCTGTACAGATCTACAGCAAACAAACACAGCAGAGTTTACTCACACTGGCCTGAACAGGAAGTCTATAAAGTCAAAATAATGCTGATTATAAACCATATAGGGTAATGATAAGAATAAATAAAGACCATAACGATATTTAAAGGAGCATCTGTTTGGTTATACATCTATATGTGATGTACTGCTTTGGCTAAATACCACTAAATTTGCCCGTGAAACTGTCTGCGGCCCGAGTTCTTCTCTTCTTCTTCCGGCGTGTACCAGGGTCTGTGATGTTGACCGGTTGACTGTTGTCCATTCCTAAACATTATAAACACAGCTGTTTAATCACAGGATCTCAGATATTTGCCAGACCTTTGGTTTGATTTTAGTTTAAAGCTGAAGTGTGTGTTTTCCCTAAAAATGCTCTGTTTATTTGAGCATGCCAAGCAGCCAAACATATATTTGAACCAATGGCATACTTGGGAAATCAGGTCTGGTAAATCAGTTTGAAAATTATTTTCACAATTACATTTCACACACACTTTAGCCGAGATGTGTACAGAATTTATGGTTTTGGAAGATCTTCTTTCAGATGATCAGCTATAATGAAGACGTACCTGTGGTGGTTTGGGAGGCGTTGAGGGAAGCATACGAGTGCGGACCACGACTCTCCACCTGGCCAGATGCCAGAGCACTACTGGTTATCTGTGAGAAAGAAAATTACACACAAAACAAAAAAAAGAAAGGAAGTGACATAAATGACATGTAGAAAGCTGTAATGCAGATAAACACAGAGGATGTTGGGTAATTACTAAGTAATGTTTATCTGAGCTTTCACAATGAATGAAGTGAACCAGATGGTCACAATCTCCATGTATGAATAGTTTGTACTGAATAGTACAACATTTGAAACCTGAACATCATGAAAAAGGAAGTTTGCATATGAGTCACTATCTTTACAACTTGTATGCACTGTGCACTTATCAGATTTTATACTCTGACCAGGGCTTTCATGTTTCAAATCTGCTTTCTCATCTCTAAGCCAATACAAATTGGGGACTTTTATTTATTTATACACCATTTGAACATTCTAAATAAGTCAGAGAGAGCATGCGCACTGTTACGCGATACATGTCAGTACCGGGCACGAGCAATAAAGCGCTTGAAGGTCCGCGAGCTTAAAAATAAAACCCATAGACGATCGTTCCAGAATTCACGCGACTGCATGGCTCAAGAAAAGCGTGTGACCCGAAATAGATATCTAGTGACAACAGTCTTAAAGTAGGTAGGGTAAAATTATCTGCTGGCTATTTAGTAATCTAGTTTCCGTTTATGCTAGAGATATACCGTCGTGGCATGACATGTTGGTCAAATTGCCACTTCGCTGATGTCACTAAAAGGGGAAATCCCGCATATTCAAAAAAACGGGATATCTTTGTATTACATAACTACGGAGAAATAGAACTTACATAAACGAGTGAAATAAATGATTGGAGATATTTAACGGATAACGGTGACATTTTACGATTTCATACAAATTTTGTGACTGGATGGGCGGGAACATTGCTTCGAGTCTAGGAATGAAAATATTACCATGTAAAATAACAGTCCAAGTCAACAGTAACAGTAACGTTAAGTGTTAAGAGGAAACTGATGTGACACAAGCTGTTAAATGAGTTAAGACAAGCAACAAGTATCAATGAACTGCAACGTCAGCAGCAAACGTGAAATTGCGCTAACAGAATAGCAATGTTTTGGTAAAAATTAAGTAAAAATCCTCTGACATTTAACAAATGTCTATAAAAGCACAGATACAAAAGCGTTTTTTTGCGACCAAAAAGGCAGACTGGTCAAAACATTTAAATAATCACTGACGCGCATTATAGGAACCCCCAAAGACACTTTAATAAATCACACAGCGAGCTGGGTTCAGCAGAGCTACTGGTGCGCGTGTTAAACAAGCATTATACACCTCAGCCACGTATAATAAAATAATAACCAAACCTGGAAATTGCAGGTGAATGAGTGTGGATGTGCCGTGACTGCCTCCGCCATCATCCTCGGCAACAACAGTGAGGGAGAACAACATACACAAAACCGCAACACAGCCTCCTAAAACGCGCCACACGCCCTCCCACTGATACGTTGCACGCTGGATCCTTAACCAGTCATACTAGGCGACGGCTCGGCTCATGAATATTAATTATCACGTGATTGGACGCAAGATTCTCTATGGCTCTGGGTTTACGAATGAACGCGTAAGCAGAACGCAATGTAATGAATATTCATGTGCCTGCGGTACGATTCAAATTTCGTGAAGGAATGCTGTTTTTATTCTTGGCCGGGCGCCACTTGTGTGTTTTAGTTGGAACAAGAATTATAATGTTTTGGTATTGGTTAAATTAAATGTTAGGCCTCTGTTTAGACTCGTTTGTGGTATTTAACTTTCAATGTTGTCGCCGCGAGAGTTATCTGCTTTTAATATTGTGTTTTCGCATCTGGAAAGTTTTCCCACGGATCGCTTCTCTTTTACAGTTTCCATAAAAAAAAAAAACAATTAGCTAAAAAAAACTCACCTCTAATTTAAAAAATGGGAGCTTTCGTTCTTTATTTACATTTGTGCTCAGCTTATGCAGATGATTAAAATGAATTTTAATATTTTGCACTTACCACATACTTACTTAGTATGCTCTTCTTATAATAACCTGCATATAATGTAACGCTCTAAAAAATGACGTGTTGTGTGAAAAAGGTATGAACCCAGTAATGGGTTAAATCACTGGTTCTCAAACTGGGGGACGCGAGATAGTGCCGGGGGGGCCTCTGTTTTATGACATTTGATAAAATACATAAATTTAAATAAGGCTTCTAACCAACAGCACTGCCTTGTATACTTTAATATGTTTACGTTTAAAAAAAATTTTTCATAAATTTTCTTTGGGGCCGCACACTAAAAAAGTTTGAGAACCACCGGGTTAAATTAACCGAATATTTTTAAAACAACCCAACGTTTTGACATTATGATAATCAGAATGAGGATGGGGAAAATTACATCTGCAGTTGCATTTTAGAGAGCAAGCATGGTAGTTATAGTAAGCAAATTAAAATCTTTGGCTGTTTCCAAGATCCCATCCAAAACTCTTATCTCTTAACAAGAAAATAAGTCATTTTTAAGAAAAGTAATTGGAAAATGTATTTCAAATCTGTTTGCATGCAAGAAAAACAAAACATTTATGTGCTGTTTCTTATCAGTCACAAGCATCATAATGGTTTCTTAGTGCACATACCCTGGTTAAATAAAGCAACCCAAGGCTTCTGCCCCCATACAGACATGACAGAGCAAGAATATAACAACTTGAACCTGTTTATCAGGTTGACTTGAACCATAACAGTCTCACAACAGAGGTTAAAACATGCAATATCAAATTTCCCTCCCCTTAAGGAAAAATATCACATTATGAAATTCTCAGAAATGTATGCATACTCCATACCAATACTCCAATGCAAGGATAACAAATGTGTCATTGTTGACATTTACTGGTGAATTTTAAGTTTGTGTTGCCTTTAGAAGACACACATAGAATTAAAGGACACGAAATACATGTTTCATACTGCAGTTTGCTCACTTAAGAGTCTTTGATCTCAGATCAGACTTCACATATTGTTCTGAATGTTTGAAGTGATTGATTTTCTGGCTCATATCGACATTGTGTGCTTTTGCAGGCACATCCAATCAACACAATCTTTCAGTGGCAGATCTTCTCTGTCATTTCTTTCTGTAAAGATAGACACACAATTATTATATATATATATATATAAATAATAATACATTAGCAATATCCTGTCATCGTTTAGCTGTTTTGGGTAAAAATGTACACATAAATAATAGCAGAATCAGGGATTTAGTCATTTATCAATCCTCCTCCTCCCTCATTGACACCTATGATCTATAGCTGTATTGAAAACACATCTTTCTCACCAGAGGCTCCAGCTCTGACTGATCGATGAGAGTGAACTCCGAGATGAAGTAATAGTAATGTTTGTAGCAGGTGTTGATGTGAGCTTCCGCTCCCATATTGCAGATGGTGTCAAAGTGATGAATGTAGACGTGTACAAAAACCCGAAAGAGCCGGCTTAAGATCTTCTTGCAAACCTGCTGGAAATTTTTAGGAAAAGGGACTCCTGCAAATAGAAGAACAATAATGTCATCCTTTTATCATATATTAAAATAAGGAATGCGCTTATGTATGGGCCCATAATTGTTATTGGCAAATAAAAGCAATTATAAGTGTAAAAAGCAGAACCATAAGTATCTGTCGGTAAAAGCAGACGTCTTTCAAAAAAAAATCAAATAGCGGTATCAACACACAAATGTTGTACTGTTGCATTTCTAATTAAATTGATATGTTTAATAATTGTAAATATATTTATATTACTTAATATACCACGCAAGCTTTTGTGAATATTTTTTCTCTAACAACATAAACAAAAAACACATTTCCATGGTTATATAATGGATGCTATCTGGTATGCACTGTATGACTGATGCTGGAGGCTGTGCTGTTTAGCCTTTATAGTTAGTGCACTCAACTCCCATACCAGCTTGGACATTGGTTTGAATCCTGGTCGAAGTGGACACTGGTTACGGTAGCAAAATTTTAAATCAACAAAAAATTAAAATGGGCCCTGTTTATAATGCACATTCCTGGTCTTATTGTGCATGATTCATTGATGTTAACTATTTTACAAAATTAATAAATATAGTACCCTCTCAAAAATAAAGGTACAAAAGCTGTCACTGGGGTGGTACCATTTAAAAAAGTACACCTTTTTACCTAAAGAGTGCATATTAAAGGGACATTCCACTTTTTTTTAAAATATGCTCATTTTCCAGCTCCCCTAGAGTTAAACATTTGATTTAATTGGAATCCATTCAGCCGATCTCCGGGTCTGGATGTACCACTTTTAGCATAGCTTAGCACAATCCATTGAATCTGATTAGACCATTAGCATCATGCTAAAAAATAACCGAAGAGTTTAAATATTTTTCCTATTTAAAACTTGACTCTTCTGTAGTTGTGTACTAAGACAGATGGAAAATTTAAAGTTGCAATTTTTGAGGCAGATATGGCTAAGAACTATACTCTCACTATTGAAAGTAACCAATACGCACTATTTTCAGGCAGTGTGTTATATCACTACGCCTGTTGCAGTCATGTAACATCAGCAAAGTCCTTTATTATTACGCCAAAATGAGAGTATAGTTCCTAGCCATATCTTCCTAGAAAATCGCAGCTTTTAATTTTCCATCGGTCTTAGTACACAACTACAGAAGAGTCAAGTTTGAATAGGAAAAATATCAAAACTCTTTGGCTATTTTTTAGCGCGATGCTAATGGTCTAATCAGATTCAATGGATTATGTTAAGCTATGCTAATAGTGGTATTGCCAGACCCGGAGATCGGCTGAATGGATTCCAAAACGGTAAAAATCAAATGGTTAACTCTAGCGGAGCTGGAAAATGAGTACATTTAAAAAAAAGTGGAATGTCCCTTTAATACATCAAAGGTACATATCTGTACTTAATTGGTAGATATTAGGACCTTTTGAAGGGTACTTTTCAAATGACAGCTTTTAACAGTGTATAGTTAATAGCTGTCCTTTGTCAAAACGTGCTTATTACTTTTCCCACCACATTGCTGCATTCAAGCATAAAATGCCCAGTCAATTCCCGAAGGATAAAATGAAGTCCGGTCTCCTATTGTTTGTTTTTGAATATCCTGCCGTACTCGGAAATACATCAGATTATCAACACAATCAGCATGTGAACATTTTGTATTTCACACACCTACTCTTGTAGGAAAGATGTCCTCATTGTTAATAAGTGATTCGATCCAGTTCATCAGAAGGCTCATGTATACAAGAGCAGGCAGTTTGGTGGGCCTCTTGTATTGATCTCCATCCTGCCACCTGTATTCATATCGTGGTCCGCCAGACATGATTGGGCAGCTCTTCTCGGTGCAGAACTCACTGACCGTCCCATAGATGAGGTTGATACGATTGAAGAAATCCACGACGTGCACGGCTATCCAATCGTTAATGTTCTCCCCTTCTGGCAGCTGCACGACTTTCCGAAGGTCAAGGCCTGATTTCAATGAAGCTTGGGCTCTTTTGTACAGTTCAAAGCGCTGTGTTCCAGGTTCAAAACGCTTTCGGGGCCGGAATGTCTTATCTTTGCTGAAAACCTGGCCCAAGCAAAAATCCATTGCTGGTCTGTGGAGGGTGATGATGGAGTCGGCTACCAGTCAGGATCTGGATTTTTCATAGTAATTCACTGAGCCACAGTCCCATCAAATGGGGGATTTTCTAAAGCGCAAAAAGAAAAGAATAAAGTTATGCCTCTGAAAAGGAAACTTAAAATGAAAACCAATGCAGGACTTATATTATCAGTGGTGTATAAAGACCTTATATAATGAACTGTATATTTTTATTTACCTTAAAATGAGCGATTTTTATCTACGTACACCACAGGGAAGTCACACAATCCTCACATTTTACTGTATTATTGAATACTTGCAAAAGTCTAGATAATCTCTAGGTTTTGTATTATTATATCTCTTCTATTTGTTTTGTTTTGTACTTTACAACCAACAGTTTTAAGTTTAATCACTTCTGGTGAGCTTGTCATAATATACCACAACACAAATAACATTATCTGGTGGTCCATTTAGGGAATAGCATTACAATTATTATGTTGCGTTTATGTGCAATTAAAACCTTTAATGGATTTGGCATTTTCTACGTGCAGACAGAAAATGTCAATGGGTTGGGAGGTCTATTATCATATACAGCGTACAACATTAAAGAGCGAAATGTGATGTATGATGATATCCATAATACAAACATTGCTGCATTCATTTCTTTTTAATAATGGTATTAAAGAGCAAAAAGGTTTTCTGAGGACTTCTTCGCTCCTGATTGAATAATGTTACATAATAAAAAAGTGCACAACGACCACACCATGAACCATTTGGCCTATACTTTGGTATTTAAAAAACAAAAGCTTGGTTTATTCACACAGTTTTCCTGCGTTTGTTCTACATTGCTGAAATGAGATATTTTTTGGATATCTCTTTATTTCTAAAGGTCAGATACTGCGTCTCTGTATTGATTTAACTGCAGTATATCTGTGTTTCTGAGTTCATCCTCCTTTTGTTTTTTGATAAGTATTGTTATTCTTTTCCTTTTTCTCGCTCCTCCCATGAATGTATTGACTGAGATGTGGTTACTAGAGAACTGAACAGAATTGTTAAATCAATTATTTAAAAATACTGTATGGGGCTTTTGAGGATTAGTTTAATTAGCATTTATCAAGAATTAATATATGCAGCAATATTTTAGACATTTTTTAGCACTTGTGTGTGTTCTCATAATGCATTTTATAGTATTCTGACATCAGTTTCACAGGGATCTTAATGAAAAACAGTTATAATTTGCACATTTTGTTTTATTAAAATGTCTTTTCCCTCTTCAAAACCTAATTTATTAATTGAAGAGCTCATGCAAAACCCATCTGAGCGTTTTCTTGATTCTGCCAACAAACAAGTATTTCTAAATGACCCGATTAAGCATATTTTAGGCAAAAGATGATGATGTAATACATGCCGAGAGCATTCGGTTAATATCATTATCTCATTTTTGAAGTAGGTAGGGTTTAGCTTTTGCATCAGTTTATCATAATCTACTTCATACTGTTTCTAATCAATCTCCTTTTTCCTTGAGAATCATTATAATAAAGACACTATAGTAGCCTGTTCACAAGCCAAAAAGAGCTGTGGCTTTACCAATACAGTGACTGAAAGATGAATGGATTTGTTGAACAGAAGAATTTTCTGTCCACCCCCTCCAGTCACGTCAAACACTGGCATGTCTGATCACGCTTACTCTTTCCCCCACGTCACATGAGATCTAACGTTACTCCACAAAATGTACAATGTTGAAAAAAAGTGTCATCTCGTAAATGAGAGCAGATACAAGAAAAGTGAATAGATAGGGAAAAAAGGCGAACTCTTCCATATACTGTACCTGGTTTTAGTCCCACTGATGACACTTGGAATGTTGAGGGATCTGTTGGAAACTTGAGAAGAATTCCTGTTTTCTCCAAGAGGGCAGTATGTGTAAATCCAAACTATCCTTTAAGAAACCTTTAACTTTTCACTCATCAGCTACATGTACTGCACGAAAGCCTCTCTAGAATACAGAAAAGATCAACACAAATAGAAAAGTTTTGTGGCTTCCCTATCCTGTGAATGATGTCATATCCTGATTTTGTCTTGTAGGCCCTTCTGTTTTTTGTGTGTCTGTGTATGCGTGTCGTGTCGTGTGTGTTTGGGGCTGTATGAAGTTAAAAGGGAAGATTTCATTGGTGGGAGGAGCAGCAGTAGTCTGTGAAGTCCAGTACTACATCAAGCCACATCCTTTGCCCTGCCCACACCACACCTCCTTAAACTCAAATGTGTTTAGGTTTCAGTATGAATGTAGACTTGAGATAAGAAGACTGTATCTCATGATGAGTCTGGACTGCTGGGATTCAAAGACCATTAACCCAACTTTTTATTTAAAACTTCCTTTCAGGCAAAAAAATTAACGTTTTGTTTATAATATATTTAAGTTTACATTTCAGTGTCAAGTTGCTAAACTTATTAACTTTAAATGAATTTTGTTCCCCTTTGATTTAGGTTAATTTATAAAAAAATGTAAAATTGGTTTCATACTAATTATAGTTTTGCCATCAAACTGTATGGAAATGAATGAATGAAATATTTTATTTCGAACAATTAAAAGACAACTATGCGTATAGAATATACATACAATTAAATAAAACAAATTTTACAATATTAACACCCTGTTCGAAAAGGGATAGGTAGAAGCCCTAGGCTTATCAAGACCTACCCCCAGTAACTAGCTAAAAAAAAAATCACAACCGAACAAGATATATCAAACATAACATTTTAAGTAATACATGAAAAATAACTATTAAATAAAGTAATGCTTTATCTTAATATTTACAAAATAAGCATATACAGGAGTCTTTATCAAGCAGCATTTACATCAATAATGAATTATCATTCGCCCTCACCACTTTTGTACTATCAAAAATAAAACTCTTGTACCTTTTTTTAAACTGCAGCATATTAACACTTTGTTTGATCGAATTACTCAGACCATTCCACAAAAGCACCCCACAAATCGAAATGCACATACTTTTGAGTTTTGTTCGAGTCCTATGTTGTCTCAATTTTAAATCCTCTCTCAAGTTATAACCCCCAACCCTATCTGAAAATAGTTGTTGTATGTTTCCAGGCAACTGTTTATTTATTGCTCTATAAATTAATTGAGCAGTCTTAGATCATTAAACTTTAGAGTGTGCAATTTTAAAAACAGTGAAATAGTATGCTCATAGTATCCTACCTTATTAACTATCCTAATTGCTCTTTTTTGTACTGTGCATAATGTTTGTAAGGTGGTCTTGTAGGTGTTGCCCCATACTTCAACACAATAATTTAAGTAAGGCAACACAAAGGAACAATATAAAATATAAAGTGCTTTTTTACTCAATACATGCCTTGCTTTCCCCATTACTCCAATACTCTGCGCTACTTTTGTTCTAACATATTTGATATGGGGTTTCCAACAGATCTTATAATCCAGAATCACACCCAAAAATTTATTTTCATACACTCTTTCTATTTTAACATTATTAATCTTTAATTTTGCTTGTGTGTCAATTTTACGATTACCAAACATCATAAATTTGGTTTTATATAGATTTAATGATAATTTATTTAAGTCAAACCATATTTTTAACTTATTCATTTCTGCTGTGACCACCTCCAATAACAGCTTCAGATTTTCCCCTGAACAGAAAATATTGGTATCATCAGCAAAAATCACAAATTTTAATAGGTTAGTCACCCTACAAATGTCATTTATGTACATAATAAATAATTTTACAGTGAAATATACAGTGTAATTTACAAAGAATTTAAGAAAAGATGCTCCTTGTCTATACACATGCTCAACTAATGTACTTACAATTACTAACCACTAGATGGAAATATTGCGTTTCTTTTGCTGAATGCATCTTACTGTGATTTAATGTTTTCTACATAAAATCATTCAACATAATGTAAAGAACATTCTGTGAAAATATAACTTTAATACTATTGACCACTGACAATCATGTCAAAGATTGAAATCAATGTGAAATCACTGAGTAAAATCAAACTTTGAAGCTCCTAATCTCAAAATAAAAAAAGAAAGATTATGAGCCTTTATCCTGCACTGAAAAAAATAAAGGTTGGATTTACTTAAAAATATACTGCATCATTTTTGCGTCCATTTTTAAAGTAAGTATTACATGGAATTTTAAGCAATTTCTTAAAATTTCAAGTAAAACTTGCTTAAAAAAGTGGATGCAAAAATGATGCACTATATTTTTTATTCAATCCAGCCTATTATTTTTTTTACAGTGTGGATTTCACAGACACACCTTAAAAATATTGTGCGAGTTATACTCAATAAAATTAAGTTATCTATGTGCATCATCTTTTCGAGTAGAACTCATTTCCTACCCTGCACCGCCACTTTCAGAGTGTGCTTGTAGCAGCTAGGAGGCTGCTCAGGTTGCAGCAACAGTACAATTTGTTCAGTTAAAAGTTGTTCTATCACTGAAATAATTTTAGAGACATTATTTAAAGGTAAAAAAACTACATAGTGTTGCTTTAATGTTTATGTTTGGCTGAAAATGGAAGTCATATACATCTTCGATTGCTTGAGGGTGAGAAATTTGGGTTTGTTTTCATTTAAGGGGTGAACCATCACTTTAAAATCAACTCTTTGTGCGTGATGGGGCAGAATGCTAGTAATACTTGCCAAAAAAAACCTCAATCGTTTAACTATTTCAATGATGTTAAGATGAGCTACTTCTCAGAATGATTTAAAAACACGGATTACCTGTGTCTAGGGTGTGTCAGTCTCTATCTAATCCCTGCTCCACATTTCATCTTACAACTGCTGATCTTAAAAACCACAACCACTCCCTGAAATTACCCTAATGTGTACCCTAAAATTACAGCATTAAACATTTTCTATTTCTGTCCTTCAACGCTTTTCATCAACTGATGAGTCAGTTATCTTTTCTTGGTAATTGCATTTTCTGTATCACTGTACTAAAACGCTTTTATTTTTATTTTCCTACCTTTCTGATGTCTATTTGTCTGTTACTCTGCTTCATTCCTGGTGCCACCTTTCAATGGTGCTTGTGTGTGTGTGTATTGTATTTTTGATGTGTAAAACCACCACAGGCATGTACTGTTATTTTAAATTTACTGAAAGCAATAAAGATATATATTAATGACATATATTCATTTTACTTTACAGATAGGACCTTGAATGTGAAAGCCCAGCTAAAATTATGTACTGTTTTCTACATAAAATCCTCCATTATAATAAAGAGCATTCTGTTAACATATAACATATGTTATATCTTTAATATTGACAGAATGTGGAAAGATTGAAATTAATGTGAAATCAAAGATTGAAATCAAACTTTGATGCTCCCAATCTTTAGCCAGACTTTAGTCTGGATTTCCAGACAGGGTCACGTTTTTTCCGACATTATTATTAGAGTTTGTTAAACAGTGCATTTGTTGATGATCTTTGCAATCTGAACAGGAAATACCTCACACAGCCTCCAGTTTGTTTTCACATGAACTTTTGCTGCACATTTGTTGTGATGCAAAGCATTTTACCCCGCCTATCCCATTTTGGCTGATTTATGACCTAAAACCAGATGTCTAATTTACATTACTGCATTTTGCTGAGCTTAAAAATCTTTGGTTCTTCTGGTTGCTTTGGGCGTTGGTTGCTCAGGGCATCTTTTTTACATAATACTGGGGACCCTGAAGTCAAATACTAGTTGAAAATGTGTTTAAAATGTATCATTTATGCACAGCATGCCTTAGAAAGATTTTCTATGCAACATTGGGGCGGTTTCCCAGACAGGGTTTAGATTAATCAAGGACTAGGCCTTAGCTATATTAGGACATTTAAGTATGTTATAAGATACGTCAGTACAAGGTGTTTATAAAATAAAGCAGCTCAAACATGCATTTCAGTCTGGGACTAAGATAAACCCTGTCCGGGAAACCGCCCCATCATGTCTGAGGTTAATAAACTGTAATCACCACTGAATACAAACAAGTAAAAAATGTTCCTTTGTGGACCTAAAAGCAAGTTTAAAAAAAAAAGGCCCAGTACTCTTTTTGAGTGGGGGGGGGGGGGTGAAAAGGTGATGTACACATTCAAATTAATATAACTCTGGCATTTATTTAGTCTAGAAGCCTAATTTTGGTCTTGTTTTAAAGACGACACTAACGTTTTTTATGTAAGTGTCTGGAGGTGAAAATCATATAGCAATATATATAAAAAATGCAAGATAGTATTCTTTTCAATACATACAATTATCAAAAACTGAGGTTTGTGTGGCATACTCTTGTCACAAATGAATAAATTACAGTAACTGCATTATAATTATTGCTAAAAGTTTTTGAAATATGAAAACAACATTCTTAGACAATATATAGTTTGTCATGATAGATTAACATTTACATGAAAAATATTGAAGTAAACTTAGGTGTCCTGCTCACAGGATAGCGCCAGTTAAGGGTTAATGCATTTTTTTTGCTAAACCATTTCAACTATAGACCCCTTCAATGTTTGTAAACATCGAACGCTTAGGTTGGGTGCGTGAGCAGCATGGGTTCAGAAAAATGGCGCAGCTAATATAAGCGGATCATACAATATATTCTAATTTAATCTAACAGGGCTTATAAATTATGACTTACTTGAAATGAAGTGATTTTTGCATTGTCCCAGTCTGCACGTTTAATTGCTTGCAACCACATATGTCGCGTATTTTTTTCTAATGGATGAGATTCTGCAGGAATCCTGAAAAACTTAACTGCAGAGCTGGTGCAATTTTCACAGCCCACGATGCAACAAGTAGGTGACAACACTCTTTGGATTCAACCGAACAATACGCAACTCAACTTGATAGAATGACATTTCTGACCCCGACATGCGCAGTACGAACCACGAATTCTCCTGTGACGTGAACCGTGAAGGGGTCTATTGCCCTGTCACCTTTTTAATCCTCATAAGCCCCGATTTTCCTGTATACGTTAGAGTTCCTTTGGGGTAAAATGACCCCAGAAATGAAAAGAGTGATTACACAAAATATGTACATTTTTAATGATACAAATAATAAATAAAAACATTTGTTTACTTCCCATCTATACATTAATGCTGTGTTTTGGGAGATATGAAGTACTTTTCTACCTGTTTACCACTAAATTCCTCAACTAGCTTCCCTGTAAAATATCATTTTTTATGAACATTTCAAATAAATTATGATCTAAATTTGATTTCAATTGATTTTAGATATTGATCTATGTTATGTGTTAAATTTGGACATCTTGTGTTTAGAAAAAACATACAAGAATTACAGTTTAGGAAATAAATCATTTCAACCAGCAGAGGCCCATATAGAGACCCATTCATTTCAGTGGATGTGGCCAACTTCTCAAATCACTACTTTAGAGATACATTATGTGAATTTATGTTTATATAACATTAGAAAGGACATTAAAAATAAATATTATTTCAAATAGTAGATTTTTTGAAGTTTCTGAGACATTATGAAATGTCTGTTTTTACAAAATGCCACAGAAATTTGACAATGTAAGTGTGTGTGTGTGTGTGTGTGTGTGTGCGTGCGTGCGTGCGTGTGAGCATTAGAGACCACCAATTTACATCTTTGTTTTGCATCTGTGGCTGTTTATTGCCAAATTCTATAAAAATGCTCTCTGTGGCAGTCATACCTTTGTGTGTTTGTGTGTGATTGAGCATTTTTTTTTTATATAGCATTTGTGCTTTAGTAGCAGGCCTACTTTTTGTGTTTAAATTTTTAGATTTCCCGTTCCTTTCAATTGGGGTCATTTTACCCCCAAAGGGCCTATTTTGGTATACACTTCCTACACACTAATATATTTAATGTTGTAGTATAAGTTGCACCACAGCTTGCAGAATAATTATTTTCAAGAATATGCAACAAAGCCCTGAGGACAGAATTGATGAATTAAATAGATAGACGAATGCATAGATAAATAGTCAAACAGAAAGGCAGGCAGATAGCCTTATGCTAGCACCCAGTATAAAATATATAAACTACACATTTAAACTAAAACCAACCACTCCCTGTAATCATCTAGGTATCCTTTGTTTAATTGTTACTCCTGTTTTGGAATTTACCCTGTGGATATTAAACCCTGTTTGAATTCTTCATCGTCCATCTTCAATAAAGTCAATACTCTCAAAGAAGAACAGACCGCACGGCTGACAACATGATTTCCCCTAATGACCACTTCCTTTCCACCCCCACCAAAAAGGAACGGTCTCTGGAACAATACAATTTTTTGGACTTTCCCATCTGGTAAGCTGGAGTAATTCTGTGCTAATTGCTAATTGGGACTAGCTGAGGATTTGTTTCTACTCCTGATGTAAGTTGTAAGTGAACTCCTCCCAAAATCCATCTCCAATCCTCTCAGTGGCCCATCCCAAGTTTCTGTCTGCCCCACTCCGACCTTAATCCACTCCAGCCTTTGCTCAATCCATGTCCTCTCCAGTCCTGTTCCATCTAACTCCATCCCAGTCCATATCAAACCTGAATCAAGTCCCGTCACATCCAAGTTTGCTCCAGTCTTTTTATTTAAGTCTACCCCAGGCCAAGGTTATTCCTGTCCATAAACACAGATGAAATTTTTCCCATAGTCCGCTCCAGAGTTCCCCAAAGTGTTTGCTCTAGAATCCCTTCATTTTCCTGAGCACAGCCCTGACTCAGTAAACAGCCTATTTTCTGGCCTAAATTTATTAAGGAGCATGGTAGCTCTATGATCTCTATGATGTGCATGCTCATTCTCCTGCAGTGGTGAAGCCAGAAAGAGGCTATGGCCATGGATGCCTTCTGTGTTTTCTATCCCCTGACCCCTGGTGCGGGCTGCACCTCCCTGACACCATTGCAGAGTACACCATACTGTAGGATCCCTGTCCATCTTCCCTCTATCAGTCTCCAGAATGCCCATCATCCCTCCCAAGATATAACCCATGTTTTGGCCCGAGGATGTGCCTTATTCACTTTTTTCATAGTTTATCTCCCTCTGGACTACATTACCCATTATCCTCATGCTCCCTTACCTGTTTTGTGTCTATAATCACCCTCACCTGCCAGCAATAATCTTTCCTTTGGTTCAATAATCGAAATAATCTTATTCAGACACATTGAAAACTGCATGGTAAAAGTTGACAGTGGTTCTTTCACTCCGCATGAAACCCTCTGTGCAAGCCAAGGAACTTGGGTGTTTCTTACAACAAATTCGATAAACAGATTAGTGCTGTGGTAAAATCTAGCTTTTCCATCTTTGACAGCTTTCCAAAGTAAGTGGCATAATTTCTATCCCAAATTGATTACCAAACATTGATCCATGCATCATGCATGGACTACTGCAATTCTCTTTATTATGGGGTCTCCCAATCTTCTCTCTCTCGGTTAGAGTTGGTTCAAAAATCAGCAGCTAGACATTTCACTAAGACGAGGAAGTATGAGTCAGTAACTCCAATCTTATCAGCTTTACACTGGCTTCCTGTCAAATTTAGAGTTGATTTTACAATTTAAAATACTTATCTCGACTAAACAAGGTGATCGGGACTTTGCATTTGTAGGACCCAAACTTTGGAATATATCAGGCTAGACCCCTCATTTTCCATATTCAAGTCTTCCTTGAAAGCTTAATTCTTTTCCTTGGCCTTTAACACTCCCTGAATTTTAAGAAAGTTGTTTTTTTCTGCATGCTGTCTTTTATGTTTTATGACTTGTTTTTATGGACAAAAACTGTCTGTTTTTTCTACTGATGCATAAGAGTTCTATCAGAAACAAAGTATGTTAATTATCCCATTTTTTTTTGTTTTCGATTTACGATATTTCCTCCTTAAGGTTTTGTGGCATTGAAAATGTTAGTGTTCAACCTAGAGGTGGGGATATTGAATGGCTCTTACAAAGATGCGACTTGTTTTGGATTTACCCTTCAAACTTTATCACCAGTGTTGGGTGTAACGCCTAACAAAAGTAATGCAATTACAGTAATAAATTACTTTTTGTTGTAACGCGGTAATATAATGCATTAATAATAAAAGGTTGGTCATTTTTTTTACCCGTTACAATCTTCAGGACCGTGCGTTACAACAACACATTTTAAAATACTGTGTTATTTTTAAGAATTACACAACGCCACTGGAAAAAGCTGCGGGTAGTAAATAGTAAAAAAAAAAATAGTATGCCCCCCTCCCCCCCCGTTTTGCCGCTTTCCGCACGTCTCCTATTGAAAAAGAACTAAACACTTCTGGTTGCCGCGTAGCGTGTGAAACGACCTTAATGCATCAGGACTTGTCAGACAATGGTCTAAACATGATCACATTAGATAAAAGAAATAAAAAAACAAACGTGTTGTTCCGTTGAGATGGTAAATTGTGTATTTTAAAAAGCAACTATTGTTCGATTCACAATTTTACATTTCCTTTGGTGTGTAAGTGTGTATTACTTCATGTTAACGATATGCAAAAGGTACAGACCCAAAAGTAAATGATGACGTGAGTTACCGTTTCCAATGTAAATCTCTTTTCTTGGACTACAACAAACACACGGATTGTAGGCAACAGTTTACTACCTGGACCTGTTGACATAAACAAGACCGACATTATCATAATTCCTCCCGCTTTGACTCAAAGTCTGTAAGTTAACTACTGTTAGCATTGCATTGTGAGCAAATCTTTCAAACATGGTAAGGAGCGTCAAATTTTGGCTGACGTCAGAGGTATTCAGGCCAATCACAACGTACAGATTAGCTGGCCAATCAGGGACACAGCGCTTTCAGATCTATGAGCTTTGTACAAGATCAGAGCGTTTGAGAAAAGCAGTATATCTGGAGCTACAAAAATGTACGGTGGAAAATAATGTGTTTTTAACCATAAACGATGTGAACACGTTTATAGCAAATACACAAAATAAAGTTTTTTATCAGTGAAATAGGTGCACTTTAAAACAGATAAATAATAAAGTGTGGCATTTTGTCTCATATTTACCTTTTAATTAATGTTTAGACATATTGACTACATAGCAAACAGAGCAATTTTACATTTATTGTCCCAATAGCCTACTTAATTACAGTTATGAACATCTATTTTGAGACACCTAAATATGAACTAAAATGTGCTAAAAAATTATTTCATACAAAGATAGGTTCAAGTGGTAACTAAATATAGATTTTTTTAAATACAGAGATTTGTTAAAAGCAGTTTAATTCAAATGGTGTCTCAAAATAGTACAGCTGGGTAAGCTTATAATCTTAAGAAGAAGTAAAGCAGAATTTTTAGTATACTTTGTACAAAATTAGTGCGAGAAAACAAAGCACTTTGATAGTGTACTTTTTCACCTGGAAAGTACATTGAAATGCAACAGTAAAGTTTATTTTACAGCCCTTAGTTGTAATCCCGCAGTTGTCGACTGGGACAAATAAAAAATAGGCTAGTTTTCATTCCTTTTGGGCGGGTTTTAAGACATTTTTATTGGATCTGGCAACCCAGACACATCCAAGAAATTTACGCATGCTCAAAGTCTAGTGTGAGCGCGGCTTAACCCAATCTGAAAAGGCTGTCATGTGGTTTTGAGACACAGACTGTGACCGCCCCCTTGCGCTCTGTTAGAGGGCTTGGTCGAGCCTACAAAAGATTTGGTAGTTAGGAAAAGAGTGCGACTGGTTTTTGGGAGCACGGCAGGGCGGCTGCAACAGCACTTCTTCCCACCTGAAGACCTCCGAGCGTGCCCCTCCTTTCTGATCTTACAGGGTGGTCAGTATCTATTAAACAATGAATGAGATATTTGTTGATGGTGTAGGCACGTTTTGGTTTGTCTCCTTCATAACGGAGCCTTTATGGTTTCGTTCTGTGGCGATCTACGTAGTTAGCATCGTTTGACTTTATGCGGTGCTGCGCAGACTGATCGACTAGTGACATCGAAATACCGCGAGAGCGATTCGAAAGCGCAACGGTCGCATCGCTCTCGCGGGACTTTGATGACTGCGTAGCCCCGGGTGAAGTTAAAACCCAAGCATATTTGCACTAACGAGACATTTACGGTTTAAAGTAATTTGTTAATTTCATCTCTCATAGCAAAAGTTAGTCAAAAATGTGATAAATTAAACATTTACATTTTGTAACCGCGCCGTGTTAAGAAAGTTAAGCAGTGAACTCATTAAATCGCTTGATAACATTAACGAACAATCTTTCAGTTCGCACGTGGTTATACCCAGCAGTGTGACATCCTGAGTGAAGTAACTTACAGAAACTTCTCGTTTTTCTCCGCCTCCATAAAGCAACTATTGGTTTAATCGTAGATCGCGATGCTTTTGTTTCCTGTCTTCAGTTCAGGTGTGTCGCCACAAGACGAGAGAAGGAGCCAGTTGCGTGTTTAAACACGGTCGGCAGATACCTGACACCACGAGTACAGGTAAGTGTCCTGTCCATTCATTCACAATAAAACAAGGTTTGACCTCTCTATTTCCTTTATATATACTTGTTTATACCTAACGTTTTAAGCGTGGGTTTATTTACAGAGTACTTTATAGTAGGTGATTGCTTCTGGTGTATTCTTGTCTAACGTTAGACTCAAGGTGAGCTTTTGTCTTTCCGAAATCTTTGAGCTATTGTTGAAGACAGGTGAAGGTGACTCCTCCCTTGCTGATGTTTCCAATACAAGCTTTGGAAGTTTGTTTACCATACAGTGAATCTTTATAGGAAAATGGGCTGCTGTGTTTTCTATCGTAGAAACTGTGGGTTATTGTATGAAAAGTTTACAGTGGCGTGATGAGTTGCCAATTTTTTTACTGAACCAAAGGAAAGTGATCCATCATCCATACTGTGTGTGTTTATAATTCTTTCTATAGTGTTTTACAACTTTCCTCTAACAGTTCTGTTAGTTTCCGGCAAAGATCTGGTGACACCTGACATTTTGTGGTCAGTAGCCACCCCTTAAAACAAGAAAAATGTCTTTGTGGGCTGTGTGCTGTTATTATAAGAGAAAAGACTGACAACATAGTAGCATATTAATCAAGTTTGACCTGATCGTCTATACAGCGTTAGTATAAATGAAGTTGCACTACATTTGAAATGTTTGACACAAAGCGTTTTTAAAAATGTGCCATTTGCTTTGCTAGTACAATAAGGGGAAGTGCTTCAGTGCTTCCCTAATCTCTGTGTACTTCTGAAATATAAATGCACAGTACTTGCATCTTATGGACACATCGCTAAACTTAAACATCGTTTGACGCGCAGTACTATTATGCTCTGTAAAAAAATCTGCACTTGAAATTTAAAGCAAAAAAATTTAGTGACGCACACATTTTCAACGTGGTCTCAGATTGATGGACCAAGAATGATGTCAAATTCTGTACATTTAAAAAAAAAGTATAATCAACTTGGATTAAAAAGTCATTTTAACTTTTTTTTTTATCTTGACTAGTGATCAGTTGCTTTACCTTATGAAATTAAGTTTAAATAAGATAATTCAACTTTATTGCATAAGTTCAGCAACTCATCACTAGCCAAGATAAATGAAATGAAAGTTTAAGTGTCTTGTAAATCCAAGTTGATTATACCTAAAACACTGAAGTGCAATTTTTTTACAGTGGTGTACACACTCAGAACGAATGTGTTAAAAACAACAAATAAGTGTTGATTCTGGGACAACACACTAAATGCTAACTAAGCTTAACGCACCAAGATGTGTAAATCCTTTCTAAGTGTGCAGAATTTGACACGATTGGTCCATCAATCTTGGACCACATTGAAAATGTGTGTTTTCCTAAATTCTGTGCCTTAGCGTCTAACTTGAACGTATATTTAAACATTGAATATTTTTTTCCATAATGAATAAGAAATGTGATATATAACTCATTTCATCTACACTCTTAATACAGTAGTGTTAAAACAACACATTTGGTGTCTAGTCAAGGACAACACATTAAATGTGTTGTCCTTAAGAAGAAACATCTCTGTGTTGTTATTGGACATCTTGTGTTGTCCCATTTATTTATTTATTTATTTATTTTTTTTTATTTTTTTTTACACAAAATCAACCCATAATGTGTTAAATAGTATAACACAAAACAATGTGTAAAAAATTAACACATCCAGTTCTTGCACTTTGCTTATTATTGCTACAGTATATCCAAAGTGAATTTGTGTTGGCACAATTGGCAAACTATTGCAAAATTTTGCCCAAATAATTTTTTTTTTTGCCAAAATCAACAATATTTAATATAATTATTTATTTAGTGTGTTATTCCAACTGAACATTTAAATGTTATTTGCTGTAATAGATGAAGAGTTTGGTTCCAAAACACAATAAATCCATTTTGACTAATTTCGGTATAAATGTGTTTTCTATACCAAGAAAACCACAATTTTCTGTTACAAACTTTTACATAGCATCTTTAGGTTATAATAACATAAAAAATTCAAATCCATAATTTGATTTTCAAAGATTTATTATAAAAATTTATATTTTTTTCTGCAAAATGCAATAAATCCATGACAAGTGTTTTTTCAAAATGCTATAAATCTATTGAATCAATATATAAATGTGCATTCATCTTTACCATGTTATATTCATTTAGTTGACTAGTGGTATAAACTGATTAAAAATAAACATTAATGGCATTAATCAAAACACTTTCTTAGTCATATTAATAACACTGGGACGTCGTCGCTGAACTTTTTTGACAGTGATGAGCTTTAAAATGTTTTGGTCCTGCTCGATTTTCGTTGACTTCGAGTAAAATAATGGAACGTTTTCATAAGATCACCTGATGCTGTCGTGTGAGAGGCTTGCGTTTCCCCGCCACAGAAAACCAACACAGGTTTATCAATGGCATCAAAATTACTATTTTGTTTTTGTTTGTTTGTTGCTCACAAATTACAAAGTAGATGTCCGTGTGTATTCAAAGCCCAGCCCTTACAATCCGTGGAATGGTGCGCTGTGATTTGTTAAGCGGATTTATTGCATTCTGCATAGAAAGAGGACTGGCGTTTGTCGCGGTTTGGAAAAATAGAGAAAAGATGACAGAATAGAACACGGCAGATATCGGATTTTGCGTAACAATTAAGAATTTCCTTTTTAAAGGGGACAGAGAATGAAAAACCATTTTTACCTTGTCTTTGTTGAATAATGGTAGTCTACCCACATTCACAAACATACAAAAAGTTCTAGACATGCTAAACATCTCAGTCTCATAGAAATTCCTCTTTTAGAAATGTCAGCCAGAAAACGGCCCAATCTGAAAAACTGATGCTTATGACATCACAGGCATCTAACTGCCCCTCCACTTTAAAATAATTGGCTACATTTTTTGAGTGGCAGCAAAGTCAGCCAATCAGTAATGAGATTGCAAATTAAGCCAGTAGGGGGAGCCAAATAGGTGCAAAACCACTTGTTTAAAATCCCCCACCCTAATAGAGCTATCTGACAGAGGTTTTTAGGAAGCTTCTAAGGCATTACAGACCCAAACAAAAAATTTTTTGTCTACATGTCACATCACAGAACAAGGATAAATACCCCGTTCAATCATTCTATGTCACCTTTAATACTGACCTGATACAATACTGATTTTTGGCTGTATTACAATAAAAAGATTTTTAATGCCGTTTATTGTGTTGTGGAACCAAACTCTTCAGATGTTCAGTATTGTGGAGAAGGCCAGCTCGAGTTAATCTATTTTAGCTAATGGAAACGAACCAAATTATCAACAAATAAAAATCTGATACTGATGTCAATCAGTATAATGTTTTGTGGTGAGTAAGTACTTAAGAAGAAGCAATGAGAGTGTTTGTGGCGTGTGTCATCCCGGCTTTTGATGTGTACATTTGCACACTCCTAGTTCAATGCCAGTAATTCTTGATGAGGCATTCCCCATACCAGTTTCTCAGTCATTCCTCTCATAACACATCACATCTCTTATTGTGATGGCATCTAATTCTTTCCTTTAACTTTTTTGTCATCTCTGCTTTCGTTTTCATGTGAAAACATGATATATTGATATAATGATATATTGGATGTTAGCAACATACATTTTTATGGACCGGATTGGTGTTTTACAAATGTCACGCTTGTACACTGTTAAAAGTAAGATGTACTATACAATTATTTCAATTAAAAATGTAAGCCTTCAACTTAATTAGTTTTAACGTGTAACAAATTGGCAGATTTCTTAAGTTAATCCAACTTTTTAACTTTTTACAGTGTATGTATTGTGATATTTCAGAAAACGACAGAATTGTTTGACCATCAGCTGCTTGAAATAGTAGCAGTGTTATTGTCCCTGTTAAATTAACAAACAAATACATGTCAGCAGTATATATCCATATATCCATATATCTATAGGTTTGTGCAACAGCTGCCCTAAACTAACAGTATTGATGGTTACCAAAATCATTTTCTTTCTGTAATGGTTAATCCATTAGTAAGCTCTTTTGTCACAGTAGCATTTCTATTGCTCAAATATAATTGTTTTCATTCATAAATGTAACAATTTACTGTTTTAAAAGAAAATCAGAACATTTTTAATTTATTAGCACTTTATTATTGTTTATTCTGATACCATTTATTTCCTTGCAGTCCTTAATAGAAAGAGGTTTTTAATGGTTCAATGTTACGCTTGATTAATTTCAGATTTCTGAGAGAAGTTGAATGTGCCACATCAAATTTGAGTATGAAAACACACATTCATTTAGACATTCCTCACTCCTGTTCAAAATGCTGAAACATCAAGAACTCTCTGAAAAGGAAAGAGGCCGCATTAAAGCACGTCACGATGAGACATCTAGACAGGTGGTCTAATAAATTTAAGCGCACACACATGCACACACGAACACACACACACACTCTCATTCAGTTTTCCCTAAATCACTCCACTTATATAGTTCACCAAATGAATAAATGAAAACGAGTGAGTGAATTCGGACACTTTTGCCGGAAGGGTTGCGGGCGCCA
Organism: Paramisgurnus dabryanus; assembly: GCF_030506205.2. Taxonomy (NCBI): domain Eukaryota; kingdom Metazoa; phylum Chordata; class Actinopteri; order Cypriniformes; family Cobitidae; genus Paramisgurnus; species Paramisgurnus dabryanus. The sequence goes on along the minus strand of NC_133350.1, from coordinate 23,406,807 downwards.
TCTGCCGAAATGCGAGAATTCATTTGGCATGTGCCTTATTGGACGAGGTAGCGGATAGCTGTGTGTACATCGGTTGTACTCTCATTATTGCAGTGCATTGTGGGGTTGAATGAGTGCACTCAATAATGTCCAATAGGGCTGTTTCTCAATATGCGTTCTTCAGCGATCTTGTGTCCTCGCTCTACGTCATCATTAACAGTCGAAGTTCAATTCCAATTCTCAAGAACGCAAGTACAGAGGACGAGTGAAAATACCCGGATGTGTTCTTGATATCGAGGATGCATCGAGTGCAGACTTGCGCGTTGAAATCTGGGGAGGTCAGGTGCCCTTCAGGAAGATCGCACACATCTCAATTCTCACAAGTGTGTTCTGTGTTATCGCGACCTTCTGAGTTCGTTCTTCCAAGGTCGCCTGACACATGCAAAAACACATGCTATTCACCACAAAGGTGTCTTTGCCCAAATTGAAAATATTCAACTCGTGTGAAAAATTTGCATGACACGAAGTTAAATACCGTGAGTATTAAAATACCGACCTTTTTGTTGAGATTTAAATGTTTTCATTTAAGTAAATTTTAAAATACTTTGGCTTTCTTAGAATATATTTTGCTTGGTTTTTACTTTCACTGTGAGGTAATAATAATCCCCTTAATGCCCTTCCTGACCTGCCTGTATTCTTCAATGACATAATGAAAGGTCTTTTGAGTTTTTGTGTTATTGGAGGTATGACAGGTTTAATGTGTCAGACCGGTTGATGTTGGGTATGCGGGGCAATTATGAAGTTTATGCATGATATGTTTTGTTTATTTACCACAGTAATGGAGAAATACCTGTTTGCTGCTATATGTTCATTACTGACACTCTCAGGGTAATTTTACTGAAAGGTGCTTGAAGAAACAATAGATGCTTTCTCTTGCTTCATCTTAAAATTCCACCAGTCGTCACAATGACAAGCTTAGACAATACTTTGGTATCCTTCGCATTATTCAAAGGTTGACATGGTTCATGGTGCATTGTTAATAGGTGAGAACAGGTAGTAATCTGAGATATATATCCCTCCATCCTAGGTGAGTTCAATTAGAAAATGATTCAGAATATATTTAAGATTAGATTTAGAGTGATGCTGGGTGGTTGCCAGGGTGTTGCTATGGTAGGGTTTTTTATCCTAAACCTTTTTGTTTAGTCTTCAGCCCTATATACTAATGAAACTTATATTGAGATTTATAAACATGTACCATTGTGTATTTAATTGACATCTTTACAATTTAGCGCAGTGGTCTGCAACAGGTGCGGGCATGAGGTTGTAGTTTTGGCCTGAGTCCGGGCCCATGACTGCAGTTTGTGTGGGTGATCGGATGAAGTATGCCATGTGTAAATGCATGTTTTCTGCATTATAAGCCGTCAGGCCTGTAAGCGTGTTTTTGCTAACAGGGGCTAGGCTTATTACTTTCAACCTACTTTAGTTCACACCCATAGTTTCCTCAAACAACCCCTTTGACACATATAGTTTATCAGCACACATGCTGCCACACATTAAACCATTACCTCAACACCATTTCCTTTTTTCATAAAATACTCTTGTCAACACACAATGCTCGCATGTCATACTTTTTTTTTTTTTTTTTTGCATAAAAATGATTTGATTAAACCGACACACAACATGTTTTATGAACGACAGTTCAAAGTTCTGCAGGTTCTGTGTTTTGTTGATGAGAAGTCACAATTTTCCATTTATAGTGCTGGTCTAAAAGTGGTGTGCTGATGGTGTGTGTTTAGATGACTTTAAATGGAGAATTAAGCTGTGTTGCCACGAGGCAAAATGTCTGTGACTTAAGTGTTACTTAAGGAATTTGAATGTGACAATATTTATGATCAGTAATAAGGCAAAACTTGGATGAAACTGTTGAGTAATGCGTTTTCTGTCAAGACTGTCAAGTTTTTTTCTATGTCCTGACCGTCAGGAATGAAAGTCATTTCCGTCTTTGTTTCGTGACTGATGCTCTTGCTTCATGTATTTAAAGAGCTGTCCTGTTCCTCTTGCAGATCTAGTATCTGGTAGTAATTTTAGGGATTTTTTTGTTGAAAGAATAAAACTGAGTAACTTTAACTGTGTTGAGATGCAACATTAGACAGTAAATGTGATCCGTGCTGTCTAAATGATTCCAAGGTTTTTATAAAAATAATAACATTAAGCTCTCGTCTAGTGAATCCAATGCTCTAAATGGTATTTGAACATCTAAAATGATCTATATTTGTTCATTTTCTGATGGTACCGTACGTGTACAGTCCTAAATGCTTAACAAATACGCAAAGGATACGTGTCTATCCACTGACATTTTGGTTTCGGTTTTAAAACATGCAGGAATAAGAAAATAGATTGCAGCACTTCACACTGTCAGAAATAAAGGTACAAAACTGTATCTTTTCTGTCACTGGGGCTGTACCCTTTCAAAAAGTACAGCTTTGCACCTAAGGATTTTATTTTAGTACATCAGAGGCACATACTGGGACCAAATAGAGCTTATTAGTACCTCAAAAATACATATTAGTGTCTCAAAGGTACATTTGGTACTAAATGTTTACATATCTGTATCTGATGGTCCATACAATTACCTTTTTAAAGGGTGCTGCCCCACTGACAGCTAGGGTACGTACTTTGACTTTTTTCTAACAATGCAGGTCCTTGATGTACGGTAATCTACCCAAAAGTGTATTCTGTTTTGTATTCCTATAAAGGTACCAAATGGAAACTTAGGGTACAGCCCCAGTGACAGAAAATGTACAGTTTTGAACCTTTATTTCTGACAGTGCATGTTAAAAGAGCTATTAAGAGAGATAAAGTTTGGGACTTAATTAATGTTAAAATTATTAATTCTTTCCCTGCCAGCATTTTAGCTTTTTTTAAGATTTTCACAAAATTATAATGCCTTTCAGATTTTTTTTCTTTAAATATACAAACATAAAATATATCAAATGAAAGAACAGATCCTCTGCTTTTAAACAAAAAAAGTTTAATCCTACCTTAATTTCTTCTTTTAGCTCTAAAATATGGGTAGGTTTCTTCAAAAATACAAAATTTTGTGCAAAAGCTGAGATAATTGCATTTTTGTGAAGGACTTTTGATAGAGATCAGATTCTGAGCAATCGTCAATACATAAATGGAGTATGAAGGGTAACTTCTGGGTTTTAAAATTTGGGAAGGACAAACTGGTGGATAATAGCGAAAATACGGTTTGTCGGAAAAACTCGTTATTGGCAGGAAAGCAGTTTCTCTTAATTTACAAGTTAATTTGTCAATGGCAGGGAAAGAGTTAAGAGAGTTAAGACTCAAAAGCGATCTTCCTCACACTGACTGACACATCTGAAGTGCACACGACCCTGATATACATCTACACATAATTACAGTTTTAAAAATATCTGGTTGCAGTCAATTTATTTAAGCTACATTTAAACAACAAAAAAATAGTAAAAATACAAACAAAAAATTTTGTTTAAATGTATCTTAAATTAATTAATTGCAACCACTTACATTAAAAAATGAGTAAATTGAATAAATAAATTTTTTCAGTGTGCATCTTGCATTTGTCCACACCCATGTTGATTAGAGTATTAAAAACTTGAAAAGTGTTAAATAAAGGTCAATTTAGAACAAATTTTTTTTATATTAATTTACGATTTATCCCGAGGTAAACTCATGACAGTCATGCTATTAATCTAGATGAAATATTTTAAACTATTTAGTAATTTACAGCCCCAATATATACATAATCTAGTTTATTGATGGTCGGTTTCGTTTTTCATAGATGCCCATGCCAGAAATGACAAATGAGTGGGGCAGAGCCGATTAATCGCGATTCATACTAATTATACCTGTCTGATATTGATTCTGAATTGTAAAAGCGATATTATGCACAGCTCTTTTATGTATTATGGCTCTTTGATCAGTAAGAAGTCTTTATCAATCCAAAATCACTCAATGCTTTCTCAATATCGACATCGGCCATAATTTTTTTTATCCACTAGTTATGAGGTTATGATAGTGCAAACAGATAAATCAAATGAAGGTATGATGCAATGATCCACAGAAAGCTGCATGTCTGGAGTGTTTCTTTTATCTCTTACTGTTCGTGTTTGCGCCTGCGTCTTTGCTTGTGCTTATGTCTGCGTGCCGGTTACAGTAGATATAAAAATAGGTTAATAGGAAATGAGGACAAATCTAAAAGAGAGAGTCTAAAACAAATGCTTTAACCTGAATATTCTTATTTTGGCCTACTTTTGTTTTACAGCTTCTTGTATCAATGCTGTCAGTAGTGCCTGTAAAATAGTTCAACTGCTAAAAAATCTTTAATGTTTGTTTTGCTTTAAACTTATCTTGAAACTTTACATCCAAATATGGAAACGTTAGGATGGTTAAATTCCCCCTGCTCTGTAAACATCTCATCTCTTCTATCATCAGTCTGTGACGTTGTCTTAAGGATGTTTGAAAAAGCTTTGCTTTTTTCATTTGGCTGTGATTGAAGGTTGCAGGTTGTTTCTGGAATAGCTTGTTTGGGCAGCAGGAGGTGTCGAGGGTTAATGAGAAACTTTTCGTGACCGTTTCTTTTATATACATATACACACACATTGACTGATTGTCATCTGAATGGTTACATACAATAGAGTTGTTTTGTATAAAGCTTATTATAATCACGACTGACTAATGCTAACACACACACTTACACACCCTAACCCTACCCATAATGAAAAATCTTTTGCGTAGTTAGTAGAGAAAATAATCTTTATAACAGGCTTTTTTGTCAGATTCAGCTTACTTTTGGGGATGAATACTTTAAGTTTGTACACACAGTTGCGTACACACATGGGTAGATGGACCGGTCCAACAGGCTAGAACTGTCTGAAACATAGACTGCCTTACAAGTTTACTTGTACAATACAAACACTAGATACCTTAAAGTCCCTGTGAGGCATCTCACCTTTCACCGACTGTAAAGCCTTTGGGTCTGAAGTCCTGCAGAACAATTATTGTTTATTTCAATGTGTGGGCATGGAGTGAAAAGTCTCGTCTTTATGAATCTTAGTGCATCTGCTAATGAGTTAAACGATATTGATTTCTATAAAGATCATCTGTAGACATGGTGGTTCATTGAACCTGTTAATGATTATTCTGTAACCTGAACACATCTTCATCATTCTTTAGCCCATATCTAGTCATATGAGCAAAAAAGCTGAGCATGGTGATGACAAGTAGTTTACATGTAGTAATGACAAAAAGCAGACAAATATGTTGCCAATAAATAATCATTTGGATAGGGCTGCATAACGATTAATCGCGATTAATCATTTGCGATTAATCGTTTGCAGAATACAATTTTTTGTTTACATCATATGTGTGTGTACTGTGTATAATAATTATGTATATATAAATACACACACACACACACACACACACACACACACACACACACACACACACACACACACACATGTGTATAAATATATATTTTTTTCTTAAAATTATACATGTAAACATTTCTTAAATATATACATGCATGTGTGTGTGTGTGTGTGTGTGTGTGTGTGTGTGTGTGTGTACCTGGTAATTATCACGTTGTGGGGACCAATTGTCCCCACAAAGATAGGAATACCAGTGTTTTTGTGACCTTGTGGGGACATTTTGATGTCCCCATGAGGAAACAAGCTTATAAATCAAACAGAATGATGTTTCTTGAAAATGTGAAGTAGCAGAATGTTTTTTGTGATGGTTGGGGTTAGGGAATGGGGTAGGTAAGGGGAATAGAATATACAGTTTGTGCAGTATAAAATGCATTACGTCTATGGAATGTCCCCACAAAACATGGAAACCAGAATGTGTGTGTGTGTGTGTGTGTGTGTGTGTGTGTGTATTTATATATACATAATTATTATACACAGTACACAAACATATATGATGTAAACATAAACTTTTAATCATTATGTAGCCCTACATTTGGATTTTAATCTGTTCACACTATGTAACGGATCCAGTCTGAATCTGATTTGGGGTGCGGATGTGATTTTTTGCGTTAGTGTCATTGACCAGGCTCTGATTACCATCATTGTGTTTATTGTCCTGTGCTAAAGTAATATCTTTAGTCAATTTTATGGTCTCTGTAAAAAGAAAAGTAGCTTCCGCTGTGTGTTGTGTAATATTTAACTTGAATTGTAATTATAACCTGCCAGTCTAAAATTGAACACAAGGCCAAAACGAAGTGTTTGTAATATGAATGTACTATTATATACAGTACAAGCCTTTTATAATTTAAAAATCGATCTTGCACTGGAAAAAATTCTGTTTATTATAAATAAGCTTTTTCTGAACATGAATAATCCCTCTGGTGGATTTATTACAGTAAATGTAAAATACTACATCAACTGGACAGATTATTTGCATGAATTTATGCCGTAGCTTTCAGATTTTGGTTACAGGGTTTATGCAAAAATAATACTGGGTGATTCAGTTGTCTATGGCTATACACTAGGAGGTTTTAAAGTGTTTTCGTGATTGTGATTTGTTATAGACGCAGCATTTGTGTTGCAGGGTGTGTTTCTCTTTTACCCTTCTGGTTCGAGTGGGTGTTGCACAACAATAGCCCCCTTCATGATCACAGAGTCCCTCTGAGACCTCGCCTCAGCTTGTGAATAATATTATAGACATAGATCGTATTGAAACCAGCCGACTGTGTCGTTTACAGTTCAGAGCTCAGAGATGGGTGGATCTGATTTCTTTAGGATATTGGAGGGCACACCGCCACAGCAAGTTAGGGTAATCGTTTACCTGAAAAGAAAAGTACTGTAATTATTTACACGCCCTTATGTTTTCCAAACCCACATGCACTTCTTAGACTTATTACTTAACGATTTTTATAGACCGTTTTGTCAGTAACAGTGACTTCCGGTAAACTCTGCAAAGAATCAATAACAACAGAGTCCTTTTAGAGTAGTTTATTTCTTATAACAAGCTAAATAAATAACAAGTAGATACCTTAGTTCAAATCATAGCTAAAGCGTATCTAAAACTACACTGAGCTAACATTACTGTGTAAAATTAACGTATACAATGTTAACAACAAATCGGCTGCCAAACCTCTCTTCACATAGCGGTGATCCATGATTGCCACCTCCCCTCGTCTTTAGGAAACTTTTATTTTCGACAAGGTATTTGTTCCTGAGTTCAGCTTAGTCAGTAGCCAGAGCATTAATCAAACCGGAAGTTAAGTTCCGTGCAGACACGTAACCTCAACAACCAGGGTTTAAATTGGGCCGAGGCCGTCCGGGGCTAGGGCACCGGAACGTAGGCTGGAGGTCTCTCTCTGCTCTGCCCCAGTGTACCCGCTGCGCTGCTGTGTGTGCCGTGATGTGAAGCGAATAATGTGTTTCCATTCATAACTGTAGGTTCACACCAGCCGTGTTTGAGGTGTCAAAATCGCATCTAGTTTGTCGCTGAACATTTTAAGTGTGAAATTCTAGTCATCGAGACATTCACGCCGAAATTCGCGTCATGGGAGGGCCTTCCATAGGCTTTTGCGACTCGCTCGCTTTCTGTATTCATGTCACTACTGGACATTACAACGCGGCACATTTTTCCGCCAAAGTACAAATTTTTCAATTCTGCATTTGCGCGAACAAGGCAGAATCGCACCTACTATAGGCTTCCCGCGATAGTTGGTGAAACGGTGATTACCGGTGCTTCAGCCTCTCACCAGTTAGATCACTTGCCCACCGCAACACCGTCTTTCACCGTCGTTTTGATATTTTCGTGTAATTAAATCATTAAGTTTTGTTAGAGAGAGCAAACAAACTGAATGTGTCTGCTGCCTGAATTCAGGGGAGCTGAACGCACGTCACGTCACAGAGCAGCGGGTGTCGGATTTCATTTATTTCTGTCAGTGTGCGAGGCGAGCTGACTGACCAGACGATGGCAGAAGCCGCGTGTTTACTCTTATTTTATAATATACATATATGATGTTTAATATAAGCGAGGACGTTTTGTTGTTGTGTTTTTCATCAAGAAAAATAATAAACCCATCATTCAAGCAGCGCTTTATGGAGAAGTAGCCGGTTGCTCTGCTTGGGACTGGCGGGTTCTGTCAGAATTACCTGCGCACATTGACTCAAGCACTTAATTAAACCAGCTGATGCACTCGCATTGCACGCAAATTCATACGCGATTTAACGCAGCGTACGCAAGCACTGCATTTAAACAGTTACGTAATTCAAAAGTGAAAGTAAAATGTGCATGCGCATTTATAAGCCCCTCCCACCCGGTGATACCGGGATCAGCGGGTTTGTGACGCGCGGATTAACCGGTGGGAAAATTCTGTCAACGCGGCAACCCTAGCCTACCACACTAAATGCCTCATTCGCGCCGCAAAACCAACACGCGTCTCTTTACATTGACTTAATATTGAAATCACTCGCGCTTGCCGCCTCTACCGCACCTGGTGTGAATGCAGCATTAGGCTTCATGCTCCTGCGTACGGGGCATCCACGTCAAAATTTTATTGTACGGCCTGTTTGCACAACTCGTCAATCATTTTTGTTACTTCGTAATTCGATATTACTGGCAGCTATTTCATGTACTGCAGCTTTTGATCAGTAAGTCCTTATCGATCTGAAATCACTGTTAGTTTGAGTCGTTTATAACATGCATTTGAAAAAGCAACACTCGTAAAACTTAATCATTATACATATTCTTTATTACCATAAAAATACCTGAAAAGGTTTGAAGAACAGCAATATAAATATATCCTTAAGCCATTTCCTGGAGCTGCGTGTCATAGCTGCATGTGTATGGTTCTTTGTCTGCAGCGCATATTGAGTTTCTGCACGAGAGCGCCCCCTGGCTTTTGGATGTAGGAGAAGCATAGCAAGCATCATCATTAAATACATCCGTAAATTCATTTAAACTGCATAGTGATATGGAACTGTTATGTGGTCGACAAACATGGAACTACTTTGGGTGTGCGTTTACTGAAAAATAATGCACACCATTTCTTAACCAATAAAAATGAAGCATTTATCAGCTCCGTTATATTAGCCACAAATATGCCACTAATGACCAAACTCATGTTACAAGTTACTACCGTCACACACAGATCTCTCTCTCTCTCTTTCTGGTTTTCAATCTCTTCAGTTTGCTGTCTTAGAGCCAGTTATTCATCCACAGAGTGAGTCAGGGTGGGAGGGACCAGAGGCCAGCCGTACCAGTCACACCGTCATTACTCTAACACACATACGCACTTATACTCACTTTTTCTTCTACTTCTTCTTTTCCTTCCTGCCTTCTCTGTCTCTCTCGCTTCACCACCACTGTCCTGGTTTCTCCTCTATCAGCAGAGAGAGGGCAGACGCTAAAAAGGAAGATAAGATTGGACCTCCAGGACTGAACGGGATTTAAAGAGGAGGCAGGAGTTTATAAGGTGAGCTGTTTGTTTCCAACTCCTTGTTTTTTCTGTTTGTACTTATCCCAACTCTCTTTAAGCATCAATAGGACTTTAGTTAGATTCGTGGGGTTAGTTTGGTTCTGATAAATGTGTGGTGAGTTAGAAAAAGTCACTTCTAAAAGGTTTTATAGTGCGGTTTTTACTCTCTCTTTGAGAATTTTAACTCTAAACATGTTCCCGTTTGCTGTGTGATTCATTCACAGGATGCCTGTTGCCACAGCTCGCGCACAACCCCACCCTTACTCTGTCTTTCTCTGTCTCTCTCGCTCTCTCTCTCTCTCTCTCTCCATTTAGTTTAAGCTTCAAAACTTTCCTCTAATGACCGTAGATGGAAACGTTACTCCAAGTTGAAATACAAGTACATGCATATCGGCTTTGGAGAAGCCAGAGTAACTGTGTTGATTGATGGTTTCTTATCTCATGCTGACAAAGACCGAAGGACAGATTAGTGATTTTCTGGTTGATCAGTGTCTTTTTCTGCTTGTGGCTTCTGACCTGTTCTGGTCACATGACAGGCGGGCTGACAGCAGGGTGGCTCCCCGGTCTCTGCTAGCAACCGTGTTATTTTTCGCCTGCCTGCTAACTCTAACAGACCACACTTAAAGGGCCGGATATGGCCTCATGTTTTCCTTATGTTGGGAGGGGCGAGGGAGAAAAGGAAACATGACCTCTAGGAACCTGTGCAGTTCAAAGGGCTTTGATGAAAGGGAGGTGTTACTATAAATTGTCATTTTGTTGGTCTGTTTTCCTGTCCTATTGTGATATTAATTTTTTACCCGGCTTGCTGATTGGTTATCTTTTAAATACAATTAGATGTTGAATGCGAAATGACAATGCTTGTGAGCTTCAAAGCCTATTGAGTCTACTGTCTGACCTGAACTTTTTTCTAATCTTTTACCATGCAGAATTCTGTTTTGTACATTTTAAGTTGCTGTATCTTCTATAATCTTAAAGTATATTAACTTAAAGGTAGACCCTTGTTTATATTTCAGCCAGGGTTGTCATTTTAAATTACACACCCATTGTTTAAAGTGTTAGGATGGTCAAATACATATCTGTGCTTTAGAAATATCATGACCTCACACCCATCAGCATCAGTCCAACACCAAATCACTATCATGTGTTTCTCAATGCATTTCACTGTTGGAGTGTTTACTGTAACTTCTTAGGCATGTGGTTCGTCAGGCATGCCAAAACTTTACAATACATCCACACACTCCTGTGTCGTACAGATGCCTCTCATATCTTGCAAAATTAGACTTTTCCCCACATTGGCAGCTGTGGTCAGATAAGACGCTACTTGTATTCAGTTTTTAGTACGATCATGTGTTATTGGCTCGTTCAAGCAATACTTGTACTAGTGTTGGGCAAAATATGCCCCATTTTGAGGTCGCGCCTGTGAGATCGCCAAAACATGATAGTATTGGTGGGCGGGGAGTTGTTTATGCATTTATTTATTTGTTCAGTTTTAGTGCTGTGAAATGATTAATTGCGATTAATCGCATACATGCATTTTTGCCTAAAATATGTGTCTGTACTGTGTACTTATTATGTATATTTAAACACACCAGGGTTTCCCGCAGCACTTTTCAGTTCGGGCGGCCCACCTAAGCTGGGATACCCTACCACCTTAACTAGGTCGTCCAAAAAAAAATTCCACCAAACAATGAGAGATGAAGTAATGAGAGAAAGACATGGTTCGTCACTGTCTGGAGGATAACTAGCCTGTTGATAAAACATTTAATTCATTACTTATTAGGGATGGGCACGACTACTCGATTGCTCGAGTACTCGAACGTAGCATCGATGATCGATCATGAAAACGATGATCATGTGGGTTTATTTATTTATGTATTATGGATATGGCGGCATTTGGCTAGCTAGCATTACAAGCGCATCTGATAGTGAAAACTGGGTCTGGAGAATGGAGATGCGTGTTTGACGTCGTGTCGAGCTACGCAGACCGGCGTATGACATCAGTTACGTTACCATGCGTGATTCAAAAACAAAGGGCGCGACAGGAACCCCCCCGATCCGCACAATGCACGGCAGCCCGCCGATCCCGTGAAGCCGGCCACACCTCACCTCACATCACTGAGGCACTATGGTTTAAAAGGATGCCGTGATTTTCTGAAATACAGTCAGTCAGATGCAAAATGTACAGCGCCGTCGAAAGTTCAATGGGTTATCATCAAATATCAAGAGATACCAGAGAGCCATACGAGCATTACATCTTGAACAGGTAAGGGACGAGGTCATGACACAGCTAATCGCTAAAATGATAGCAAAGACTTAAAGCTGCTTAATGTTATGAAGCTTGTGCTTTGACTGGACGTGTTTAAAAGCACGCTGTTTATGATGCACAGCAACAACGTGAGTTAAACTTTCTGTACATAACTGAGTTGAAAACTTAGATGAAGTCTTGCATTTATGCAGACAGAGGCACGTTGTACATTTATGTTGTATAAAGGCTTAATATTATGTAGAGTGCATCATGTAGAAAGCGCTTTGGTTTGTGTTTATTAACCCTTTAGTTTCACTTCATCACGCAGCTATTCCTGTAAGAGGTTTTTGTTAAAAAGTATTTAATTCATTAATAATCTAGTATGTGTTCATTGTTCTCTCATAGTTTATTCAAAATTAAGTTTTATTTGAGTGTTTTTAATAAAAATATTTTCATTTTCACCATGACGTGTACGCCCCTTTCATTGCCCCGCCCCCAGTTAATCGAGTACTCGTTCTTCAGACCTATGGATTAATCGAAATGAAAAAATGACATAAATGCACATCCCTATTACTTATCTAGTATGTGTTCATTTTCTGTCATAGTTTCTTTAAATAAAATATTTTCATCATGACGCATACGATTTGATTGTCCCTTTGATTGCCACACCCCCAGCCCGCCCACCTGCACAACCCTACCACCTTAACTAACAAATTTTCTGCGGGAAACCCTGCACACACATATACATATATACATTTCAGAACATTTTTTATTTATATATCCATTTTTTTTGCAAAGCATAGTTGATTTGACTTAAACACTTGTGCTGACATTCGACGCATGCGCATTGCGACATTGCAATACCTCTTGTGGCATGCATACTACATCTCCTGTACATGCATACGTCAGGGTTCGCATGGGTCCTTGAAAGTTTGTGAATCTGAGAGGAATTTTTTTTATATATATATATATATATATATCAGGGGCGGAGTGGAAATCGGGAGAGTCTGGGCTTTTCCCGGTGGGCCGGTAGTGTTTTAAGGCCGCGAAGGCCGGTCTGAAAATAGCCGTGCTTTCAGTCTTTAGTCGTGCACTCCGGCCACACTAAAAACTATTTATCATATATTTAATATGCTTCAGCACTCAAAATGTATCTGGCAACACCGCTCTCTCTATCAAGCCCGTCTCCCCTGGAGTTCTATCAGCCAATCAAAAAAAAGAAAAGAAAGAGGCTTCACAATAGCCAATCAGAAAATAGCACTGTTGTATCTGGGTAAGATTTAACGCAACAACCAACAAAAAAGCATAGCCTCGCACACCCATCGAGGAATGGAGCTCCGAGCATCACTTTGAGCAGCACAGAGTAGCCTAAGTCTGATCTCCTGTTTTAATGTTACAACAAATGCACAACTTTGACACAAACAATGACAACTTGACTGCTGTTAGAGAATGTTTCCCAGATAATCAGCATCAGTTTTTCACGAGTGTCTGTAACTTAGCCAACAGTTTACAGCCTGTTCACTGACAACACCTGCTCAGAACATGTAAGTTGTGTTATATTTTCGTTATCACACGATGACTGACATTTTGTCACATAAAACATCTCTCTCCAAACAGGCTTAATAATTTTATAAGCAACTGCTTTGCAACCATAGTAAGCTTAATCTTACCTAAAACTAGGGAACTGTTGTTGACTTTAAGATGTTTTTAAATAATAGTTATTACACTTGGTATTTCATGTTGTTGTGCAGTCATTTTATTGTAATTCTAGATTTCAGCATTTGCTTATTTTTTTTTTTTTGACCATGGAGGGCTGGTGGTCTATGAAATTTCCCGGTAGATTTTTGGGTCCCACTCCGCCCCTGATACATATATATATATATATATATATATATACATACATGGATAAAGGTCATTAAAAGTGCTTGAATCTATTTTATGCAAGAAGTTTTCTGGGAAAAACATAAATTTTATTCCCTGTGTAGTGTAGGATAATATCATAAAAATTCTAGACTTTTTATGCACACGTGCTAAACTGTTCGCTTTAAATGCTTATATCTTCTGTATGCGAATGTTGCTTCATACCAAAATGCTTTTTTGCATAGTTGTGTTTGACACATGAAAACGTCTCTGGTTACGTATGTAACTGTTGTTCCCTCAGATGAAGGGAACGATACGCTGCGTCTCCCTACTCCTCCATACTTCCAATGCCGTTGTTGGCAATATTTCAGATAGCGATATGCTTCCTGCACTGTTTCCCATACATAGGCTCTACTTGGGCGGTGCGCCCAGGTAAATTGCTACCCCGCCAAGGTAAAAAAAAATCACTTTACGAATTTCCGTATTTTCTGAACTCGACTGGATGACCCGTGTTTTGGTGAGAGAGAGAGCGCGCGCGCGCGAGAGAGAGAGAGAGAGAGAGAGAGAGAGAGAGAGAGAGAGGTGGGGGCCGGGTGACCGTGAAGATGATGCACGCGTCATAAAATCATCATCCAGCGCGGCAAACTGGATCAACTCTAGCACATACGGAACAGCCAGGGAACTACACTGCGACCAAAATGGTTTCATATGCTTATGTGCATATGTGTTTATTGCATCCAAGTTGGCTTCATTTTGCGTGCAAGCACGTTGTGTCTCTCCCGTTGAGTGTCCGTTCACGTGCTCTCTGTTTCTCAATGAATTGGGTGCGACGCGAAGCAACCTCAGTGTCACATTGTATCCTTTCATGTTTCTGAACTTGAGCAGAGTTTTACCATTAGAGGTCTTTCTTCACTGAGGACGCGGGACCCGTACGGTTCCGGGTTTATATTTTAAATGGTCAGTCGGGTCCGGGTCGGTCCTAGTTCATTACTTCGGGTCCCAAGTCTGATTAATATTGTGTGTAAAACCTGAGTCGATCGGAGAACGGCTGCGAGCGCATAACAACTGGCTCTTGTCACGACCACGCGCCGCTTCATTTTCTTTATCCCATTTTTTTATAATCTTACTATTAATAGACCATATCTTTACTAAAATCTAAACAGTTTGCACAGAGATTGTAGCAAAAAGCAGTGCTAATACTGAATGAGCAAAGCTCTAGCTGTAAAGTCTGTCATCGGGACAGCAAGTAGACTTTAAATCTGAAATAATTAGTGGATTAAGCTTTTTTTAATCAGCAAAAGAGTAATAGAAAGCAGAAGCAGTAAAAGTACCTATCTAATAGAAATTATTACCATTATAACATCAGTCACATTTATAATCTATAGACCTGCACTGTCTATTAGTATACTGTACATAGTATTGTATTATATTATTATATTGAGTTTGATAAAAGGGGTCATCAAATTGCTTCATATATCAGTGCAAAAACATAAAGTTTAATGAACTATAATGTGAAATTAATGTTTAAAAAATCAAAGTATTGTTTTGTGTCACACATTATTAGTTCTTTGTCACATGTATAGTAGACAATTTTTTTGTCGGTGGATAATAATGATTGCCCTTTTCACCAGCTACCACCACAAGTAAATTTCAGATCTGTGGGAAACACTGTCCTGGCTCCCGCTTCACCCTGTTTTTGTCATTAAGCCTCACCATTGGTTGAATTTGATATGCACATTCAGACGCACTTACCCCTGGAGGCGTCCTCAAAGTGTCACCGCAGTGACGCAGCGCGAGTTCCCTCAAAAGGAAACTGTAACAATGTCTTAAAAGGTAACACCATGTAACCTTGCTCTCACTTGAAATGTGTCCCCACATTTAGTCCTTGAATTTGAGGGTATTGGACCTGGAAAGTCTTTGAAAACTCCTTGAATGTGAAGTTTACTAATGTGTGGGAACCCTGATTCATGAACCGTGTAAAAATCCGTACGTGCGCTCTCTGTTGATGACGAAAATTGCATCACACACATTGTATGCAAACCCTCGTTTTTTTTTTTTAAATAACTGGCAAACTCAATTTTTTGTAAATTGTGAAATCATACCTCGGAATTCAATCTTTTTAACTTTTTTTATTTATTTATTCATTAGACTTAAGGTAGGGCGATATGACCTAAATTTTAATTTATATCTAGATAAAGATATGTATCACAGTAGAGTCAGCACGTAGACAAAAAACTAATAAAAGCTTATTGAAGATAAACAGTCAGTGATTAAATAAGGATAATAAATAAATAAATATTATCATATTAAAAGTAGATTTAATCAAGAGCAGTCAGAGATGACGTCCCCCTTTAAGACCAAAGTTCGGATCCAATATATGGTTATGTTTTCTTTGTCAGCTGTTTATTTTCTCTTAAGACCTAAATGGTCTTGTTATTATGAGGATACTTGCAAAGATGGGAATTTTGATGCATATGTGTATTTAAGGCCAAAAAAGTCCCCAAAATGCCTACAAAAGTGCAAGTTATAGTCGTGTGTAAGGCCTATGCTGTAGGTTATCCGTAGGCAGTGCGTAGCCTGACATGCACCTTGTTTTCTTTTTATCGACCACCCCTAAATGGAATATACAAATGCATTGTTCCATTTGACAACCACAAAGTGTCCAAATACATTTGTTTTATTTTGAACCAAATGTCAGAGGGTAATGAACTACATCTGTGGTTACTGTGTTAGGACACCTGCCTGAACTAAAAATTACTAACAGAAAAATTGTTAAAGACCCAGTATCATTTTTTTTTGCAGACATCACTTGGTCTTTATATTTTGAATGTAATGCAATGAAGTGTTACTTTTTTATATTAGGTGGGCCCAAAAAAGGATTTGGATCCTTTACTGTACATTCTCAGAAAAAGAGGTCACTGGGGTACTGTGGTACCCTTTAAAAAGTACCTAAAGGGTGCATATTAGTACCTCAAAGAAACATTTTGGTACCTCAAAGGGAAAAATTTGAACCTAAATGCTACATAGCAGGACCTTTTTAAAGGAGACTGTGCAGTGACAGCTTTTGTACCTTTCTCCTGACAGTGTTTATAAGATCAGAAAAAGATCCTCTTGTGTAACAATAAGAGTTATCTGCAACTTAATCACAATGCCCTTTTCTAAAGGGGCAATGACATCATGGCTCTGCTTGTGGCATACGCTTGGTTTCAGAACAATCTGTTCCACCTGATGTACCTGATCTTTAACTGATTTTCTTTTGTTCAAGATTACACATCCATAAATGTCTAAATATTTAACATCTCTCACACCTGGCTGAATGCATGATCTAGTAACAGCCGTACATTGTGAGATAAGAAACACTTTCAGGTTTTCTGGTCGTGAAGGAATGCTTGGGTTCGAGTTGTAACGTAAAGCCTAAAAGTTACGGTTCTGATAATACTGCCACAGTACAGTTTTATGTATGTGCAATCTATATTTTCCTTTACGTTCAGAGGTTAAGATCGCTGCTAAATGAATCTTATCTTGCTCTCCCAACACTCATCTGCAGGTCAGTATGATGCTGTAGTTTAAATTCTTACATATTCTCGGAGCAAATCAATGTTATCACCTTTTAGCAATCACACCAAGACTCCCACATGTGATAGTGACTGGAAAGCGGTTGAACCTGATGGCCTCAGCACATTCCCTATGAATGTCTCTTATGTGTGACAAAACATCGTCCATGAATTGTGATCGGCATCAGCAGATTGTTTGCAAAACATGATTGATGGCCTACGGCAGGTATCCCTGTGTATCGCTTTCATCTCCAATGACATCACTGTGCTTTACTCCAGGGATAGTATGTGAGAAAACCAGTCTGAATATTGTCTCACAGTTCCGTCTAAAACGAAACGTGAGAGTTTATAGCTGCTGATGTGGGCTATAGGGAATCAAAGCTGTTTGATCCGAGACATGGAAGGTAAAAACTATTTTTTTATTGAGCCCTTGTGTAATGTTCCTTGCTATAGATTTCCATTGGAAGCCTTTTTGACCAATAAGAGCTTGTTGGTTTGTGTATCTATGTTATCAGGAGGAGTCGTTACGTTGTGTTTCCCAACCGATATGGGGAAATTATTCTACGACAAGGCTGTAAATGAACAATTTATCTTATCTAAATGCATGGTTATCAAATTTTTTATCCGTATGTGTTTGACTACTGGATGTGTCTGCAAACTACATTTGGACACTAAAGTAGTGTTTGCATTTTTAACTTTGAGTTCAGTTCACTTGTGGTTACTAATGTTTAAAGCTGAATATATACTTAAGTTTAAGTTTGGTAATGCTTAAGGTTTTATTTATTAACATTGTTTATGTTAGCTACTGCATTAACTAATGAACAATACAATACTTTTATATATTTATTTATTTTCGTTCATGTTCATTTCAACATTTACTAATACATAAAAAATTAGTTGTATTGTTACATTAGTTAATGCACAATGAACTAACATAAACAACTGTTTTGGAATTAACGCACATTTACAAAGATTACTAAATAAATAAAAAGTGACAACATATTACTCATTGTTAGTTCATGTTAGCTATGCATTTACTAATGTTTATAAATACAACCTAATTATAAAGTTTTAATATTGGTTGTTTAGTTTAGATGAAAATAAACCAAAGGCACCATCAACACATTCTTTCATTGTGTTTGTTAATATTTAACGGTTAGTTAGTGAATAAACTTGTAAGGGGAAGTATATGCTGTAGTTTTTTCTAGTCTCATTGTGTGGTTGCTACTTTAAAGACCATTCATTTTCATTGTTGTAAAGCACAAAAATCACGTTACAGTATTTGGTGTTTATGAAGGATGATCTTGAGATTAACGTTGAGATTTAACTTTTTTTTTATGAAAGAAGAGCAAAAGAAGTAAAATGATGAGAGTAAAGTCGATATAGTTCGAGAATATAATAAAAAAGAAATAAAGTAAAAATAATTTAATATCAGAATATTTAAAGAGTTAACATTATGAGAAAAAAACTGATATTTCAAGAATAAAGTCAAAATTATGAAAATAAAGTCGTAGCAATATGAGATTCAAATGTAGTATTTTGAATATTATTCATAATTTTTACATAACTGGTTTGAAGTGATGTGAACGAGCATGTGAAGCAGCCAGATACCAAATTAGATACGCAGCTTATGTAACATAATTACAGAAAATCATATAAATATAAAATGGTGGAAGAATATGAATGCAAAGGGCAAAGTTTCACTTTATTGCTATAGAGATGCTTAACATGGCTTAATGCACTAAAAATTCTGTGTGTTCACCTTATTAATAAAGCATAAGAGTTAAATCACACATTATAATGACTTGAGCTTGGCCCTAATATTCTTCCAAACACTAGACTCTGTATTTCGCTTTTATATATCCATCATTTTTGTAGTGAATAATTTATGTTTGTTTAAATAGTTTTTTTAGAATAATGAGGATAACCGAGAGGAAGAATATAAAAATAAATCAAAGTAATGAATGCCAATTTGGGGAGAACGATTCTAAACATAGTCCTGAATTGCATTTAATATTTTCTTTATGCCAAATTAAATACTTTTTACTTCGTTTGATCATGGGAAGAAATGAAATGCACACACACATTCTCCTCCTCCTTGCTCAATATTGTATGAGACACACCTGAACCCCTCCTGTGTTTACCCAAAGTGTAGCAGGGACACGGGCGTCTGATAAACTCAAATTGTGCTTAATAAATCTTGAGTCACGGGTGTAAATCTGTTCGTGGATTTATGGTCAAAACTCCAGGCAGCATCAATATATTCACTGGCGGAGATGGCACGGCAATAGACAAAGGTGAAGATTAGAGAAACATGACATCATTTCTGCCATTACACTCCTCCTTGTGGCCACACCCCCAACATCAGACCATACAAGCTCAGAGGAAAGAAGGAACACGTGTTTAGGAGAAAGGAAAGGGAGAAATTACAAAATAGAGATCAGGAAAGTCAGGCCATTCTACATTCAAATGATGTACAAAAACACTAAAGGGTGGTTTCGCGGACAGGGATTAGCCTAAGCCAGGACTAAACCTTAGTTTAATTTGAAAAAAAAACATTACTTGTGT
Organism: Paramisgurnus dabryanus; assembly: GCF_030506205.2. Classification (NCBI taxonomy): domain Eukaryota; kingdom Metazoa; phylum Chordata; class Actinopteri; order Cypriniformes; family Cobitidae; genus Paramisgurnus; species Paramisgurnus dabryanus. The sequence goes on along the minus strand of NC_133350.1, from coordinate 23,387,120 downwards.
GCATTTTGAGGCAAAACAAGATGTATTTAAAGATGTATTTTAAGATTTGTCAGTGCAAGTTGTTATAAGTTTGGGCAGTTCTTACATTTATTTTAGTCTAGGACTAATTTAATCCCTGTCTGGGAAACCGCCCCTAAGCCTACATCAGATTGAAGGATTGTGAAAAATGAATCCAGAACATTTTTATTTTGACTTGAGTAACTGAGTCTCAATCCATATGGTATAAGTGACATTCATAAGGATTTGTGAAATGTTTGGCTGAAAGGTGTTAAATGGACACGAGATGAGCATCACATGTTTCCAGTGCACTTTAACTGGTTTAACTGTTGAGGTCACCTGATGCTCTCGATTCATTTTATCCTTTACTTAAACTTACTGCGCTTTATTGTTTGCCATTAACTTTATAAGGCAAAAGTTGATAGATGAGTCAGTGAATTTATTTGTCAGTAGAGATCAAGAACTGATTTAATCCAATAGGAGCCACACCGTGTCTGTTCCGGCAGGTGATTTTGTTTTTCAGGACTGACCTTGTTCTGTTTTTGTTCCTCACAGGTGCTTTTCTGCAGTCCAACGTGACATTGACATCAGTGAAAATGCTGGAGACGATGAAAGACAGAATAATGGAGGCCTATGGCAGCCTTTTAGCAGGAAGAGGTAAAATGCCAGCCTGATCTCACTGGAATTTGTATGTTTTTTAGGAGTTGGCTTTGTAAGAAGTGAATATAGTAATAAAAACCCTCGTAAAATACATATAAAATACTATTGGATTGCATTGAAAATGTGATCCCAACATCACAGGAGCGAAAGCAAATTAAAATGCAAATCATGCAAAACGTACAAGTGTGGTCGTACAAATTAGCCACCTCGTAAAATGCGTATGAAATACCATGATATTGCATTTGAAAATGCTTATGAAATTATCTCCTGAACACATATTTTCTATAGTCCTGAATTATGCTGTTAGCCTGACTAGTGGTTGACTCATATTTCTTTTTCATTGGGTGATGCTAAAAGTATACAATGCACAATTTAATGAAAGCAAATGAGAAAATGGTAGAATAAATTAAATATAAATATACACTTTGACCAAAACACATCGAGTCTCATTCACAAATTTTTGCTTAATTTTTTTAATATTTATATGCACTTTTGAATTTCTCATAATAACTTTAATTGACTTAAATCACAACAAGTGCGTAAGCACATGTATGTGTACTTACACTAAATATAAAAAATAAACAGGCAGGAGGTCTAGATGAAGTGATTGCCGTTTGGACTAAGCATTACATTAACATTTACACTCCGTCTGCATTTAGGCATAACGCAGTTCTGTAGAAATTTTAAAAAGTAAGGAGGCAAAGTGTGAAGATTTGTCATTACGTGTTTCTTTATTTAAGGATAAATAATAGATATAATATTTTATGACAAAAATATGATATACATTATAAGTTATATTTAGTTATTGTGGAAGTGTGGAAGTTGTTCTTGCATTTTTCTGTACGTTCAGAAGTAATTTGAGTATGAAAGTTTTTTTTTTTTTTTTGACACTTGATTTGTTCCTAAAAACGTTTGTTATTATGCACATTGCATGCACAAATGTATGCATACGCATTAGGGCTGCATGATAAATCGCATGCAATTACCATCACCTGCTTTCAAATGGAGCGGCATTTACTACACAGAGCCGTAGTTCACTAAAAAGCTGGGCAATATTGCATTCATAAACGCTGACGAATCGCCTGCGATAAAGAATGGGATACTGGCAATTTATCATGCAGCACTAGTACGCATGCTTATTGAATGAGATCTATTGTCGAGTATGTCAATGTATTTTGAATGTGCACTTATTAAAACTTCAGAAATTGCTTGATTATCGATTGACAAGGCATTTAACGCAAACATTTTGGTTAATTGGTCAATCAGGCATGGTTATCAATGTTTCTTAAAGCTGCAATCCATAACTTTTTTTGTTAAAAAGAAACAATCAGTTGATATTTCGGATTTTTTCTGTGGAAAATATCACATGTGAAGGTACATTAAGTAACCTGCAGTTTAATAGTTTTACACAGAGATGGTGAAAGCAGATTGCTGCTTTAACATGTTGACATTTAATTAAAATATTTAATGCAATACATTTTTATATGCAATTATTAATATTATATATATATATACTAAAATAGATTTTAAGTGACATGTATGATAATTCATTTCTTTCCTGTTTTTTGTGTGTTTTAGACCCACGTGTGAAGGATTATCTTCTTATGGAGAGTCCAGTCAATATGAGTGCTATTTTACTAGGTTATCTTTTCTTTGTATTGTATGCCGGCCCTAAGTTTATGGCCAACCGCAAACCCTTCCAATTAAAAGAAGCTATGATCGTCTACAACCTGTCTCTGGTTGCCTTGTCTGTATATATCGTATATGAGGTAAGAGCGAGGAGATATTGGCCCAGCCACTGATCAAATATGCATATTTCAAATAAATTAATACAAATTGTCTTTATTTGCTCTAGTTTTTGATGTCAGGGTGGCTCACAGGATACACGTGGAGATGTGACCCATGTGATTATTCTGACAGCCCTCAGGGACTCCGAGTAAGATGTCGTTTTAAATATTGACTTAAACATGTTCAAATAATTGATAACAAAGATGATGATTTGAATATCCAAATTGTCTGTGTTAACAATTGCTTTTTTCCCAGATGGCTAGAGTCGCCTGGTTATTCCTCTTCTCAAAGTTCATTGAGCTTATGGACACGGTAAGATTTGAATACGCTACTCCAGAATTGCAAATTTTGAACTAGATTGAAATGAATGGGTTATGAATGCGGTGATGAATGTTGCTGTCGTGTTTGCTCAGGTGTTTTTTGTGCTGCGCAAGAAGGACGGTCAGATCACCTTTCTACACATCTTCCATCATTCCTTCATGCCCTGGACGTGGTGGTGGGGTGTGAGCTATGCTCCAGGTCAGTCGATTTGCATGTGTTACAAACAGTAGATGTTTACCTGGTTGATGTAACTTGTTTAACTTTAAAAGCTTATTTGATTGTCATTAACAAATGTACACTAACTTCCAAATGGTGTCAAAAATGAATAACACTCATTTGACCACGTTTCTTCATAAGCCAGGACATATTGCATGTCTTGTAAATAAAAGTCAGCATAATGCCATTGGAGGGAGAGTCATGTATATTATCATGAATTATGTGTCTGTGGTTTTTCTTGGTTCAGAGTTATTAAATGCACCGTCATAACACACTTGCTCTGTTTTAAATGTGTCTTTAAGGTGGAATGGGCTCTTTTCATGCCATGATCAACTCTTGCGTCCATGTGATTATGTATTTCTACTATGGCCTTTCTGCCGCTGGACCTCGATTCCAGAAATTCCTCTGGTGGAAGAAATACATGACTGCAATCCAGCTGGTATGTTTGTTTGAATGGCAAAATTGCATTATACATGCATAGTGGTGTCTCTAAAGGAATAGTGAACCCAAAAATAAAGGTTGTCAGTATGTGCTAAACCTTGACAGTTGGCCGTTTCTAGTTCTGTCAGTCTCCAAAAGGACAAAAACACTATAAAAGCAGCCATTATAGTAAACTATAACACGTGACAATATTTTAAAGCTTTTAAATTATTCATTGATAATCTTCCCCCCTCGAAAAAACTGGTTAATTGAGTCCCATTCTCATGAACAAATGTTAACAAATTTATGAATCACCTTATTTGATTCACAAAAATTTACTAAATTATTAATTTACAAATCAATCTACCTTAATGGATCCAACAGTATTAAGTTCAGTTAACTTTGAACAAGACCAAAGTGGGATGAAAGTCTCTTTAGGGAAGTCACTCGGCAGCCATGTTTGCAACGTCTCCGGCCAGTAATTTTAGTTGTGCAAGACTGAAAGTCTATCTACTTGAATAGGAAAAGACTGATATCTGTAATGTTGCGTGCTAAAATTAAACAACATATTTCTAACCAAACAATTAAACTTTACATTAACTCTATCACAACTTTTGTTTCTTAAAGCCCCTAGGGGTGCGACGGATCACAATCTCAAGGTTCGGATCACATTACGGTTTTTGAGGCACGGATCTGGGCCCGGTTCCCCAAAACGTTCTTATCGCTAAGTAGTTCTTAACCTATTCCTTAACCTCTCTCTTAACTCTATGGCACGATTCCCAAAACGTTCGTACGCTAAGTATATCTTCTGTAAGTCACACTTTCGTAAGGTTGGTCTGGACCATTCGTAAGCTCTCTCTTAGCTTTGTTTGAGTGCAAAACGCTATCGCCGCAGTCTTTAGAAATCAGCGCAGCGCAGTACAAGTCAAACTATGGTATGCTGACAATGATTTTATGTTATGGACATTTTTAAGACTTAAAATAAAATATGTTTGCAATGGATACAGGACTATTTATGCAGTTGACTTTATTTGGTCTCAGAACTAATGAATCAAAGACGGCGCCGGTGTTTGTTCCTCTTTGAAGTCTGTTCCCTCTATGTTTATAGCGTTTACATTTATAATTTATTTAGAAAGATTAAAGATTTCAATTGGTTATACTAAAAAGCATTAATATCATGTATTCTATTATACAATTTATTAAATATTTCATATTTGACAGTTTTATGTCTTTTAACATATAGCCTATCTTTTTCTTTTTTCTTTTTTTTCTACTGTTTGTTTTAAAACTGTTATGTTTCCAAACATAATAAATATATATATATTATACATATAATATGATTCATACTGTAAAAATAATTGACTTACAATCAAGAACAGTCAAGATACATTACATAAATGCACACATATACATCTCAGTAGCCATTAAAACTTTCAATGTATATAAAGAATAAACGTATAATGTGATAAAAATGCTATACACTCAAGGGAAACATAGGGGAAACAGACTTCCACACAACACCGGCCGCGTAACTGTTTAGTCCATGCCAATTTATTTATTCGTCAACCCTTAAACCTTTTGACATTTTGCCTGACGTGGCTAAATAAAAAAATCGCCTTCCAAGACAACTCATTATGGAGCTGCTAGATCTTCTCAGACCATATTCTCTATCTAACTAGGTTGCTTTTTATTGAAAACATTAATAAAATACTGAATACAGAAATACTGCAGCTGCTTGCCAATCAATTCTGATTGTTAAGTACCTTAACATTCGTATAAAAGTGTATTACATATTTTTTTAAATAAATAGCGAGGGATACCCGGTTCGTCTACCCATATTACTGACAATTTGATCATTTAATTAATAGTCTATATTTTACGGATAAATTAAACTATGTTAAAATAAATGTGACTGGAATAATTTGAGTTATGTTCCATTTGTATATAACGTGTTGTCTGTCTTAACGTCGTAATGCACCTTCATGTGAAGTGGAAAATCGATCCCTGAGTGATCAATCGCAAATAATTCAGCACCTTCACACGCCATTGTACGTCGACCTTAGAGGCAGCGTGTTAAGAAGCTTCCTAAGAGATACTTCGGGGAACACACTTAGGAACATCAACAACTTTGGTAAGATATATCTTTTTGAGTCTTCTCAGCACGCTAAGAGTGAACGTTATCGGGGAACCGGGCCCAGATAATTTTTCGGATCAGCAAAAAAAGGATGGGAAAAATCTAATAACAAATCAAAAAATTACAAACATTTTTAAAAAAAGTTGCATATTAAGTAAGGTCTAAATTTATCATTAGGTCCAGAAATCGAATAATGTTATAATAACACTGTTATTATCAATTAAATATATATTTTTTTTGAGTTTAAGAAGTGATTTTCTTTTTGTCATGGGTTGTTTGATTAACATTAATGACACAGACTTAAGTAGGTTAATTGAGGTTACTGTCTCTTTAAGACTGGTATCTGCTTCTAATTTATACACTTAAGACATAAACAAATGTTTTTATTAGAAAAAGAATACTGTGGAGATCATTTTGTTTGTATGTGCCCTGTCAAGAACAGAAAGATTTTATGATCGCTTGCTTTTTGAAACGCGTCTCTCCGTGTGTGCACTTTTGAGTAAATTCCAAACGGCGCAGCATAAACAGTCGTCCCACAGAAAAACGTTACGTTGTTTTTCATTGCCCTATTAGCCAAATGTTTTTTTAGTACACTACAGGATGAGATACAGTGACGCAACTCTCTAAAGTTTACACATCAAGAGTTCTGAATCTGCTGATCTTTAAAGGATGATCACATCTGACTGTAGCTGGACCGGACACATTCAACCGCACGTGCGTTTGTGCATAAAGTAAACTGCTCACTTTAGTGCCTTTTGGCGGATAAAAGGTTTAAAAACACTTGAATGTTAACATTTGCAAACCTTTGAAACACGTGCAAATTATAAACTTTCCCTATTTAAATCTGCATATTAATCCGCAAATCACATGCGAGCCGAACCGTGGGTCAATTGCGATCTGTTGCAGCACTAAGCCCCCCAACCGAAAAAATGCACTTTTAAATGTGTTTCTAGCAGAAAATTAGTCACCAGTGTGTGTGCAGAAACATCCTCTTATTATACAAATCCATCTTTTCTTCTTTGTATCTCCTTTAAACCGCAACTGTCAAACAAAACCGGCTGTTGGGCATCCCCTATCAATGTGATGTCACAGACTCAGCCTTATGAGAGCGTAGTTCAACCCTTTTTCAAGCTCCTTGCTTGACTGTATAGAGCCCCTCCCCAGATAATCATTAGTGTTTATCGATTGGTTCTTTTAAATGTAAGGCTTATTTTTTGTCGCCAACGCAGCCACATTGAGCGTTCACATCAGCGCACCTCTATGAGTCAAATTGAAATCAGGCTGTGAGTTTTGACTTTAAAAACATACTATACCCGGGCTTTACTGTGAGTAAATATTTCCAGAATTGTCATGTTTGCGTGCACTATTCCTTTAACCCTTTAACTGCCAGCTCAACCAAACGGTTGAGCACATTTTGAGTCCCTATATTTTATTGAGAGGAGTACCTAACTTAACTCAAGCTGATTGAGCCATCTCTACTATTTGTGTAAGATATGTTTTGCCAAAAAAATCCACTAGATATCAATGTATCAATCAACAGCACTTGTCACAACACATCTTGTTATGTGGATTTTAGAAATTAAAAAATCACTTCTGTTATATGAACTGTTCTTGTTGAAATTTTGCAAGGAAACCATATTTTTTTGACATATTACACTGTAAGAGCCCTAACTTTACAAAATTATGTTACTTGGTGCCATGAAAAAACTTTCATGTGTTTTGAATAATTTTTCAAAAACATGCTCAACCAAACGGTTGATTTGTCACTTAATGGTAAAAGTAGAAAAGCTAGGGTAATGTTTTCAGATCATCCAATTCTGCAGTCAGAGTGTACTATTTGCTATGAAATATAAATTTCTGATCATTCACAGCTATGAATATGACACAGCTATTGTTATTTCTTATTTAATATATTGAGATCATTTCTTAAGTATGTATTTTTGCCACTTCTGGATATTTTTTTGAAATAACTATAATGAATTCATATAATTAATGTATGGAAATCATAATTACTCATTAATTAATCAATAATTACTTCTTAAATTATGTTTTAAATTGTTTGAAGGATTGTCTGCAATGTTGGCTTACTCTACACAGCATTGCTGGTTTACAAATAAATGTTAAAGGGGCCATGTCACAAGACTTTTTTAAGATGTCAAATAAATTTTTGGTGTCCCCAGAGCACATATGTGATGTTTTAGCTCAAAATATCATATAAATAATTTATTATAGCATGTTAAAATTGCCACTTTGCAGGTGTGAGCAAAAATGTGCAGTTTTGGGTGTGTCCTTTAAAATGCAAATGAGCGGATGAAGTGCAAACACCGATCACAATGATGGTGGTTTGTTGAAATTGAAACTTAGTTGTGCTGTGAATTATTTTCTCTGTCTCTCCCTCTCTGGATTAAAACACTGGAAATGGCAGTGCTGTGGTTGGAAAGTGCAAATTAAGGGGTGGTATTATTATAATAAGGGCTCCTTCTGACATCACAAGGGGAGCCACATTTCAATTACCTGTTTTTTCACATGCTTACAGAGAATGGTTTACCAAAACTAAGTTACTGGGTTGATCTTTCTCACATTTGCTAGGTTGATAGAAGCACTGGGGACCCAATCATAGCACTTAAACATGGAAAATCTCAGATTTTCATGCCGTGACCCCTTTAATTTATCTAAAAAAAGACAAAAAAAATTATTTTGCACTACCAAACTTGACAGTGTGTTTCTTAAATCATAAAATACTAATATGCCATTGTATTACTATCTTTGGCCTTCTTTTATTTTAGGTTTTAAATGCAGAATATCCTTATTTTTGTTAATTTTGGTCATTTTTATTGCAAAAAACATGAAAACATGTCATGTCCTGCGTTAAAATAAAAACCTGAAATATTTTAATATGTTATACTTCAATAAATAAAGAAGATTTAATATACAAAACCATTTTATTTGGATTATGTTTGTAAAAAATTAGTATTATAGTTCATATTTTCTAATTTCCATAGAATGTGTTTGAGTTCCTTTAAGTGACATATCAACCGTTTGGTAGAGGCCGATTTTTAAAAAATTATGGGATGTGTTGAAAAAAAATACATTGATTGTGTTAAGTGGTGACATAAGGAGATAAGAAATGCAAACAAAAAATTTTTCAAATGCCTTTTTCTTGGTGTGGCAGTTAAAGGGTTAAAGACGCCACAATAGCATAATCTCTGTAAAGACACGTAATACGATCAGACCTTTTTCCTTTCTAGATTCAGTTTGTGCTGGTGTCGCTTCATGCAACACAGTGGTACTTTATGGAGAGCTGCGACTACCAGGTGCCTCTGTTCCTCCACCTCATCTGGATGTACGGCACCTTCTTCTTCATACTCTTCTCTAACTTCTGGTACCAGGCGTACGTCAAGGGCAAGAGGCTACCAAAGGACACCCAGCAGCTCGCCCAAAACGGCAAGGCCAACGGAAGCACCTCTAGGTCCAACGGTGTCTCGAACGGCCACAGCGCGCACGAAAACGGCATTAGAAATGGAAAGAAACACCATGAGAATGGAAACGTTCGCAATGGCAAGATAAAGAAAGCTTGAGATCTCAGCAGGAGAAGACCCAAAATGGATGACCTGCACTTTGCACCATAGAGTCCAAAGAGTGTTTTGGGACTTTTCGTTTTCTAATATTGTTTTTTTTATGTTTTAATTTGTACGTCAAAGTACATGGGGAGATGAATGAGTTTGACCCCTTGTCTGTATATTGTTTTGTTAAGTTAATCTAAAAGAGAATAATTATTGAGCAAAATGTATGAAGAGAAGAGGAAGAGGGGCGACCGGATGCATCCTCGGCTGATGTTGCTCATGTTATTTATCCACACGCACACGATTGTGTCTTTCATACTCTCCTTCAATAGCAGACCCTGTACAGTCAACATCAGCAAACTTGAATTACACCTGTAAATAGTTTTACCTTATTCACTAATGGGATTGATACAGCAAAACATTGTTAGTACTTAAAAAAAATGTTAAAAGAAGTATAAACAAAAAATAAATTCCATTTTAAAATACAGTTATCTGTTTATTTTAAGCAAGTTATGCTATCCGATGGCATAGGATAATTCAATATTTCAATCTCGAACAACTTTGAAGGAAGTAATGTGACCTACAATTCCTGCTGTCATGTTATTTGTTACCTCCAAATAAATGGCTGACATATTAAAATACTTTTTTTTATAACATGTTGAATTATTTACAAGTATGAAGCAAGAATACTGGTTAGTCATTCACAGATGCCATTCGGAAAAGTGTGCGTCACATTCTTTCCTAATCTGACATCTCAAATATGTTCAATGTGTCGGATGTAAACAATAAGTCTATTCTCTTTTGGAAAATGCAACATCGCAATCATCCTACGCTGCACAAGGCCAAAGAAAGTTCAATAAGATTAAGAAGGAAGCGAACGAATTTGAGATCACAGTGCGCCACAGTTTGTGTGTAATCTGCGCTCCTGTTTATCCAAGCGTCTCCTTTGTTTGACTGAATTCCTAGCGCTTTTTTCCCAGCAGGTGTGCGTCAATATAGAGCAGAGGTCAGACCACACCTTGGAGTTAGTAGAATAGGGTGAGACATGGGATTTGTATAGCGATTTAGGAGGAACACGCCTGTATCAGGAAGCAGAACAGAGAATCGCTGTGGCTACAGTTTCAACTAAACTAAACTAATTTGCTCTTTAATATCAAGCCGTTGTAATGAAAGTCACTCACTCGACACTCATTTTGGTCCTCGTTTTTCAATAATGTTCAATAACTATTTTTTGACCAAGCAGAGGTCTATGAAAAGAGTCTAGACTACAGAAGATACTAGATAGCTACTTTAATTTTTCACAGATGCTCTGATTGTTATTTTTTTAAAGCCATTTGATCTCGTAACCCCAGACCCTTTCACAGTGAGCAGTAAGTATTGTATCTACTAAACACTACTTGGTTCTCCATTCACTGAACTCAAAGGTTATGCTTATGAGGTTGAGTATTGGCACATATGACAGTGGCTGGTCCGTGCAGGATCTTTATGATGTATCCTCAAGAATATAGAAGATGAGCTCCAGCTGACAGGCAGCGAGACCTTGGTAGTGAGAGTTACTCCGTACCACGCTGGTTAATGATTGGTTAAGACAGTCTTGGTATGGTGCTGGTAGGCGCTGCCCATTGCTGCCTGCCAAAAACTCCATCTGATAAGAGAAGAATGTACAATTTTATTGTGCAGTGATTCATGTTGGCACTGCACTAAATGAATTTTTCAGTCTTTATTTAAAGCTGTACTCTGGCCAAATATTAAAATTTCCTTATGATTTACACACCCTCAAGCAATGGAGACACTTTTTCAGATTGTCAGACCTTTCAGATGAACACATTTGGAGTTATTTTAATAAATGTCCTTGCTTTTCCAAGCTTATAATGGGAGAAAACTGGGATCAGGGAACAACATCTGACTTTAAACCCCAAAAAGTGCATTCATCCTTCACAGAGGTAATTCACATGGCTCCAATGGGTTAATAAATGTCTTTTGCAGGTAATTGATGCGATATTGTCAGAGACATATCCATATTTTAAATTTCTTTTTGAGTAAATCAGAGAGTAATTTTGATATTTGGCTGGAGTATCGCTTTAAAGGGATAGTTCGGCCAAAAATGATATTAAACCCATGATTTACTAACCCCTAAGCTGTCTGAGTTGCATATGTCCATCGTTTTTCAGACAAACACATTTTCAGATATTATATAAAATGTTTTAGATCTTTCAGTTGATTAAATGTAATGTTACGGGGTCCACCCATAGTCCACGACCTTCAAGTCCAAAAAAAGTGCGCCCATCCTTCACAAATTAAATCCAAAAGGCTCCAGGATGATAAACAAAGGTCTTCTGAGGGTAATCCGCGCGGTGTTGTTGTAGAAATATCCATATTTAAAACTTTATTAACGAAAATAAATACCTTCCGGTAGCGCCGCCATCTTAGTCGCGTCCGCATTCAGGATGAGAGCTTACGCAGCCTACGGAGGTTACTCTGCTGCTGCTCTGTGCCCCCGCCCTTCGAATTTGTCATACGTCACTAAGAAAAGTGCGTACACTACGCTAATAGTCTCTCCTGAATACAGAGGAGTCTAAGATGGCGGCGCTACTGGAAGGTATTTATTTTCGGTAATAAAGTTTTAAATATGGATATTTCTACAACAACACCGCGCGGATTACCCTCAGAAGACCTTTGTTTATCATCCTGGAGCCGTTTGGATTTATTTTGTGAAGGATGGACGCACTTTTTTGGACTTGAAGGTCATGGACTATGGGTGGACCCCGTATCATTACATTTAATCAACTGAAAGATCTAAAACATTTTATAAAATATCCGAAAATAGGGTGACCATACGTGCCATTCTTCCCGGGCGCATCCCGTCCAGGATTTCGGTGCGTCTTCCGGAAGTCGTATTTGTTGACCGCATACGCCATTCAGTTAAAAACATAAGATATACAATCGTAGTTTCATTCTTACCTTAAAATGTAACGGTTGCTTTTCTGTTATAATAATAATAATCCTCTATGGCGTATGCGGTCAACAAATACGACTTCCGAAACACGAACACAAAATCCTGGACGGGATGCGTCCGGGAAGAATGGCACGTATGGTCACCCTATCCGAAAATGTGTTTGTCTGAAAAACGATGGACATATGCAACTTGGACAGCTTGGGGGTGAGTAAATCATGGGTTTAATATCATTTTTGGCCGAACTATCCCTTTAAAGGGACACTCCACTTTTTTAAAAAAAATTTGAGTTTTACCATTTTGGAATCCATTCAGCTGATCTCCAGGTCTGGCGGTACTACTTTTAGCATAGCTTAGCATAATGCATTGAATCTGATTAGACCATTAGCATCGCGCTCAAAGAACTTTGCTGCCGTACTATGGGGCCAGCAGGCACAATGATATTATGCAGCACCCGAAAATAGTCCTCAGCTAGCTAACTTTCAATACCTGGGACTATTTTCGGGCACTGCATAATATCATTGCGCTTTTGTACTAAGACTAATGGAAAATTAAAAGTTGCGATTTTTGCAATATGGCTAGGAACTATACTCTCATTCCGACGTAATAATCAAGAACTTTGCTGCTGTACTATTTGCACCCATGGTACGGCAGCAAAGTTCTTGATTATTACGTCGGAATGAGAGTATAGTTCCTAGCCATATTGCAAAAATCGCAACTTTTAATTTTCCATCGGTCTTAGTACACAATGTAACTTCAGAAGAGTCAAGTTTTAAATAGGAAAAATATCCAAACTCTTTGGTCATTTGTTTTAGCGCGATGCTAATGGTCTAATCAGATTCAATGGATTATGCTAAGCTATGATACAAGTCGTACCGCCAGACCAGGAGATCGGCTGAATGGATTCCAAAACTGTAAAACTTGGATGTTTAACTCTAGGTGACTCTTATTTCCAAAAAAGTTGTCTACTTCTGTTATTTGTTGATAACAATAACATACAAATCTAAACGAAAGATAGACGTCTTTGTTTGTGGCACCACCGTCTCACCTTTTGCCCATCCAGGATAACTCTCAGTGCCAGTTTGGTCATGCCATCCTCTTTAAGCAAGCAGAGAGACTGGCACAGAGCAAGGCAGAAGGCCCGTGCAAGACGTTCAGTTAGCCGGTTATGACTGCTGTGATTATTAAGACCGTTTGGATACTGGTCTTTCTGCAAGTAAAACACCTGTGAAGTTAAAAAGTAATGGTTGTGTTATAGACGGGTTAGGCATATTGTCAAATGCTTCATTGACAGGGAGTTATCCCAAAAAGAAATATGATCACACTGACTAAGACGCCTACGGGGCGATGCTATGCGGCTCTCCTGATTTTGCCAAGTGGTTGATGTCCTCAGGGCAACATTATGTTGACCCTGGGACAACATTTCAATCAACCAATCAGATTTCAGAAATAAGTTTACAGTTTGTTTTAAGTTTAAGCTTACAACCAGGATTAGCTGCTTCTAGACCATTGTTTTTCACTTATCATGTCCCTCAGATTTTAGGGTTGGGTTTAGGTTTTATTTTGAAAAATGTTGTCCTTGGGTCAACACAATATGTTGCCCCGAGGACTTCTCTCACTTGGCAAAATCAGTTCGAGCGATGCTATGCGGTTGCTTACATCTCCAAGTGTAAAAATTCAGAAATGTAATGTTCACCACTTCCTAAAAAACTACATTTTGGGATGTCCTGCACATGCTGGTCAATAGACTGAATGAATGAGGAGTATGATAATAATAATACAAATCCTCACTTATAGGACAAATATGGAGTTTGAACACTAACATGACACTATATAAGATATTTGATGCATGAACCTGTTTACCTCTGTCCAGCGAATGACCTTCCCATTGGCTTTGTATTCTAAACGCTGATGGGTCTTGATGTTTGCAAGTGACTCCATAGATTTCCCATCAATGGGGCTGATGATGCTGAGATATAAGACAGAAGGAGAATACCGGTAGACTAGCAAATATTAAAACAAATCTATGTTATTAATTCAATATTTATTTATTCACATGTATGCATTTGCCAGACACTTCAAGTCATATATTTCCTTGCTTGGAATCGAACCCATTACCTTTGAGTTGTTTACGCAATGCTCTACCAATTGAGCTACCGCAATAATATTTACTGACACTGACCCTTTATTAAAACGTGGCTCTTCATCTTGCCACTTAATGTGCACGTATTCCTGCCTCTCTGCTGGGTGGAGTTTTCCACAGGTGATGGCGAAATCTTTCATGTCTCGCAATGATCGTCGTAATTCAGCCATGGTCTCCATGGTTACCTGCACCATCAAACCATCTGTAAAGAGCAGATGTATTTTGCCTCCATGTATCTGCACACAAACTCTCAGACAGGAGAAGTATTAACATTCGGTCACATGAAATAGCATAAACATTACTTAAGGTTTAGTGAGACACATAAAATTAACAATTTGGTGACCTTCCACAATGCTGGACTTGCCCATGTACCCTGAGGAAGCTTTCAGCGCTCCACTGAACACAAAGAAACACGAGCCGGTGACTGAAAGATAAACACAGATTTAGATTTAGTCAGAATTACACAAGAGAATTTGAGGTACGCAAACTTAAAACACTTTCAGAGTTGTGTCACGATAGCGCCCTCTACTGATCTTTGAGGAAAATACACTAATTGATTTTCATATTTGTGTGTACGGTACTTACAGTGGCTTCAATGTATACTTATCAGTGTGTGTTCCCTGGAAATCAAACCTTTGCGTTGCTAACATGATGCTCTACCGAGCTGTGCGTGTGGACTCTGACCTCTACGAGGTTGACTGTGAATGCTGATGGCCTGTGTCTGATACTGTCCATCTGCCGTCTGCACGCAAATCAGATGAGAGTCAGCCTGTTCATTAAAACAGGCGCCCAGGGCCAGGACTCTCTCATTCGACTTATTCAGAGCTTTCAGGAGCTACAACACCAACAGAAAGCATTACACATTACTCTTAAGGATTTACAGCACTAATAAAAATTAACAAAACATACTATGGTATTACCGTGTTTTTGTACATACATGGAAATCATTTGGTATTCTTGAAGTACTGCTTTAACTGCAATGTTAAACTAAGCTAAATGAGAACAATAAAAATGTGTCTATAAGTAGCAGGGGTATATGTGTGTATATTTTTGGTACAGACGGTTTCATTGGACGCACGTGTGGTGATGCAATACGCGTCTGGTGGTCCGACCTTTACTTCCGGTTTCAGGGTTTTTTTTAATGGTCTGACTAGTTGCTAAACTGAACTCTTGAACAAATACCTTGCTTTGTATAATGTTTCTTAGGTAATCTACGTGTTGTTTATTTAGCTTGTTATATAAATAAACTATGTTTGTAGTACTTTGTTTTTATTTATTCTTAGAAGAGTTTACCAGAATATACGTGTTGACCACAAATGCCAATTGTTTATGTTGTTACTGCTGAAACCGTCTATATGAGTCAAAATTATGCCAAAAACTCATTAGGATATAAAGTTAAGATCATGTTCCATAAAGATATTTTGTCAATCCCTACCATAAATATATGAAAAAATGTATTTATCATTAGTAATATGTGTTGCTAAGGACTTAATTTTGACAACTTTAAAGCGGATTTTCTCAATATTGTGATTTTCGGTTCAATCAGATTCCAGATTTCAAATAGTATCTCTGCCAAATATAGTCCTATCCTAACAAACCCTACATCAATTTTTATTCAGCTTCCATGTGATGTATAAATCTCACAAACTTCAAACAATTGTCCCTATGAGTGGTTTTGTGGTCCAGGGTCACAAATATTAAATACCATAAAACCATCATTTTACAATGGTAATACCGCAATCCTTATATGCAAGGGAGATCAACCTCTATTCAATTTTTTTTATTTTTTTTTAAGATGTGAAATAAATCTTTGGTGTCCCCAGAGTACATATGTGAAGTTTTAGCTCAAAATATCATATAGGTAATTTATAATATCATGTTAAAATTGTTACTTTAAAAGTGTGAGCAAAAATTTGCCATTTGTGGGTGTGTCCTTTAAAATGCAAATGAGATGAAAATGCAAACACAGATCACCATAATGGTGGTTTGTTGAAATTAAAACTGAATTATGCTGTCAATTGTTTTCTCTCTCTCCCTGAACTAAATGGCAGTGATGTAGTGCTTAAGAGGCGGTATTATTATAAAAAGATCCCCTTATGACATCACAAGGGGTTGTTCTTGGTTTTTTTTGTACTGGGTTGTTCTTTTTCACATTTTCTAGGTTAATAGAAGCACCGGGGACCCAATTATAGCACTTAAAGGGATAGTTCGGCCAAAAATGATATTAAACCCATGATTTACTCACCCCCAAGCTGTCCGAGTTGCATATGTCCATCTTTTTCAGACAAATACATTTTCGGATATTTTAGAAAATGTTTTAGATCTTTCAGTAGATTAAATGTAATGTTACGGGGTCCACGACCTTCAAGTCCAAAAAAAGTGCGTCCATCCTTCACAAATTAAATCCAAACGGCTCCAGGATGATAAACAAAGGTCTTCTGAGGGTAATCCGTGCGGTGTTGTTGTAGAAATTTCCATATTTAAAACTTTATTAACGAAAATAAATACCTTCCGGTAGCGCCGCCATCTTAGACTCCTCTGTATTCAGGAGGGAGTATTAGCGTCGTGTACACACTTTTCTTAGTGACGTATGACAAATTCGGAGGGCGGGGACACAGAGCAGCAGCAGAGTAACCTCCGTAGGCTGTGTAAGCGCTCATCCTGAATGCGGATGCGACTAAGATGGCGGCGCTACCGGAAGGTATTTATTTTCGTTAATAAAGTTTTAAATATGGATATTTCTACAACAACACCACGCGGATTACCCTCAGAAGACCTTTGTTTATCATCCTGGAGCCGTTTGGATTTATTTTGTGAAGGATGGACGCACTTTTTTTGGACTTGAAGGTCGTGGACTATGGGTGGACCCCGTAACATTACATTTAATCAACTGAAAGATCTAAAATATTTTCTAAAATATCCGAAATTTTTTTTATCTGAAAGACGATGGACATATGCAACTCGGACAGCTTGGGGGTGAGTAAATCATGGGTTTAATATCATTTTTGGCCGAACTATCCCTTTAAACATGAAAAAAGTAAGATTTTCATGATATGTCCCCTTGAATTTAGTATAGTATATGAATTTATTACATGCATAGTATGAATAATGTCACCTCAGGATGGCGTGTTTTTGGGATTCTTATACAGGTGCTTCTAGCTTCCAGATCAACCACGAGCCCTGGCACTGAAGGCAGCGTGTAGCGGTAAAAACGGAAATCCTGGGAGAGTCCGAACAGAACAAGTAAAAGCCACCAAACAGGAAGTCATTAAACATCTGCAGAAAGGTGTCAAAAAATGTTAGCTCACCACTAAGAGTCTCATGATGCTGTTATTGACAGGCCCGAAGAGAGGCTCTCTGTAGCGCACACTGAACAACGGACACGGGTAGACTGCAAGACGACAACAGACAAACAGAGGTCATTTGTAATCCAATCCAATTCTTTGAGATTATGAATAACATTACAGCTTTCCAGATCATAGACGATAACCCTCCATCCTAATTTACATACAATTCATCCTAAGTAGTATGCAAATTAGGTTTCAATTTTATTCACTGAATTTTAAGCACTTATCTCACATCTGTACTCCGCTCCCAAACGTAGCATCAGTCTCAGAGGAAAGGCTTTGGCCCACGGAGTCTCCGCACGGAGGATGAGAAGTCCAAACAAGAACGGAGGCGCGGGTAAGGGCAGGCCTTCCAAAGACTGGAACGACGGGCGCACGTAAAGAAAGCCGGCATGCTCATTATTACCCAGAAACCCACGGGACACCAAAGAGTGACTTAGATGATTCAGAAGCTTTCCTGCTGCATAGACATAAACAAAGATTTAGATTTATGTTGCACCTCGCACAGGGGTGCATATTGCAGGTGCATGTGTCACCTGTCTGAGCATCCCAGTAGATCTGAATAAAATGGTTGAAGATGTCCGTTGGGAATCGCTTCTCCTCGGGCAAACACTGTAGTAGGATAACCACCTCTGGTTGCCCAACGGCATGCATTCCCTTTGACATAACACACCAGCATCTGCGGTTCACATCTACAGGTGGGCACACACACATAAGTCTTAGTGATCCACAGTGACACGTCACTATATTTTATCGAAAGCACAAAACATTCACACAGACAATTCTTATTCGCATTCAAAGAGCATGTGCGCATGCGCACACACTTGATGATTTTTAAATAAACCAATTAAATAAACCATACCAATTCTGTGTCAAAAAACCAAAACCATAAATCCATCAACTGTGGAGTGAGACAATAGGAACGTACAGCTGACGATCTTCACCACGGCCAGCAAGTTTGCGTTGAGCACAAACACCAGAGGCTCTGCCAGACCTCTCTCCAATTCTTCTAAGAGTGACGACTCGGTTCGCTTCTCCTCCAGAGTATAGTCTGCAAACAAGAGCAAATGCCAAAATTAAGCAGCAAAGTGGATCAGACTCTACATTTACATTCATGCATATGGCGATGCTTTTATCCAAAGCCATTTCGTTAAAATAGGGTGGTCCCACCTGGGTCATGAGTGGCAAATGTCTGTGTTTGGTTGGCAAACGGTGCGTAAACAACACAAACATGCAGTGAATCCAAAGATAGTGGGATAATGTTTTGGGTGTGTGTTGCTTGCCCGTGACTCGCTCCTCCTGCGGTACGCCTCGAGGGGGTCAGGATAATTTGGAAAGAATTGGAAGATTGGAAGACTGATCTGTCTTTCTAAATTTGATAAAACTACTAAAGACTCTTTGGATATATGTTATACTACTCTACAGGTACTCAAGGTTAACATGAGATAAGCAGAAACAGTTGTTACAAATGTTATGCGAGCTGCAAGCCCTATTAGCTAATCAGAGCTAATCTTTCAATTTAACAAGTGGGTATATTCATACCTCCTTTGACCCCTGTTGATGTCAGAATAGGGGGAAGGTCTTTTGGTGGAGTGGGTTTTGCAGAGTTGGCACTTAGACCACTAACTTCATCTCCAGCTTCAAGGTTAGACACATCCTACAGCAGAAACAAAAGTGAGTGAAAGTGAGACATGTTTGTCAAATTAAAGGGATAGTTCACTTAAAAATGAAAATGCTCTTATCATTTCGGATAAGACCTGCAGTGTTGGGGGTAATGCATTACAAGTAACGCGCATTAATTAATAATATTACTTTTCTGTAGTAACGAGTAAAGTAACGCATCACTTTATGAAGGTACAAATAAATATTTGATTTACTTTTTTTAAAGTAATGCGAGTTTCTTTTCAGTTTAATTAATTCAATTTAAAAATAAAAGAATGTACTAAATTAAACTGAACATATTAACGTAGATTTACACACACTGTGCGCCTGAGCGGTAACATCATAAAAAGCACCTGTAAGGCCTGAAAGAGATCAAGCCTCAGCCAAGTAAGCAAAAGTAACTTAAAAGTAACGTAAGCATTACTTAACATGAAAAGTAACTAAGTAACGCAATTAGTTACTTTTTTGGGGAGTAACTTAATATTGTAATGCATTACTTTTAAAAGTAACTTTCCTAACACTGCAAACCTGTAAAATTATTTGTTTCGATGAACATGAAGGAAGATATTTTAAGCAATGTTTGTAATCAAACCATTCATGAGCCCCATTCACTTTCATAGTATTATTTTTACTACTATGGAAGTGAATGGTTGTACTATGGAAGTAAATGGTTCATAATATCTTCCTTCGTGTTCATCATAAAAAAGAAATCTATACAGATTCGTAACAAAATAAGAGTGAGAAAATCCCTTTAAGCAACCAACACTCAATATGTGACCTCTGCATTTAAAGGGATAGTTGACCCAAAAATAAAAATGATTTTTTTTGTTTTCATTTACTCACTTTCATGTTGTTACAAACCGATATACATTTCTTTGTTCTGATGAACACAAATTAAGATATTTTAAGCAATGTTTGTAACCAAACCATTTGTAGATCCCAATTCCTTCCATAGTATTCTTTTTTACTACTATGGAAGTGAATGGGGTTCATAATCGGTTTGGTTACAAACATTCCTTAAAATATCTTCCTTTGTGTTCATCAGAAAAAAGAAATTTATATAGGTTCGTAACAAAGTAAGAGTGAGAAAATGATCACATATTTTTCCTTTTTGGGTGAACTATCCCTTTAAGGAACCAACACTCAAAATGTGACCTCTGAATTTAAAGGGATAGTTCACACGAAAATGAATTTTTTTCTTCCATTTACTCACTCTCATGTTGTTATGAATCTATATACATTTTTTTGTTCTGATAAACACGTATTAAGATATTTTAAGTAATGTTTGTAACTAAACTGATCATAAACCCCATTCACTTCCATAGTAGGAAAAAAGAATACTGTGGAAGTCAGTGGGGCCTCTGATCGGTTCATCAGAACAAAGAAATTTATACAGGTTTGTAACAACATGAGAGGGGGGTATGATTGACATTTTTAGACGTTTAAAGGTGTTTTACCGAATATATTAGGAGGTGAAAGAAGGTTCTACAGAATATTAAAATATATGAAAGAAATTATTCCTTTATTTTTTAAGGGTATAGTATTTACAGAGTCAATGAGTGATCAAAAAGCCATTCCTTCATACCGCCTGAGCAAGTTCAGTCCTCTGTGCGTTGGTCACACTCCTAAGTGTAGGGGTGCTGTCTGCACTTTTACTTTCAGGCCGAGGAAGGAGACTGTCAGCAAACCAAACTTTCTTCTGGTCCTTTCGAAGCGTCCCTTAAAGAATTTATATATTATAAAATTGCAATTAATGTATAAAAACGGCATTGTCTACTATTGTGACTATAGTTTGTATATATAGAATCCTCACAAAACTTACGATTTATCAAAGTTGAATGACAGGTGACACAGACACGCCCATCTTTCCCCCCGAGATGAGTCAATTTAAATTTCAGGTCACAGCACACAACACAAAAAACCTGCAAGTCCAAACAAACCAAAATAACTACATTTAACACAATAATGCAAAAAGAACATGTTTTTAGATGAACATTCAACCCAAAAGGTGCTGTATCAATGAGATTTAAAGGAAAACACCACAGTTTTTCAATATTTTACTATGTTCTTACCTCAACTTAGACAAATTAATACATACCTATCTTTTTTTCAATGCGTGCACTTTTAATCTTTGTACAGCGCCTTGTGAATGTGTTAGCATTTAGCATAGCCCCATTCATTCCTTAGGATCCAAACAGGGAGGAATTTAAAAGCCACCAAACGCTTCCATGTTTTCCCTATTTAAAGACTCTTACATGAGTAACATACACGAGTAAGTATGGTGGTACAAAATAAAACTTTTGTTCGGAGCCACAGGAATAAATGGGGCTAGGCTAAATGCTAACACATTCAAGAAGAGCTGTACAAAGGTTAAAAGTGTCTGCATTGAAAAAATACAGGTATGTATTAATTCATCTAAGTTGAGGTAAGAACATAGTAAAATCTTGAAAAACGGTGGTGTTTACCTTTAAGAGAGCTATGGCACAGTACAAGACTTTTAGCTAATGATGATAAACATTTTGGGGAATAACAAATCCAGTATTACTTTCTGTCTTTGTTGTTTATAAAACTACAGCTTGTTCATTTTGCTATAACTCCAATAACAGAAAGCCACACAGGTTTGGAGGGTGAATAGAAGATACATTTATTTCTTTTTCATTCCATCCCTCTGAATGCAAAAAGGCAATCATCCACATGTCAGTTCTTTTCCAAATAATAATGAATGCAGATCTCACCTTCCCACATGCCCTGCAGTGATGCCGTCTTCTGGTGAAGGAAAATTTGGAGCCACATTTCATGCAAGCTGGTGCCTGACAATCAGGGACCCACTGAGGTGCTGTGGTACCCAGGGAACTGCACCGCTGCACGGGCAAAGCATCAAGAGAACCCTTTCTCCCAGAAAAATCTGTGTTTTTAAGACTAGGCACCACCGATGTCTCCATCTCACTATTTTTGCGCTCCGAGCATGAATCTGCCGTGGGGTCCGAGAGCTCTGCGCTTCCAGTTTGGTGGTCTCCTGCAGCATGCGTGTCCTCCACAGGGGACGCTGAACGTCCCAAAACAGCCTCTGGATGTTCCTGCTCATTCTCCGCCCGTTCTTTCTCTTCAATGACAGAGTCTTCTTTCAGACCAGGCCTCAGTTTACGCTCGTCCAACAGAGACTCGCTGGAGTCCTTTAGGGTGGAGTACCCGAATCGCCTCTCTCCCCACACGGACAGGGTGGCTGTTACTGCTTGCCTCATAGTCTCAGTGGTGGGAGCGCAAAGTCACAAGCTTATTGTTCATATTTCAGCCCCCACTGAGCTTTATGCTACCTTCAAACCAGCACAACATAAACCTGCCAAATGATGAGTCAGATGTTAGTTCCCTATAGCCCAAGATTTGTCATGACTCAACTCTTCTCTTCTTAAAGGAAAACACCACTGTTTTTCAATAGTTTACTATGCTCTTACCTCAACTTAGACAAATTAATACATATCTATCTTTTTTCAATGCGTGCACTTAATCTTTGTAAAGCATGTTGTGAATGTATTAGCATTTAGCCTAGCCCCATTCATTCCTTAGGATCCAAACAGGGATGAATTTATAAGCAACCAAAACTTCCACGTTTTCCCTATTTAAAGACTGTTACATGAGAAGTTACACGAGGAAGTATGGTGGAACAAATGAAAACCTGAAAGTGTTTGGTGGCTTCTAAATTCATCCCTGTTTGGATCCTAAGGAATGAATTGGGCTAGGCTAAATGCTAACACATTCACGACTCGCTGTACAAAGATTAAGTGCATGCATTGAATAAAGATAGGTATGTATTAATTTGTCTAAATTGAGGTAAGAACATAGTAAACTATTGAAAAACAGTGGTGTTTTCCTTAAAAGTGGTAGATACTGAGGACTTTAAAAATGCTGGGTTGTTTTAACCTATAGTTGAGTTAAATGTGGACAAATCTAACCACTAGGTAAAATTAATTTAGGAAATGTCTATATTTGACCCAACCATGGGTAGAAGCACAACCCAGTATTTTACTAGATTTTATGGACTTGTCAGATCAGTGTATATATAAAAGATTGGTAAAACTTTATAATAAGGTTGCATTATTTAGCATTAGTTAATAATGCATTAGCTAACTATAGAAAGGCAATTTGTTGTTACAGCATTTATTTAACATTAGTTAAAACCAATACATGCTTTACTGCAATACAATACAATACAATGCAATACATGTTTACTGGTTGCTTATGTTACTTCAATTACACAATATTTTTATTTAGAAAATGTATAACTTAATGTTAAAATGGTAACACTTTACAATAAGGTTGTATTAGTTAACATTAATAAATGCATCAGCTACTAATGAGACTGCTAGTTTTTAGCATTTATTAATCTTTGTTATTGTCAGTTAATGTTTGTTCATTGTGTAATAACTGATCCTAAGAGTTACAACTTTTGATTTTTAAAATGTATTAGGAAATTAGCAAAGATAAAGAACTGCAGATATATTGTTCATTTTTAGTTTATAATAGTTAATGCATAAACTATGTTAACAAATACACCATTATTGTAAATTATTTTAACAAAAGTTAACAAATGGAGTCTTATAAGTGATATAGATCTAAAAAGATGATATGTGTTTCTATTATAGTGTGTATTAAGTCATCATAAAAACAGCATTTCGTATAACATTTCAAGAGTATCTGTGCCCCCAGCATATATTTAAAGGAAGATTAAAGATATGCTGAGTTGGCTAAAATAAATGCCTCATGTGGTGTGCATAAAGCAGCATAAAGGTGGTGCATTAGACGCAACTATGCAAATACTGATTTGCATTACCTATATGTATATAAAAGATGTAAATTCAGACACAGCAATGCAAAAATACCTGAAATATTGCTCATCATCATCTACATTGCCGAAGGCATCTGGTTGGGAGCCACTGACTGCTTTCGAAGCAACGCGACAAACTACAACGCATCGTGTGTAGCGCTATGAATGTAGACAGCTTGCTCATTCTGACATCGGCATTGTAGTTTGTCGGAGTCACGTCACTGGCTTGCAATGTTTAAACATGCAACATTATACCGGTGTCGTGATTTTAAAAGTTAGTCCAACGGATGAATGATTGCACGCGCGTTTGGTTATTATCTCCGGACAGCACTGCATTGCAGACGAGCCACGCGCAATCTTTATACTCGACAAAATCATCAATACTTTTAACATGATAGCACTTTGTTGCTTTAATACGGCAAAGCTTTTGGTCAGCATCACAGATATGCGTTCATTAGGAGTGATGCGCATCACACGCGGCTGTGGATGCTGGTAACTACAGCAATGCGACACACAGTGTACCATAGACACAGCGCCAACGGTCACATCACGAATTATTATCATATCTGATTAAATAACCCCCCCAAAACTTTCACAGGAATGGCATGTTAATTTACATCTGAATGCCGTGATATAATGATGAAATATAATCAATTAAAGCCATTACCAGGAGCAGCGCATCCTCTCGCCTCCTCAGTGCACGCGCTGATCATCACATGTCTGTGACCGCGCGAGCTTCTGACGAACGCGCACAGCTCGATGCGGGTGCAGGGCATTTAGATTTATAGTATCAAAATGTCCTGCAAAAACTGTTTATGTATTTAGGACTTTGTAAATAAATATATATTTTAGGATAAAAAATAAATAAAATCTGATTTAGTTATTAGCAATAATATAGCATGTTAACAGGATTCTATCAAAAAAGCAGTTAAGAGTTAGTACAGTTATTGTCGCCTATTGTTTTAGTTTTTACTGAAATAAAAATTTAATTTTCATGTTTTTAACTATTAATTTTCTCAACATTTCCAGTTTATATTCATTACTAGCCCATAATTAAACACTTTAAAATATTGTTTTTTACACTAAACCTAAAAATTCATGAACACATCTGTAGCTTGGTTAATATTATAGCGGTGTCTAAAGCATACAGTAGCCAACAGTAAAAATAGAAAACATATTTACTTATGACTAAATATCTGTCATTTTTTATGCCTTTTTTATTTCCATGACTTTTCTCAGCATGAAAACGACACTTTATAAATGATCTGAAACGTGTATTTTTATTACTATTTTACACAGTATTTTGAGTATAAACTTATTTATATTCATACTTAATTTATAACCTTACACAACTTTGATAGTAGGCCTACTGACCACATGATGCTTTTTTCAAAGCATCTGGAATAAACCAGAGCACTATATAGAAAAGGTTGATCAGTTTTATTTTTATTTACTTAACAGGAAAAAATAATTAAGACTAATTAAGCATGGTGGTTGTTAACCATTAAGAATATCATCAACTGTCCATCTTTATGTGTAAGTGCAGGAGAAGGGTCTGGGGCGGATCTGGAACAGCCAATTTATGATATAAAAGTCTCTGGTTTCACTGTATAGTGTTCAAATGATATGTCTGTTACTCTAGTTTAAAAATACTGCAGGGTGTTTGTTCCTGTACAGCATTAAACAAAGGTCCAATAATTAGTTTGCCTCGTTCTTTGATGCTTCGTCGAAGTTCTCTACAAGATCTGCGGATAGAGGATAAAATGACTTAAGACACATCCAAAATTCATATCTTGCAATATAATTAACTCATATTTGAGAAAAAGAACCTCACACCTTGTTTTCAGTGAACCTTTGTTAGTTCTAAATGACTTGTTTGTAATGACATGAGGAATCTTTTAGGTTTATATTAAATTAACTTAATACCTGGGACATCATCATCTTCCTCATCGATATCTTCAGCCTTAGGAGCTTTGTTGTCCAGAACTTGAAAAGTAATGAGAAGACACAGCATCGTAAACATCAGTGTCTAAGGTAATTTCTTAAACTCTTTTGTTTTTCAATATTTTTGGTCACCTTGTCTGGGAAACTGCTCGGCGAGTTTGCGCAGACTCGTGAGACTGTCAGCACCGAGCTGGCTGAGGATTCCTGGTAGCATTTCCGTGAGCTGCTTGGTCTCCGCGTGCCCCGTGATGGCAAACGTATTGGCAGACAGAGACGCCTGCACTTTGGGATTATTGAAGTGAATGACTGTGCCGTCGTCTTTGATCATATTAACCTGTAAGAAAATGACATTGTCAATAACTTAACCTCTGGGTCACATGGATTACTTTTTTGATGGATGGATGCGTTTTTTGAAGCTTCAAAACAATGATCCACATTTCATGTCATTATAAAGCAAGGAAGAGCTGATTGTTACATTAACAACTTGGATGACATTAGGGTGAGTAAATTATCACCAAATGTTTTAGTTTAGGGGTGGTGTTATCCTTAAGAAAGGGCAAGTGAAGTGCTGATCTACCTCTTCAATGCCAGCTATGTTATTGACTGCAAGTTTTTTTAATGAACTCTGAAGTTTCTTATCATCAGCTGTTGCTGTTCTGTGCACCACCTTCTTCTTTCTGCGTGCTGTGCCCTATGGAAAACATATAAAAGCAAGAAAATATCAACAACAAAATTTTGGGGGGATCCACATGACATTTAAATTATTAATGGTCACAATAAAAACGTATAATGTGAATTTAAGGGAAATGTGCACAACGGTATAGTAAATCTTACCTTGCCCCCTATTCGGACCTGGGCCTGAAGTTTGGCCAATTTCTCTTGATTCATATTGATTTCTAAACAAAGATAAGCTTTATTGATGAATTCCGTAAACATTCTTTGACTTTACTAAAAAACGATCATAATCCACGATAGACTATTTACACATTTGAACACATTGTTAACGCACGTTGGTGTTTTAAAAATACAAATAAGTGTCTTTCACATGGGTTTCATCACGTGTGGTGTTGGTGATGGAGGAATAAAGATCCTGACAGCGCATAATCTGAGTCAGTGTGAACGTATCGCTCATAACAACACACGCAGCTCACAATCATATCATAACACAAACACCACACTATCAAACTACACCACACATCACGCTTACTATGTAGATATCGTGTTTCTAGCGTATTTAAAGTCAACAGATAACGGTGTTTGTTACTGACCTGATAAACACAGCTGCTCAGAGAAGCATGCGTTGAATGAACAGGGCGGAAGTGATCAGACCGATTACGTCACGCTGGTTTTGTTTCTCTTGCGGCGCACAATAGTTATGCTGCCCCCTAACGGTTGGGGCTTAATGTTGCACCTAGTGTAAATAATAAATCCGACCTTGCAATCTGATTGGTTAAAATGCTGCAGGTATTTATAATAGCGCTGTGTTCTAATATTTTACTTATCAGCGCCATTCTCACCTCGTCATTGTTCACCACTGGTATTTTGAACACATCCTCAGTGTGTTGGTGTTTTAATACAGTCACGTGACACAGATGCTTTTTTTAACGTGACACAGATGCGTTTCCTCTTTCTGTGATACTGAATCTGAAACCCTTACTCTTGCTCCTGTTTTGCTCCTGTATCTTTTCTGTAAACTTTTGGAAATGAATATCTATGCTGATTTTTGACACATTTCACAAGTTAGTTGTAATTGATGACTTTATGATTCTTTTTCTGGAATGTAACTCTGGCTCCTCTTGATTTTGCACTAAAATTGATGATTCTATTAGAGAAATTTCATTTACATAAATCTAAAATACTCTCAACAAAACCCGCCTTTAATCTTTTGTGTATAGATTTAAAAATCTTCTATGAATCTCTTGAAACAAATCTTAAAAATAAGAAAAATAAGAAAACATATTTAATACTGGGAAAAATCTTAACTAGTTTATGATGATTTGGTTCGTGTGGCTTTGTAATGGAAATGTATCATTCTTATTTTTTTCTTTTATTGTTATTTATTTATTTATTTTTCTCTGTGTAAGCTATGTATTTAGTAAGGTCTGTATGCGTCTGCCCCTGTTATACATGTTATGCAATGTTTTATGTTTTCTTTTATGTAAAGTTTAGTGAACATGTAATTAAAAAAACAGGTGCGTTTCCATGGTTTCTATGGAACGTTCTTTTTATGACGTCGTAAAGAACGTGGGCGGTTCTCATCAGGGTATATAAAGCGCAGAATTCCCTGATTCGAGTCATTCTGAGGTAAGTACGGGTTGGCAAATTTGGGAAACACTAAGGTAAAGCGGTTAGAAAACATTGTTAAATCTTCGAAAAAAATACTGGTGTTAGCTGTTCTATATTTATTGTTTATATATATTTATTATTTTATTTTTTTTTATTATTAAACTTAGATGGTAAGGTCGTCGTGTGAAACAATACGATTGTTTAACATTGTTTAATAACATGATTTTAAATGACGAGGCAGCGATTTGTAAGTTACATTACTAAAGCATTTTCAAAAACAAACCCTGATTGAGATTGCCACCGTTGTGTTTGGTGTCTGCTCTTCAGGCACGTGCACACATAGACATTAAAGGGGGCTTGAGCACCTGCCCTTTTTATTCCTGGAGAGAAAGTGCCCTTTTTTCTGGGGTGCTTTAAAAAAAAAAAGATCTTTATTCATATAACAACTGATGTCTGTCTGTTTCTTGTGTTTTTTAGTTGTTGCTTATTTTAATTTAACATTAATTCATTCAGGAATAATTTAAATGAGATTTAAACTCTTATATAGAAAAATAGCGCTATTTGTGGCACACAAACGGTTAACAGATGAGTCCCGCCTCCAAAATTCACATCGCTAATATGATTGGCTTTACCTTTCCTTAGTCCCGCCTCTCTAACTTACTGCGCTTTATGATTGGTTTGTCTACACTGGTGCTGCTTCATTCGCGCTTCAAGCGCCAAAGCTCAGCCTGAACGAGACGCGATCATGTGCATGATTATACAGGCAGCTACCGGTAAGTGTGTGAGGAAGAAAGCATTCTTATATTAACAGTTTTATGCACAAAATATGGGACACGTTGTTACACATATTGATTCAGGGACATTGTTTTCCACGGCAATCCCATATTTACCTGAAGAGTTGCAAACTTGTAACAGTGTAGTGTATGTAGTTTAAACAGACTGCTCAGAAAATAATAAAGCACAAACAATAAAACAATTGCTAACTTCCGTAGTAAGCTTTTTTGTTTGCGTTTTTTGTAATGGCTGTTAAATAAGTATAATGTGTTATACTGGATTGCTGGAGTAGATTGGGAAGAAATCTGATGGTTCAGTATTTTACTTGCCCAGTCTGAATTTTCACTGACATCACAAAAAAGTAAAATATAAAATACAAATAAAATAGGCCTAATCTATATTTGTTGTTTTGACATGTGAAACCCTAATAAATATGAAACCTAAGATTAAAGGTGCCATAGGATGTGTTGTCATAATATGTTAAATTGTTCTTTGACAATTACATAGAAGGTATGTTCCTTTATTAAGTGCAACCTTATATTTTGAGCCCTTATCAGACAAAAATACATTTTGAGTAACAACTAATCAGCTAAACGCTAGCATATGATATAGCATTTATTGGAATGTAGCGCTAACTCAGCAGTCACAACTTTGTTTTTAGCATTTTAACAAATTTGTAATTAATTTGTAATTTAATGTTTTCAAAACATGCACATTGTGTAATGGCTTCCTTTGCTGCTCTATAAACCTACTACTAAGGAGACCATGGTGTCTGTGTGAATTGATTATTTTGTAGACATCTTTTGAAAATTAAACAATTGTGTGAGTTTGAGGAAGATAAAATTAATTAACGTTTTTAATAATTTAAAAAAAAAAGGAAGTCAGAATTGCGTTAATATATATATTTTTGTTTAAAAAAAGAAAAAAATATATACATAATTATAAGAAGTGCCCTTTATTTCACTTGAGCCCCTGCCCCTCAAAATGTCTGTGCACGTCCCTGCTGCTCTTAGATTCTTAGATTTTTTTCCTTTGCTCAGGTGCAGTGCCCTCGGCGGGACGGCTGTCTGTCCATAGTTTATTGTGTTTAGAACATAGGTTTAGACAGATTCTAGAATAGTGCCCACTAGGATAAAGGGCGGGCAGGGGGCTGCAGTTCACCCCAGGGCAGGGACGTGCACAGACATTTTGAGGGGCAGGGGCTCAAGTGAAATAAAGGGCACTTCTTATAATTATGTATATATTTTTTTCTTTTTTTTAAACAAAAATATATATATTAACGCAATTCTGACTTCCTTTTTTTTTTAATTATTAAAAACATTAATTAATTTTATCTTCCTCAAACTCACACAATTGTTTAATTTTCAAAAGATGTCTACAAAATAATCAATTCACACAGACACCATGGTCTCCTTAGTAGTAGGTTTATAGAGCAGCAAAGGAAGCCATTACACAATGTGCATGTTTTGAAAACATTAAATTACAAATTAATTACAAATTTGTTAAAATGCTAAAAACAAAGTTGTGACTGCTGAGTTAGCGCTACATTCCAATAAATGCTATATCATATGCTAGCGTTTAGCTGATTAGTTGTTACTCAAAATGTATTTTTGTCTGATAAGGGCTCAAAATATAAGGTTGCACTTAATAAAGGAACATACCTTCTATGTAATTGTCAAAGAACAATTTAACATATTATGACAACACATCCTATGGCACCTTTAATCTTAGGTTTCATATTTATTAGGGTTTCACATGTCAAAACAACAAATATAGATTAGGCCTATTTTATTTGTATTTTATATTTTACTTTTTTGTGATGTCAGTGAAAATTCAGACTGGGCAAGTAAAATACTGAACCATCAGATTTCTTCCCAATCTACTCCAGCAATCCAGTATAACACATTATACTTATTTAACAGCCATTACAAAAAACGCAAACAAAAAAGCTTACTACGGAAGTTAGCAATTGTTTTATTGTTTGTGCTTTATTATTTTCTGAGCAGTCTGTTTAAACTACATACACTACACTGTTACAAGTTTGCAACTCTTCAGGTAAATATGGGATTGCCGTGGAAAACAATGTCCCTGAATCAATATGTGTAACAACGTGTCCCATATTTTGTGCATAAAACTGTTAATATAAGAATGCTTTCTTCCTCACACACTTACCGGTAGCTGCCTGTATAATCATGCACATGATCGCGTCTCGTTCAGGCTGAGCTTTGGCGCTTGAAGCGCGAATGAAGCAGCACCAGTGTAGACAAACCAATCATAAAGCGCAGTAAGTTAGAGAGGCGGGACTAAGGAAAGGTAAAGCCAATCATATTAGCGATGTGAATTTTGGAGGCGGGACTCATCTGTTAACCGTTTGTGTGCCACAAATAGCGCTATTTTTCTATATAAGAGTTTAAATCTCATTTAAATTATTCCTGAATGAATTAATGTTAAATTAAAATAAGCAACAACTAAAAAACACAAGAAACAGACAGACATCAGTTGTTATATGAATAAAGATCTTTTTTTTTTTAAAGCACCCCAGAAAAAAGGGCACTTTCTCTCCAGGAATAAAAAGGGCAGGTGCTCAAGCCCCCTTTAATGTCTATGTGTGCACGTGCCTGCCCCAGGGTCTCACTAAGTAGGGTGCGCACGGTAAGGTAGGACGGTCGGAAGCAGTGCAGGCCCTAGAGTTTTTTAAATCTAATTGTCAAAGTATTTAATGGTAAACACCAATGTGATTTAAGTTAATAAATAAAGGATTGTCTTTTCCAAAAATATTTTATGCTCAATAGTTAAAGGAAACCGCTTAACTTTTAATTTAAAAATAACAATTTATTACTAAGGATGCACCGATAGGATTTTTTTGGGCCGATTCCGATACCGATTTAAACAGACAACTTCTGGCCGATACCGATGCCGATACCGATATTAAACACTTGTATACAATACTATACAGTTGGTCTATTAGCTAGTTTATTTCTGCATCAAATTATTTTTACTGAACATGGATTGGATCTATTTAACATTCAACTGACCAACATAATAAGAGAGGCACAAATTAAGCTAAAACAAATATAATATAAGACAGCATGACAACCTGCAAAGGTGGTTTTTGCTATTTAGCATTTATTTTATTAACAACATTAACTCATTTTTTACATATAATGAATTTCATTATGCATTTAATTAATAAACAATCGGTATCGGCCTTTCTCGTGCTATTGCCGATATGCCGATGGTTTCAAATTCATCAAAAATCGGCCGATAAATATCGGCGGCCGATACATCGGTGCATCACTATTACCATAAACTTTTATAAAATTGTTTTTAATATAGTATATTTTCTATAGGATTAGTTATGTCTGGTTCTCTCTCAAGGGTTTTTTTCTCCCTAGGACTTTTTTCCTGCAGGGTTTTTCTCCTAGGAGTTTTTTCAACCCCTTGGGAGTCAGCTGACATTAGCTTAACTTTTAGAGCTTTCTTCTATACGTTACATTAATACTCCGCTCACTAGTACGGTTTAATTTAAGCCACTGTACTTTGCTACTTTTGTTGTCCTCTGATTTTTCTGTGGTTTCGTTTGTTTTTATTAATGTAAAGCTGTTTTTGTAACAATTAAACAACTGTAAAAAGCAAATAAAATTGAATTGACTTAAATTGTCCTTTCATGTGTGATGTTTGTTGACTATGGCTATCCACATATGCCACACTAAATTCTATATATTTTGATTATTTATTTTATATCACTAATGTGTTACAACATCTGAATTGTAAATTAACTTTTTTTAAAGACTAGAAGACAATCAATTACAGATTTTCTATTTTTTCACAGCCTATATGACTGATCCATGCTTAAAGCTCCTGGTTTTGTCTATAAATGTTAAGCTCATGTTTCAGTCTGCTGTAAAACTTAAATGGGTAACAGGGTCCATGAATCATGATGAACTAATATCTAAATTAATTATTTTCATTTTAACTTTTATATCAGGCTGTGTTACAATTTAGGCGAACATTTAATATAGCACACTTTGTTCCATATAATGCAGTGTGAAATCTCGTACCATAAAGTTGGCCTGGAAGATTCCATCAAAAGAGCATTTGGAATAAGAACAGTTGCTGAAAGAGAAGAGATGAGAAATATTTCCCAGGCACTGATTGTTCAGGTTTATAAGGAGTTTGTTTGTTAATGCATGGAGAATCACACACACTGCCCAGCTGTATAGAGTCACTGTAACCTGCAGGATAGCAGGGGTGAAATACAGAGCTGTCTGAGCCCTTTTAACATGTGTACATGGTGCTTGTGTTATGAAACAAGGGTGTCAAACCATGTCGTAATCTCTAGCATTCGTCAGAGAATAAACAAATTGATCTAAAGGTTAAATAACTGGTGGCACACTTAACTGTTATCAGATGTGCCAGCAGTCGGTAAGACCTGAACTCTCCCATAACACAAAAAGCTGTAAATCTTATAGTCCCGTCCATACAGTTGCAGATTCATCAGGCTGTCCGTGTCCTCTACTATCTGCTGCGTCTGTAAGGTGATCTGAGTTGAAGCTCCTTCCAAGCAGTGGCGGCTGGTGACTTCTCTTCCGAAAATTCAAAACAAGTGTTCGCAGTGTCATGTGTGTGCCTCCTCATGTCAAAATATGAGCGTCTCTCATGTCAAAATACGTGCCTGATGCAACCGCATCGAAAGGGTTTATATACTCGCAAGACACTAACTAAATAATCTCTGATTGCACATGAGACAAAGTTGAGTATCTGGCAAACGTGAGCATCTCTTTTATCATAAACCTGATTTTATCTTCGAAGCATTCTCATGCACATATTTTGACTTCACACATGATGGACATGACGCGCCAAAAACCTATTTTGACATGATACTCCAAACACATGACGGGCTAAATACATGTTACTGAAAAGTGCCTTAAGCTATACATTTTATCAGTATGTATTTTTTACTATAAAGGGGTCAATAAAGTGACGTTAATTATTTTGTGTTCGTATGGTTAAAATGTAAAAGAGTTAAAATGTCAAAATAAATTTGCAGAATTCTGGGAAATTTCTGGTTTTATTTCATTTTGAAAGCATATTTAGGGATAATTGCAAAAATGTCAATGTGGTGTAACCGGTCTGTGTCAAATGATGTAACACTGTTTTTTTTTTTAATGAAAATATAAACATATTCATAAAAATGTGGAATAAAATATAATCATCTACTTTAGTGTAATATGATTTTTTTACATACTTTTTTTTTACATCATTTTTCAAAGATTATTTAGAAAACAGAGTTGTTTTCAGCATACGTCAGGAAAAATACTACAAACCGCATTAAAATTTACATTTAGAAATAACTAATAAAATTATTATTATTATTATTTTGATGATTTCGCTTACATGCCATCAAGGTGGATAAAATAAAATAAAATATATTATTTTTTATATTTCTCATTCTTTGGCGCAATTGGGGGTTAAACCATTTGACATTTTTAGGTCCATTCAGTCTTAAATTTCATAAAAATTGTGCAAATGTATTTTTTTATTAAATAAACTTAACATAAATACACTATGTGCATTGAAATATATTGATGCGTGCTTTTAAAACAAGTTTTTTAAAAAGATTTTTGAATTTCTCATCTTGCCAAATTGTTTTTGTCACTGACCCAAATAAGTGATAAATGAAAAACATTCAAATTTCTTTAATTTTAGTGATCTGTAAAACATTGTATTACTTCATCCTGAATTCTGTAAGAATACAAAACTGTGTCTAAAACTGTGTCTAATTGTTATTAAGACAGGATTGTAAACTTAATAAAGCTAAAGTTCACAGATGTGTAAAAAATATATGTACGAAATACATGATGATAACAACAACATCCAATAAGTCCATGTGAAATCAAACTTGATTTTTAAAGCATTTTGTATAAATATCTTAGCTGTAATGATATCTACTTTACAAAACAATGTGCTTCAAAACATTGATAAAATTCGCATTTTACAACTATATTCTGCAAGTCATCTTCTCCAGACTGTAATGTAAACTATACACTATGGGGTGGTTTCCCGGAAAGGGATTATCTTAAACCAGGACTAGTTCTTCGTTTAATTAGGAAATATAACTAGTTTTAACAAACATGCCTTACTAAAAACATGACTTGTGTGCATTTTGAGGCAAAACACAGGGCACTGATGTATTTTAAGATATGTCAGTGCAAGTTGTTTTTAATTTGGACAGCTCTTACGTTTATTTTAGTCCAGGATTAGTCTAATCTCTGTCCGGGAAACTGCACCTATACAATCTATATTAAAAGTGGGAGGAGCCACTCAATATGTCCCAGTCTTACTTCCTGTATCAGTAATCAGTCTTACATCAACACTTTAAACATATCAGCAGTGCTAAAATCACAAGATAAAGCAACAGTAGCAAAAATGAAAATAACTATTTAAAGCTGATAAGAACAACTCATTAATACAGCATTTACTGTAGCTACCCAATAGATCATCCAAGTATCAACATGCCTAATTACATAAATAGCTTAAATATACAGTAAAAGCATATGTTTAACTGTGACCTTTAAAATTAAAGTTTGAACTTGGTTGATGCAACAGAGCCTAAAGTTTAAAGCCAAACCCTCAAAAGCCTGTAGGAGACTCTATTGTACTCTTCTGATCTCATTAAAATAAATATGATTAAATCTGATTAAAACTTCAGTCAAAATGCAAGTTCCTTTTCAATCCGATGAAAGTTATTATTTTTTATTTATTTTTTGGCACAGATGTACTTCTATTACTCAGAATCAATCTGTAAGTGACCTTCAGCTAAACCTCATGGGAGATGATGATCTGATTGGATCGCTGTATCCGGTAGAAAACGTCCATCCAGGCGGATGAAGTCTGGTCGGCTGATCACTGAACTCCCCAGAGCGCTTTCCTGCCACCGAAATATTTGTTTTGGATGCGGACTGCAAAGCCTCAATGCCACATGGAAAAGCCTTTTTAACACAGCTTTCCTAAGGAGGATGTAGACCCATGGATCGAGAATCTGATTCCAAGTTGCCAAGCGAACAACCAGCAACATTTGTGTGTATGAAGTCTGATCCTCACCATGGTGCTGCAGGCTTAAAATGATGCTTGTTATCTGGGGACCAAATCACAGAGTGCATTAAACATTTGACACTTTACATATACTGTATGTTACATTAAAGTTGCACAGTGTACCATTAGCTCTTGACAAAAATCTATCAGTGATTCTTTCTAACTAGTGTCAGAAATATAAAAGATATTCTCACCAAAATTGGTCCCCAGCAGACACATGAAACCAACATAATGGCTAAAAGCTGACAGACCATTTCAGAGTGGTGTGATGTATTACGACTGTGGCGATGATCATCTCGGTCAAGTTGTACCCGACACCGCAGGAGAGTCAGACCACTCACAGTATTACAGATAAGTGAGACAAGAAGAGCAAGCAAACCCACAACAGAGAACAATACTGGAAGAAGCACATCAACCCAGTCATGTAGTCCCTGTAGGCGAAAGAAGCACCAGCTTCGGGAACGCTGGACCTGGTATGGACGCTGGAAAAGGATGGGAAGCAGGGCTACCAGGAGACCCAGGAGCCAGGTCATACCCAACAACCTCTTCACGTGATGGGACCCCAGTGCTGTGGTGTGGAAGAGAGGATTGGTCACTCCGATGCAACGCTCAACTGCCATCAGGCTTCCCAGCAGCAGAGGAGTGAGTCCAAAGAAAGCCATACAAACTCCAAAAAAGTCACACAGAGATTTGTGTGGGTCGAATCTTTCCCAGTCTTTTTGTGAGGCATAAACGTAGACAGCCAGAGAACCGTTGATCAAATGTCCAAAGAAGTCAGTCACCACCAAACCACTAGCAAACAACAGGAATGCTGCTTTTGACTTAAATCTGAACCTGCGGTAGGCTTTAATTAAAATGAAGAGGGCCAGAATGTTGGATATGATGCCCACCGTCATTGAAATCACTGTTGACGTCACAGACATTTCTCTCTTAGTACAACTCCCATTGCACAGATCTTTGGACATCTGGCATTTATTATTGGCTAACTCTTTATATGGCATGATCAACACTTTCTGCAAATAAACAAAAAATATTAGTTCAATTTTATACAAAACTAAGCTTAAGAAATGTTTAGACTTTCTAAACACTTCTTTCTTGTATAATATATACTATAAATAAATAAACAAAACAATATAAAAATTAAAATTCTCACTTAAAACAAAATATATAATTTACATAAAACAAAATTAGGTCTTAAATGTAGAAAATAAAGTAAAAAAAACAAAACAAGTTTTAAGTCCTAAGATCAGATGTTTGATTTAGAATTTGTATTATTAATTTTTATTTTCAGTAATATTCCGTTTATTTTTTATCTTTAATAACTTTTTTATTTCGAGTAAAGCTGCAAACAATACACAAATTACAGCAATAAATAAAGCTCACGTGTCTAGTTATGGTATCCACAAAAATAATTTAAAAAATCTCACGGTAATCATGCGCTAAATCCAAATGACCAATACAAATAAACAAAAGCCTTTTTCTTAAACATTCATTCATATGGTCAAAAACCTTTATATTTCTTTTTGTAAGTTTTTACTCACCCGACAGCGGTCCAGACGCTTGCGCTCTTTCACAGAAAGTTAAAGGTACCGCACTGGGGATGAAGATGATGTCGGCTAGACTCCGGCGTGCGTTAAAATATCAGTCTTGGATGCGCACCATAATAAAGTGGCCACCAAGTTCCGGTCGTTTCAGTCTGGTCGAGATGAGGTTTCATATGAACTAAGAAACATATTCGTTTGTTCTCCACGAAAGACGCCGCACAGTTGTATTTCAAGAAGTGCGCACCAGATGCGCGCGCCAACTTCAGGACGTTTACTAAGTTGCCTACGCGCTCAAATTGCCAGGATAACTTTATATATCAAATGGATGTCTCATTTTAGATTAAAGTACATCAAGATGGGGTTGGTTTTTGTGTTGTAAGTGCGCAGCAGGAGTGCGCAATTAGCGCGTGCTTTAGAAAGGACAAGAACTTTTCCTTGAAGGCATGAAATAGTAGCAATTTAAATATCTGAAACAGACTTAATGTGAAGCTGTAAAACAGACAAGATCGCATATTCACCTATTAAAACCCAGAATTAGGCTACTTAATGT
This sequence comes from Paramisgurnus dabryanus, assembly GCF_030506205.2. Classification (NCBI taxonomy): domain Eukaryota; kingdom Metazoa; phylum Chordata; class Actinopteri; order Cypriniformes; family Cobitidae; genus Paramisgurnus; species Paramisgurnus dabryanus. Next base: position 23,348,901 of record NC_133350.1, on the reverse strand, counting down.
CGTTTAATAACATTCCTCTAATAATTTTTTCTTGCTGGGAATGAAATCTCTACATCCAAAGTTTTCTTATAACAGATTCATATAGCTTAAATAAATAAATGAAAATATCATCATCATCATTATTATTATTATTATTAATAATAATAATAATCATAAATAATGACAACCCCTGCTAGTTTTTTTTATATAAGCAGCAAGAATGTGAAAATGTTATACCTGGACTGACATTTATTAGTAGTGGTTAAGAATTTTTGGTTTTATTATTATCATTTATTAATTACCACAAAATAAGAACAACTAGATAACTTAACAACATGGACTTTTTTTGGAAAACAACAAGTGTAACTCAAAAGCAAAAGGTGTATATGGACACAGCATGTACAGTAAGCACCATTATGTCCACATGTAAGGGAACAAATTGTGTCTGTGATGTCTTTTACAGGGTGTACTGCACCAAATCAGTGCCGTCTGATCTTTTAAAGAACACCTGGAATACACCAAGATGGTTCAAATTGTCCCTAACTCATATTGAAACTTATGATCTGGGCCAAATCTGTGTGATAGCACCAGAAAAAGGTGGAAATTTAATGACCACTTTAACATAAGGACTTTAAATGTTTGACTATGCAATATATTTTAATCTATAGGTTGTACTTGCTGTGAAAAGGCCTAAAATTGTTTAAAGTAAACAGACATTTAAGAAGATAATTTTCTAATATTGTGAAAGTAAGTTTTAAAAAAAAAACAATAATGTGATTGCATAGAGTATAATTGTTAAAACTGAAAACTTAAAAGGGAATAAAGATGTCCAACATAAATAGAGAAAACAAAGTAGTGATACATCTGCACGTCTATACACGTTTGCATGACCCTTCAGCCTCTGTAGCAGAAAATGAGAAGGATTTGCCTCTTCAGTATTTTATGTAGCCTATTTAAGACATTTAGGGCAGGTCAGAAAGAACTGCTGCAGGAGAACTGAAATGCAGACTCTTGGAAATGAAAATTGAAGTGCTGTTTGTGTCTGGTCTCTTCGACTGACACATGCTGTTCACGAATCATCATCAGACCGTCTTTCTGTTATAATCCATTGGTCAGGTTGCCCTCTGTGCACCGAAGGTCTATGATTTCATGATATGATCATGGAAATGACAGCAGTTACGGGATATTTTCCATCTAATGCCTTAGTGTGTCTGTTATATTACAATACATTAGGTTAACAGGGTTAAAGAGAGTAAGTTAAAGTGACCCAAGACAATTTTGTCTTGAAGTAAAAATGAGGAAGATGTGCTAAGAGTCTTAAACCCTATTCACACAGCACTTTGGTCTCAGAAAATTTTCAACAAATTGGCAGAGAGGTCAATTTGTGTAAACACAAACCCCTCCGCATGACAGAACAGCGCATCACGTCACGCGCTCCTTATGATCTTGTCATAAACTAAAATGCCTGCGCGCGAGAGAGAAATCACGTATAATTAACAAACTTCAGACGATGTGGAAAAAATCGTCATGGGTTATTATGGGATCTTTGCGGATTCCGGAAAATTGTTGGCAGTAGTGTGAATGAACTAAAAATTAAATCTCAGACACATTTTCCGTAATCTGTGTGAAAAGGGCTTTACTCTGACATCGTAGTAACTGAGTTAAGCAGGCTCTTATTTAAAGGAACAGTATGTAAGAAATTTATATCAATTAATCATAAAATGGCCCTGATATGTCACTAGACATTAAGAAATCATTTTCATTTCAAATAAATATATCACTGACAACAGTGGTCTGGCCAGGATATTGTCATTTATAAAGTGGAGTTGCAGCCCTTAACTGATGTTTATGTTGTCATTTTGTGTATTGGCCACCAGTTGGGTGATTGCAGTACCAGTTTTAGCCACAAGTTTTGTTATTGCAATACCAGTTTTGGCCACAATCCTACATACTGTTCCTTTAAGTGTAATTTTAGCCTATGGGTATGGATCTTTCAAACAGAGTTCTCGAGGTTTATCAGAACAAATCTAGAGTTTTGAATTGGTTAAAGCACTATAAAACCCCATGGGGCATTTTCCTGGACAGGGATTAGACTAGTCCTAGACTAAAATAAATGTAAGAGCTGTCCAAACTGAAAACAACTTGCACTGACATATCTTATTTTTTTTAACAACCTTTCTTTTAGAATATTAGAAAATCATCTAATGAAATGTCTGTTTACTTTAAACCAATTTTAGGCCTTTTCACAGCAAGTACAACCTATAGATTAAAATATATTGTGTAGTCAAACATTTAAAGCCATTATGTTAAAGTGGTCATTACAATTTCCACCTACAGTTTTTCTGGTGCTATCACACAGATTTGGCCCAGATCATAAGTTTCATTATGTGTTAGGGACAATTTGATCCATCTTGGTGTAGTCCAGGTGTTCTTTAAAAAATCAGACGACATTGATTCGGTGCAGTACACCCTGTAAAAGACTTCAGGGTTAACCCCACAAAAGCGATCCTAACCCTGCTTCGGAGCATAACCTTGGGTTAATTTCAGGGATAAATCTGCTTCTATGTGAAATGCTTCTTAACCCAGGGTCAAAAGCAGGGTTTAGAACGAAGATAACCCAGGGTTAACCACAGTGTGAAAAGTGTGATAATTGCTTGATAATTACAGACAGGTGTATATGAGCAGGGTTTTAGACACCTAGGGTTTAGAAATGCAGTGTGAAACATCAGATTATGAATACCCAGGGTTATCTCTTAACCCCTGATAAAGTACGAAAAGTGTGAAATGTGAAACAGATAAGCCAGGATTCCGTTTACCCGGGGTTTAGAATAACACAGGGTTAAATATTTCCAGTGTGAAAAGCATGTGACAACTTGCCCCAAACTGACATGTGTGCTAATGTTGGTTAAATCTCTGGTCAGCTAAAGTATCAATAAACAAGTTATTGGGCTCTATTTTAACGATCTGAAACGCAAGTGCGAAGCGCAACGCGCAAGTGAGTTTGTGGGCGGATCTTGGGCGCTGTTGCTATTTTCCCGGCGTGAGAAATAACTCTTGCGCCGGGCGCAAATCAATAAGGGGTTGGTCTGAAGTAGGTTCATTATTCATAGGTGTGGTTTGGGCGTAACGTCAAATAAACCAATCAGAACGCTAGCCAACATTCCCTTTAAACGCAAGGGCGCAAGTTCCATGGCGGGATGCTATGACGGATTTACCAGGCGCACGCCAGGAGCGGTTCACAGCCGAGGAGACCGACGTCCTTGTACGGGGGAATCCCACGCTTGCCAGCATAAATCGGGCACGCCGTGTAACGGGAGGTGGATCTGCCTCAGGACTTGACGCCAGCAGAGGACATCGCTGCGTCCACCCTCACCGCTGAAAGGGTTTGGGGGCTTTGAAATCGGACCCAAGAAACGCAAGCAAGGTCCAACCCCAAAGTACTCTTACAAATCAAGTTCATATACATTAAGGTTTCTTATGAAAACATTTTAACTATTATTTACATAAAATAAACGTAATACAGCCACACAACAAAGTTATGAAAATATTTTAATCGTTATTTGCATGAGAATAAATAAAAACTATCACCACAATGCTCACCACTATGATTCCCCTTATCTCGTGTATTAATATTTTTAAGTGTAACAATTTATGATTTGCAAAAATAACTGTTGCATCTGTGTAGATTAGATAAGCAAAGTGTATGCGCGTTGTGCACGTTATACATTATGGTCAAGCATGCGCCCTTAAAATAGCATAATGAACCACGCGCAACGCGCCACTGACTTTAGACTAGTTTTTTTTGGTTAGTAGCGCAATTGTTTTTTGAAACTGCAAAATAGCATAAGAGATGGTTTGCGCCGCAACACGCCTACTTTTTGCGCTGAACCGCCCAGGGAGCGCAAGTTCATTCCCTAGTTTGCTGACGTGCATCTGTGGAGGGAAAAACCCCGCTGTGCGCCGGCGCAAAATACGAATGATACATGCGTCACTGACAAAGTCAATTGCGCTGGGTGCAAGATAGGGCCCAAAGTCTCTTCTATCTAGTGCACATTTTTTACTTTTTAAGCCAAAAAATAAGAACATTTTGCTAACGTCAGATAAGAGCAATCTTGACCACACGTGAACACAAAATATTGGAGTTATCAACAGTGTGACAACTTACCCATGTGACAACTTACCCCGTTCTCCCCTACTAGACCCTTTTTTCTTCAAGGCCCCCTATTTGATTATTACCAAACACTAAGAAATATCTTACTTTTTTGTTGTCTTAGCTTATTTTACTTCAGACCACTACCATACAGTATAGTATAACCTAACTAGGACTAATGCAAAGAATTCAAGAACCACTAGAGGGCAAGGTTTGTCTGTGTAATAGTCTCAGCCCTGCTTCTTGATCACATGATCAGCAGATTTTGACAGAGATTCAGTGATCAGATGTAAGGGTCGAGCAGATGTACGTGCTTTCATCAGCGCTGGATGATTAAACTCTGTTGGGTTGGGCATGAAATGATGTGGTGTGTAGGTTTGTCCTTTTAGGATCAAATCTGAGCATGATTTTGTACGATGAGAACGAAAAGGACGACTGATATATGAAAAATTAAATACGTTTATAAGCTTATGACAGAGTAATAAATCACAATCTCAACATACCGTCACTCGCCAGGAAAGAGAAAGGATAAAGATAGGAAATAGAAATGGATGGGAAATTGGATATAAAGAAAGACAAAAATGCTGAATTGAGGATTTATTATATGGCGTTGTGTGAAAACAAAAAACTAAACAGCAACATTTAATTTGGTCATTAAATTGGGTTCAACATAAAACTATTTCATCTGAATATAATAAATCTTTCAGAGATGGAACCCATTGGTGGATATGCACACTAAAAAAATATATATTTATTGCATTTTTTCAATTTTTAAGGTAAGTGGTTGCACACAATTAAATTATCTAAATTTAGATATATGAATTAAGTTGAACTTAATTGTTTTCAGTTAACTAAGCCCAATAAAATTAAGTTGATCTGAGTAAAAATGAGTTAAATCCAGCAATACTAGCCTACTATTATCTAATCATGTTAGTTCTATTTAAATTCAGAAACATAAAGTTAATATAATACAGAAAAAGCACAGATTAGCAAGATGACCCAATGTTGGGATGCTGTTATACAACCATAGGGTATAATAACCCAACAGTTGGGTTAAAACAACCCAGCATTTGGTCAATTTTAACCCAGTGTGACCATTGAAAAACCCAACAACAAAAGAGAAACTCTTTAAAAAACTAATATAACAACATACTAAACATTAATAAGTCCCCCTGTTTTCTTATCTTAATTAAAAATGCATAAAATAAAGATTTTTTTATATTTACACTCATTATTTAGTCTCTTGCAAAGCATGAATTTAAAATCCTTATTCAGTTTTAGCAATATTGCTTTAATACAACACAATTGATTCATGTAGTCCCAACTTAAATGAGTCAATTTCACATATATTGATTTAAAATAGATGCGATATTGCCTAGAAACTACTTAATATTTCATTAAAACAAAAAACAATATTGTAATGGTTTAAATCAGCAAATTTGACTTATTTTTCTGTGCAGGTGTGTTTGAATAGATTGATTCCTCTAGACATAGGTTTTGTTAAAAACATTTGATCAGTGGGTGACCAGGTCTTATCCACATCTATTTCTGTCTCTATTAGGGTGAAGAAAGAAGCACGTCTGAGAAATCTGTCACTACGTCAAAACCACAAGGGCAAAGCACAGTTCCAGCCTTTATTAGCACCTAGATAACACGTTATGCTTTATAAATAGTTATTGGATGCCCTTCTTAGACCAACCGTGTAACAAATAATTTTTCACTCATTGCTTTCCATCATTCTTTCTCCTTGCATACATATGTCTCATTTTCTTGCTTTCTGTCTCTCTGTCATTTAACGCCCTTGTTGGGTCATTGCACCTCTATTGGATGAAGTTACATGAGAGCTGTGGTATTTGCTGACTGTAGTCTGGTTAGATATTGGATTCACTGACCCCACAGAGTCGCCAGAGGTCATATTGGAAAACTCAACGCTGTATCTAAATGGACCAAAGATGCAAAAAGTTCCAAAAAACATGAAGTTTGTTATAATCAAAGGATATTGATAGTCATATTTGTACAGTGCAAACCCTGTTGCAGTTCTTCACGGGTGCAGAATTGTGTTGGTTAGCTGGTTAGAGCAGTGGCGGGCGGTGACTTCTTTTTTAAGGTCGCTCGATGCAAAGTTCATCACAACATGAATGTAGCCCGTCATGTGTGTGGTTCGTAATGTCGAATGTGAACCTATGTGCATCACGTGTCTTGTCAAAATAAGTGCCTGCTGCAGACGCGTCTACAGTTTACTGTTACGTGAGCGTCTTTTTTATCATAAACGTTTTTTATGCGTGTGCAGCAGGTACTTATTTTGACAAAACAAGTGATGCACATGGTTTACATGACGCAACAAACACATATTTTGAAAACACAAGCAACACACACTCCGAACAATTATTTTGAATTTGCTCGGATGAGCAGTCACGAGCTGCCACTGGGTTAGAGAGAGACAGAGACTTGGATAGAGATGTACTCTCTCTACTTTTGGCTATATTTTATTAATTCATGACAGGAGAAAAAAGCTAATGTCAATGAGTGCAGGTGTATTTGACAAATCCCAGTTTCCATGGGCACTCCAGAACACTTAAAGTAAAGCAGGGAAATAATGATGAATGAGTATACAAAATAATTGATCCCACTTTTTTTGTCTGTGAATGCTAAATGCTGTTTATGTAAATACTAAAACACACAACATGACCCTATCATCATAATTTTTATTGTTATGCTGTTTTTTCTATAACATCATGTAGAGCATTCTGTTAAAATATATAGTTTATATCTTTAATATTATCTGAGTAAAGTCATGTCAAAGATTGAAATTAAAGTGAAATCAATGTTTAAAATCAAACTTTGAAGCTTCAAACCTCATGGATTATAAGACTTTAGCCTGGATTTCACAGGCAGGTTCACAATATCTTCCCTTAGCTTGATTGCTTTGCTTTATTTGGCTTGTTTTTAGTGACATCATCTTAGTTTGTGTACACTGTTAGAAAGAATCAAAGTTTTTACCACCTGTCACTAAGGCACCCTTGAAAAATGTACTAATATGTACCACACAGATACATTTGCTACCAATATGTTAGGGCTGGGTAAAAATATCGATTCATCAATGCATTGCAATTATTTGTTTCTCAATTCAATATCGATTCATCAAATCCTATGAATCGATTCAGCCCCCCCGGCCAGTGGCGGCGCTGTGGGCAACACTCTAGTGAGAGCGTTCAGCGTTGTACAAGGCGCTATATAGAAAGATAAAACAGAAAGATCAAAGATGGCAAACAGCAGCACTTCTTTCAAGCCTGCACCATCAACGTGATCAAACATTAGCAGAGGTGGAAAGAAACGAATTACATTTACTCACGTTACTGTAAATGAGTAGTTTTTTGTGTACTTTTACTTTTTTGAGTAGTTTTTAAAATCTGTACTTTTAATTTTACTTTTGTTTGAAGTATTGTACTTCGCTACATTTTAAATCATATCCGTTACAGAGTATTTTTTTTTTAAAGCAAGGTGATAAAGACGCGCAACGGATGATTGATGGGCGCCGCGGGGGAACGCGCAAAAAGAACCATGGAGACGGACGAGACAGGCGCGCGCTAATGCAGACCCGCCTCAGTTCAAATCTTATGAAAGAAACCCCTGGCCATATTTAAGCGACCACTTTCCACTGACGCGAAGCGAGTGTTTCATTCCTATGAAAGGTAGGATTCATGCTCTCGAGTACGAAATTGCAGACCGGGTTTTAACGCTCATTTGCACGACGCGTTTTTAATACAATGCGCATTATCCATCGCAGCTTCGCGTCAAGTCAAACACAACTTCAGAACGTCCTCGAAAATGCGCAGGTCATTTGACATTGCAGAGAGAGAGAGAGAGAGAGAGAGAGAGAGAGAGAGAGAGAGAGACAGAGAGAGAGAGAGAGAGAGAGATCTGACATCAGGTACTCAGGGACGCTAGAAGACAATAAACGTGTCAAAAGTATGACATGGCACTCATCTCATTATATGCTCATTTAAACTAGATATATAGTTTAATAAAATAATGTATGTTACCAGCAATACATAAATTACAACCTTACTATAGTGATTGTATTTACAAGCTGCTGACCACCTTCAAAAGTGCATAACTCACATGTAAAATCATTAAATAATTCCATAAATGTTTCTTAGTTTGAAAAAGCTTTTTATTTTATTAACTTTTTGTTATTGCACTTTAATTGTAAAGATGTTCCTACAATTAAAAATAACTAGTTTGAGATTTATATTCCCTTGTCGTTTTTGAACTATACTAAAATCCTCCACCTCTCCCCGCTGTAAAAAAAAGTAACTTTTACTCTGAGTAAAGTTAAAATGATTTACTTTTTACTTGAGTAGATTTTTAGACCAGTAACTTTACTTTTACTTAAGTAAAATAGTTTATACTTTTCCCACCTCTGAACATTAGTAATACTACACACATTATTTAAAAATATACTCAGGTCCTTAATTGCTTGTGTATTTACTTATTATTGAATCGATATCGAAGGAAGTAAATCAATATTGAATTGAATCGAATCGAATTGAATCGAAGCATCAAGAATCGAAATCGAATCGAATTGTGAAATTGCTAACAATACCCAGCCCTACAATATGTACCTCTGAGGTACTATTATGAACTCCTCAAAAAATCTCTGTGTCAGTGATTTTCAAACTTTATGATGCCATGGATCCTTTTGTGAGGGACCCCCTATATATACACCTACAGTATATATTGGCTGGGTATCGATTCAGATGTTCCAGATCAATTCGATTTCGATTCACAAGCTTTTTAATTTCAATTTCGATTCTCGGTTCAATTTTCGATTCCTGTTCTCGGGTCAGTTTTTTATTCTCGATTCTCGATTCAACTCAATGAATATAGATTTAATACTATATTAATAAAAAAGAACAGTGAACAGCAGTTTACAAGTGGGTAATTAATCAAAAGAAATTAAAAGCCACAACACTATCATCGTTGTCTTGCTTGCGAAATCTAAAATGCTTCCATACCTGACTTTCTGGGCCCTATCTTGCACCCAGCGCATTTGACTTTGTCAATTTTGCATGTATCATTCTTATTTTGCACCGGTGCACAGCGGGTTTTTCCCTCCACAGACGCACATCGGCAAACTAGGAAATGAACTTGCACTCCCTGGGCGGTTCAGCGCAAAAAAGGAGGCGTGTTGCAGCGCAAACCATCCCTGATGCTATTTTGCAGTTTCAAAAAACACTTGCACCACTGACCAGAAAAAAATAGTCTAAAGTCAGTGGCACGTTGCGCGTTGATCATTATGCTATTTTAAGGGCGTATGCTTGACCATAATGTACAACGCGCACACACTTTGCTTATCTAATCTACACAGATGCAACAGTTATTTTTGAAAATCATAAATTGTTACACTAAAAAATATTAATACACGAGATAAGGGAAATCATAGTGGTGAGCATTATGGTGATAGTTTTTAAAGCAATAAACCCCGAGAAGCAGTGGGTTACCAGTGCATTTTATAACAGCTAAGGGGCGTTGTTAGGCACGACGCGAAGCGGAGTGCCTAAAACCCCCTTAGCTGTTATAAAATGCACTGTAACCCCACTGCTTCGAGGGGGTTTATTGCGTTTATAAAACGGTTACTTCATATGCATAACGTTAGCGGGATTTTATAAAATAAAACCCAAAAAAGTTGTAATTATATTAGTACAAATATTACTCTTCCGCCAAACAAAGTAGTTCCTCAGAATCAAGTGTGACTGAAACAGAGCGCAGTTTACAACCAACACAGACACAGCAAAGACACAATGAAAATATGATTTAAGACTGTGGTGTTTATTTTATAAATCACCATTCATCTAATTTATACATTAACATTTATATCGTGCAACTGTTGAAGTGATGATCAAATATGCTTGGAAGCATGCTGAACTATTTCCCCGTCAGCGTTTTTTTTTTTTAAGTTGCCACCCAGTTTTAGTTTAATGCCTTCCAGAAAATTATCTTCTTTATATAAACATAAAATATCGAATGAAAGAACAGACCATCCGCTTTGAAACAAAAACAAACAAAAAAACATTTCATCCTACCTTCATTTGATCTCTTATCACCTCTCAAATTTTTTTATTAAAAGTGGAGATAATTCCATTTTTGTGAAGAACTTTAGTAAGAGATCAGATTCAGACGGAGCCATGAACAGTACTACACGGTGTTTTCAGTGAATGCGTCAGTGTTTAAGTTGGGTAAGATCGCCACCCAGTGGATAATAGCGGACGTATGAACTTGAGTTATAAAATCCTCAGACAACGTTTTCTCTTTATCGACGAGATGACTCAACAATATTTATTGAGATTCATCTGGATATCGCCATTAATTGTGCAATTGTAGACAAATTAAAAATATGATTTAAGACTGTGGTGTTTATTTTCATAAATCAATACGCAGTAACAGTGGCGCAGTGATACTTGTAATGTGGTCTGAACCGTGAGGTTACCGGTGTATTTTATCACGGCTTAGAACGCGTTTCAACCAATCAGAATGAAGAACCAGAACTGCCCGTTTTATAATATTAATTTTGTGTGGCTGCGGTAAAAAATTCTCATGCAAATAACGATTAAAATATTTTTATAAGTTTGTTGTGTGGCTGTATTATGTTTATTTTATGTAAATAATAATTAAAATGTTTTCATAAGAAACCTTAATGTATGTGAACTTGATTTGTAAGTGTACTTTGGGGTTGGACTGCTTGCGTTTGGCTTTCAGCGGTGAGGGTGGACGCAGCGATGTCCTCTGCTGGCATCAGGTCGTTTATAGAGGCAGATCCACCTCCCGTTACGCAGCCTGCCCGATTTATGTAGACAAGCTTGGGATTCCCCCGTCTCCTGACATCATGTAGCGCTTGCGGCGCAACGTCCTGGGGATGCCAGCTGATGAGACAATTGTGGCTATTTCCTCTCACGCCTGTTTAACCGACGCTGATTTGGGCGGGTTTCTCCAAGCCCCATACAAAACAACTTCTCTGTCTTTGACTGCTCTTACAAGAACGTGGGTCTCCTCGGCTTTGAACCACTCCTGGCGTGCGCCTGGTAAATCCGTCATAATAATAGCAACCCGCCGTGGAACTTGCGCCCTTGCGTTTAAAGGGAATGTTGGATAGCGTTCTGATTGGTTTATTTGAGGTTACGCCCAAACCACACCTATGAATAATGAACCTACTTCAGACCAACCCCTTATTGATTTGTGCCTGGTGCAAGAGTTATTTCTCCCGCCGGGAAAATAGCAACAGCGCCCAAGATCCGCCCACAAACTCACTTGTGCTTTGCACTTCGCACTTGCGTTTCAGATCGTTAAAATAGGGCCCTTTATGTTTAAACGTCAATGAAGCACCTGAAACTGCCCTTTTAAGCATTGAATGAATGAATGAATGAATGAATGACAGGCTTGCCTCTCGCTCCTTGGTAACATTGTGCAAGGCAAAAAAGATGGTGACATCTAGTGAAGAAGACTAGTAATAAGATTAACGTTAATCTTACGTTCAATGTTTGCTGAAATATATATGAAAGAAAAAATCGATTCTGCTCTTTGAGAATTGATTCTGAATCGACCACGTTTAAAAAAACGATTAATCGATAAATAGATTTTTTTGCCAAGCCCTAGTATATATACGTAGCGATTTACATATTTTTATGTGTCACAAACATATAATTACATCTGCTTAAAGCTGGATGTATACACATGTAGATTTTTTTGAAAAATGTATTTGTACTGGAGCAACTACAGCAGCTTTACAAAGACATCTGACTTATGAACCACAGTGACTGAGATAAAGTGGACGTAATGAGGAAAACACACTAGAAAGATACAAAACAAATATGTAAGTAGCAAGAAATGAGTATAAAACCTAATAATTAATTTGTAAAAAAAAATAATTCTCTCTAAAATTATCTGGGGATCCCCTAGAACCTCTCCGGACCCCAGTTTGAAAACCCCTTCTCTAGATTACTAAAACAGTTACATATTGCAGTTTATAAGTCACCATCTGAATGAGGATCACCAAACCCATAATTTGTGTTTGTCTGAGCAGTCAGTATGAATCATGGCATTAATGATATTTGTGAAGGTCTGGAGAACATCCAAAAATTGTGGGCAATTTCACTTTTTCACTTTAATCTGGGGCTGTAGATCTCAATCTAAAGGTCTTAAACCATGTATTCCTGTAATTATCACCCTTAAAACTCCCACAGGAACCTTTACCAACAACCTCATCAATATGGCAGCGGGTGGTCAAACTCTGAGAAGACGAGGAGAAAAAGAAAAATTTAAATTAAAAGGCGTTCACTATAATGCTTTAATGCATTATAAAGTAATCAGTGTGTAAATCAAATCTATGAATAACCTGATAACAGCATACAAAAGACCCGATCAAGCGATAAGTCCCGAATAATGCAATGCTAATGAAATTTATTATAATGTCTATGTTTAATTTGTACCTATTCGAATAAAATCCATCGAATACAATTATTCAATAATATTGTGACATTCAAGGTGCCAGTTTATATAAAACAAAGATCCTTTCACCACTACTTAACTGGCAGCTTATGGACATGTGGCCCTGTTTTTGTGTATCTTCAGTGCGTGGTTTAAGCCTCGGGGAGAGGTGTGTTTAAAAATCAATTTGTTTGGTGTTAATCCTCACAAGGCAAGAGAAAAGAAAGTGGGGAGAAAGGGGGTCTCAACAAGAGAATATCTCATTTGCATGCCGGCAAAACCAAGTGACTATTTTGCAGAAAATCAATTTGGGACAGTTCCTGTGCAGTTTCACACTTTAGCATTTTAGCTCTTTGTTGTTACGTTTACACAACTACAAATGGACTCTTTGAATAATTACATAATAAACGTGTAAATGTGGCTTTGTTGACATCAACCAAAAACATGGCATCTGATGAGATCAGGGGTCATATCTGGGCTCAGATGTGGTGCATGTAAGCAATCTTGGTTGCATGACAAAGAAATAACTGAGACAAATTATGCTGGGCTATAGTCATCCGAACAGGTGCGACCTTTTAAAACAACATCAATAATACATACTAGATCCAGAACCAATACCAAGTAAAATATTGATTATCAGTTAGTTTCAGTTCAGCAAGTTGAGGGTCATTCAGAGAGCGAGTTATTTCATCTTTACCTGCACTGTCAGAATTTCATAGTAAACTATTCATTTCTGTCTACTAAAGCACCATTGAATCACTCTTATTTAATTTCGGTTCATATCCGCCTATTGATCAAAAGTGACATGATATTATGTGCAGTTGCATTTAATAAGCATTCCGGGTGTGGAATTTGAGATTCAATCGGATGATATTGATCCCGAATGTCTGAGTTTGAGCATGTGTGAATGAGACGAAAGAAACAGATGAATAGAGATAGATAGATAAAGAGAGATGCCCCAGTCAGGTCTCTTTTCTCAGCACCTTAATGAAAGGGTGGATATTGAGATTCAAGGTTGAATTCGTAGCGGAGGACAATGTTCTCGGTGGACGTTTGCAAATGGCATCTGATGAAACAAATTATAAATGTTGATGGCTTTCATTCACAGATGCCAAATACATGTTCGCAACTGGTTGTGCGTATGTAAATAAATTTACATTTATAGAGAAATGTTTCTTTCATCACCTCACCGCATTGTAGTGCAGAAATAATTTACAGTAATACATCTTCAATGGATGTTGTGTACATACATGACTAGTTCATATTCATAAAGAAAATTTTGGGTCACCCATGGCTGATTCATTGCTCATCCAGATGGTTAATCATTTTCTTGGATGGTCTCTAGGTGGATTGCAGGTGCGTGTTGGATTGAAAACAACATGGATAAATATTTGATTTACTCGCATTTAAAATGCTAATCTTTGCATGATAGCAGCTTTTAGTACAAGACATGGATGCCTTATTGCACAACATAAGAGGTTGGTTTTGCGTTGCACCAAAAAAATTGGCATGCATAACAGAAATATATATAAATCACATAGTCTAACAACACAGGTACATACTGGCAAGGACTTATGCCGGGACAGAATTAATAGGCAGAGTGCATCGCGATTTTGGCTACCATGACTGATATCTGGACTGTTAGATCACTTTAGACATATTTCAATCTCTCTCTCTGACTTTGAGTGTATCTCCCCCCACCTCTCTCTCTTTCTCTCTCTCTCTCTCTCTCTCTCTCTCTCTCTCTCTCTCTCTCTCTCTCTCTCTCTCTCTCTCTCTCTCTCTCTCTCTCTCTCTCACACACACACACACACACACACACACACACACACACACACACACACACACACACACACACACACACACACACACACACACGTTTTATGCAAGATTACTCATCATATTCTTCTTTATAGACCATTTTTTTATGTGTTTACATTAAGCACATAAAAATTATCAAGAAGTTTAAATTTACAGACCAGCCTATATCGTAACTTTCCAAACTTGATCTTAAGGTAAATATGAAATGTGTAAACAAGAACTATAAAATAAGGTGTTTGCCTTTTCCTTTTAAGCTGAGGGTTTAGATATCAATATCTTTCTATCTGTCTGTCTGTCTGTCTGTCTCTCTCTCTCTGGTATATTCTCAAGTATAAGGCAAAGCCTCCAGCACAAAACATCTACTCAGCGTAATAGGCAGAGATTGGAAGGTGGAGGGGCCAGCGAGAAAGAGAGATAGTGAATGAGAGTGAAACAGCAAAAGTGAGAGACAGCAAGAGAGAGAGAGACAGAGAGAAAAGGACAAGTAGCAATAGCAAGTGAGGTTTTCTAATGGATTCTGAGAGACGTTTGGTCACTAAATGACTTTTAAAGTCACATAGTTTTGTGTTTCTTAAAATAGTTTTATTAGTCGCACATTGATTATCTATCTGTGTGTGCTGTAAATGTTTTTACTACAACTTAGTTTAGTAAATGGGTCTTATTTGTATGCTGATGAATATTGCGCTGGAGTGGATTATTATCCGACATTAAGTGGACGAGATGAAAGCTATCTGGAGTCTCTTCTTTCTTCCTACTGTCTGTCTGCAGATGTCCCAAGGTAACATCTTACCTTCGGTTTTACTTTACTAACTGGTTTCAGCTCCGTGATGTTTTTGTAGTGCCGCACTTATTTGTGTCCAACACATGTTGCGGTGTGAACGAGGGGATGTTTTGTCAGACACTGTGGTGATCAAAATTAGTTTACGGTTAATGCACATGCAGAAAAAGAAAGCTGTAACTTTAATAATACTGTCATGTACTCAGTTTATTAAAAAAATGCTTAAAATGCTTGTCTTTTAGGACTTTTATATTGTCTTAATCATGTTATGGGCACCAGGGACAGGTGCATCACTTATTCAACCTCCTAAACGTCTTTTTTCAGATGTCTTCCAGCTATTTTGGGGTTAGGAGAAAGAACCAATAAATATAATAACCAAATATTTTTCTTAGAACATGTAGCAGTGTTATTGTCCACTTTGTGTACAACAGGTTCCAGTTACACAGAATTAAGAATTATGGTGCAAACAACAAACAAATGTGATATCCACATATGTTGACATCCAGGTCTTAGGAGGATAAATAGGTAAAGATATTAAAAATGAAATACGTAAACGGCATTGATATCTTCCTATTCACTTTCTAATGTTACACAGAAATTGTATAATTTTGAAACATTGCGAAGGAGAAACCATTATTTCTCCTCTCTGCAGTGTCTTCCAGCAGCCGGCCAGCCCATGCACATGCCGAAGAAAGACTCCTCCAGATTTTATTTAGTAACTACAATAAGCTCTCTCGTCCTGTAGCAAACATCTCAGATGTGGTACTGGTCCACTTTGGCCTGTCCATTGCTCAGCTCATCGATGTGGTGAGTCTCAAGAACCGTCCAGCACAGGTCCGCACGGCATATCTTAACATGCCTATCATTTATTATTAAAGTTAAACAACTTAGTTTTGCAAGTCAGTTCTATCTAATATTTTAAGTTTTGATTTGTGATAAGCCAAATAACTTATAAAAAGTTTAAATCATAATAAAAATATATGTTACTTTGACCAAATTTTTTAATACACTCTTGTACATAGATGCTTATAAAAAATTAGTAACACTTTACTTGAAGGGGTGTTTATAAGACACATGCCATAAACATGAAGAAGATTTTATGCACATTATGACAACTGTCATTAAGTGTCATTTGTTCAATTATGTAATTTTTAATGCAAAGATGACATTGTTTGAGATGTCTTTGTTATGACAACTTGACATAAACCAATACATTATAACTTGTCATGACAACTTGACAGACAACATAACTGACCACACTGTAAAAAAATTCCGTAGAAATTTGCAGCTGAGTTGCCGGTAATTTACCGTAGATTTAAATTTATGTTATTACTGGCAACATTTTGTTCAAAGTTAAATGAACATTAAACATTTAGAAGTCTTTGTCTTTACAGAATAAAACTAGAAAAACAGCATCAAGCAAAACATTCTGGGAAACAAAATCTGAAGCAAAAACAGAAAAAATTTGATGATGATTTCTGGTTCCCAGAATGCTTTGCATGAGGCTGTTACTGTATAGTTTTATTCTGTAAAGATAAAGACTTGTTAATATTTTAAATGTATTCAACTTTGAACAAACTCTTGCCAGTAAATACATTTAAATCTACGGTAATTGACCGGCAACCCAGCTGCAATACCATTGTAATTTCTACAGATTTTTTTTACAGTGCACTTTTTACCAGCGATACGATATATATAGTTTTATAACAGTGTCATGAATATTTTTCTTGACCTCAACTACAGTGATACAAATGGAATTTGTCATTAAAATGTCATTAAGTGTAATCCTCTGTCAAATAGTTTTATAACAACATCATGAATATTTTTAGTTTATAATTTTTTAAGTTACCTCTAGGTGTTTAAGACATAAAATCAATCACCCAATAATAATATTAATTATTATTATTATTATTATTAAAATTGCATTTGGATTTACCTAACAATAAATGAAAACAGTACATTAATGCCATGCAGCGTTGGGTCCATATTGCTGAAAAAACATTAAATTAATTCATTTTTTTTTGGTTTTTCTTCTATGTCAGAACATTTCAGAACTCTCTGTGTGAGGAAGAACAAATTCTGTTAGTTGTCAGTTTTTTTATGTATTGTGCACATACACTTTATTTTACAGTACGTGTACTTACCTTGTACATATATGGTAAATATGTTGTATTTATACAGACAAATGTGTGGTACTTACTCTGAGTATCTACATGGTCATTAAAGGGTGTCATTACTGTACTTACCAGTGGTACATACTTTGTAGTTATTATGAAACTCTATGTAAGTGCTTGGTAATACCAGATACATAATTATAGTGTAGGTAAACTGTAACTAACAAGAAACACTACACTGTAAAAATCTCTGTAGAAATTACAGTATTACTGGGTACTCGCTGCCAGTAACTTACTGTAGATTTTACATTTATGTTATTTACTGGCAACAGTTTGTTCAAAGTTAAATGAACATGAAACATTTTCAGTCTTTATCTTCTACAGTAAGTTACTGGCAACCAGCTGCATAATTACAGCAAATTTTTTACAGTGTACTGTACTTACAAATGAATGTACAATATAAGTATTTAGTACTTACAGGCAAGTGTGAGTTAATGACATAGATACTTATAGTGTACGTAAATGATAACTAATAACAAACACTACTGTACTTACAAATTGTGTTTACATGGTAAGTGTATAATACTTACAGGCAAGTGTAATTAATGTCAGGTACTTATAGTGTACATATATGATAACTAATAACAAACATTACTGATGTGCAATTTTGTACTCAGTATCTTTGTCTTTTAGTATACCTTTTAAACCCAACAATGCATCTTATTTTATGATCTGACTGGTTAATATAACTCACAGTGGCATACTATGCTTTATCTTAGGTGGTAGGTCCTGTATTACAGTAGTGTTACTTGTTTGTTACACTATGAATACACTATAAGTACGTATATGGCATTACCCAGTACATACCTAGAGTTACATAATAACTACCAAGTATGTACTACTGGTAAGTACATTAATAATACCCTTTAATTACCATGTACATACTCAAAAGTAAGTACCACGCATTTGTCTGTAAGTACAACACATTTATCATATATGTACAAGGTAAGTACCCATACTGTTAAATAAAGTTCTATCAAAGTAAGTATAATATAATATGTTTGTTGCATTTTGTTAAGGTATATAAAATTATTTGAAATATTATTAACACTTACTGACATTTTAATAAGAAGTTTAATTTGTATCCCTGTAGTTGAGGTCAAGAAAAATATTCATAATGGTGTTATAAAACAATTTGACAGAGTATTAACACTTAATGACATTTAAATGACAGTTTAATGTAATTTTAACACATAAAGCTAGGTAGTTTCTTAAGTTTGATAATTATTCTGCTATGTCATGTTTATGACAGATTTATGACACATATTGGTTTATGTCAAGTTGTCATAACAAAGACATCTCAAACAATGTCATCTTTGCATTAAAAATGACATAATTGAACAAATGTCACTTAATAACAGATAAATAAATCTGAATGTTAAAAATGTTATGTCGTGATTATGAAGGTGTCATGTCAGTCTTATAACCACCCCTTCAAGTAAAATGTTAACAAAAAATCTTTCGTTTTTGTAATTAAGTAATTTTTAGTTGAAACATGCTCACTGTGATCAAACCCCATCTCTCTTTATTCACATTTTGCTTTGAAAAATCAAACAGGATGAGAAGAATCAGATGATGACCACAAACGTCTGGGTGAAACAGGTATGTTTGCATTAAAAGAGCTGATAATTATGCATTAATGAGATTTTTAATTGGAAGTGGGCTCCCGCGTCCTCGCTCTTGTCTCCTCTGTCATACCTGCTGGTTGGGAGCTGTGATGTGCATCATGTTTCCCTGCAGGAGTGGAACGATTACAAGCTGCGCTGGAACCCGGAGGACTATGAGAATGTCACCTCCATCAGGATTCCCTCGGAGATCATCTGGAGGCCGGATATTGTACTCTATAACAAGTGTGTGAGGCTTTCCAAATCCAACAATCCAAATCTTTTTTATAAATCTGCATCCGCAAACACTGTTGTGGTATGCACGTTTTTCCTCTGTTAAACACCAATGGGGGTTTTGTGTAGTGAAATTGAATTAAAGGGTTTATTTTTTTCTGTTGAACACAAAATAAGATATTTTGATAAATAGTGGTAAGCCCACAATTGAAGGTACTCATTGACTTTCATAGTATTTTTTCTACTTTGGAAACTGTGCAGCTATATGAATGATATGAATCATCAATTCTAGTTTTGTGTTTGATCTGCAGTGCGGATGGAGACTTCGCCGTGACTCACTTGACTAAAGCCCAGGTGTTTTACAATGGCAGGATCAAATGGAAGCCGCCTGCCATTTACAAGAGCTCCTGCAGCATTGATGTCACCTTTTTTCCCTTTGACCAGCAGAACTGCAAGATGAAATTTGGCTCTTGGACGTACGACCGGGCCAAGATCGATCTGGTGAGCATGGCCAGTGACGTGGATCAGATGGACTACTGGGAGAGCGGAGAGTGGGTCATCATAAATGCTGTGGGCAAATACAACATTAAGAAGTACGAATGCTGTACAGAAATCTATCCAGATATCACCTACTACTTCATCATTAGACGTCTTCCTCTATTCTACACCATCAATTTGATCATTCCCTGCTTGCTGATCTCCTGCCTGACAGTGCTGGTCTTCTACCTACCGTCCGAGTGTGCGGAAAAGATCACGCTGTGCATCTCCGTCCTCCTCTCTCTTACCGTTTTCCTCCTGCTTATCACCGAAATCATACCATCAACCTCCCTGGTCATACCGCTCATTGGCGAGTACCTCCTCTTTACCATGATCTTCGTCACTCTTTCCATCATCATCACTGTGTTCGTACTCAACGTTCATCATCGTTCCCCTCGGACGCATAGAATGCCATACTGGGTCCGCCAGCTTTTCCTTCACCTGGTTCCACGTTACCTCTTCATGAAACGTCCACCTGCATCGGGTAAGAGAAATTGCGGGAAACTGATCGAGATGATGCACAACCCAATGCAGCCACAGTCTACGTTTCTACGGACCACACCACTGGACACACCATCGCAAAGTCCTCTCCCTCAAGTAGGAATGGCCTCCCAAAGGGACTCCTCTTCCAAAGCCATGTTTACAGGCAGTTCTCCCAGCAGTCAGTATTCCATCCTACAAGAAGAAACCAAACAAACATCTCTGACGGCTGTTCCCGGTTACACATGTACATACACAAACAGCTTGTTTGCCTCTAGCACGTCTTCATTTCAAGAAACTGCACTTGGTACTCTGCTACAAACCATCCCACAGGATGGAGTTGAGCATACAGACTGTGATATCCAAGGTCACAGCACTGAGAGCGTCTTCATGGACGCCAAAGAGAGTTTTATGGGGGCGGGAAGTTGTCAACACCATCTTGCATCCGAAATAATGAGTATGAAAGTTGATCAGGATGACACAGCGGTGTGTACCAGATATAACTTCACCAACAACAGTGATGAGGCTAAAGCTCATAATCCAATTAAACTAGTAAATAATCTGTCAGATTCGCTGATGAAAGCCCTGGAAGGAGTTCAATACATTGCTGACCATCTCAGAGCAGAAGATGCAGACTTTTCAGTAAGTTTCTACATTTAAAGGGTTATTTTAGAAATTTTCACTTACACAGATCAAAACTATTTTAATGTACACTCTGAAAAATAAATATTTACAACACTAATATGTAATATCATATTCTAAACCTAAAAAAATAGGAAAACATATATATTGTTGGAAAGCTCTAAGAATGTAGTTTTCGTAATTCAAAACCATTTGATGATAGACTTGATGTAGTGACAGTCATTTTTTTATTATTTTACCGAGCCCCATAGGAAAGCATGTTATTACAGTATATATTTTACACTAATATCATATTTTCAAAAAATTTAATAAAAAATATATATTAAATCCATTTTGCAGTAATAATGATGCAGTGACAGTAGTTTATTCATTTGTGACAAGAGTATGCAGCAAACCAGTGACACCTAGTGGCCTTTGTTGGTAAAACCACTAGAAGTATCACTAAGGGAAACATATTTTTTTAGATCAAACTGGTTTTGACTTATGGCTTTATTTTTGTAGCATTTTGAGGGGAACCATTTTTTTTAAAGATTTTTCATATAAAATATATTTATTTATTTGTTGCATTATTGTTGTTTATTAAAATAAACAAACTGCTATTGTTTTTTCTTTTTCTCAACTCCAGACACTTGGACAAAAGTTTCTTCTTTAAGATAAGACTATGATAAGGCCTTTATTTTTCAAGGGTATAATATATGACCTTCAAGAAAAGTAGTTTTTTTTATAAACTCCTTTACGTTGTTCATCTTTTTAAACTTCAACTCAACAAAATGTTAAAAGCTCTCATTTGGACAAAAGGACCCGTTAAATTAATAACTATAAAAAATATAAAAAAATTTACATTAATATGAATGTAATAAAATGCTCTAACACAAGAGTAAAGAGTTATATAAATGTTTTTAACAAATTTAAATATGTTTTTAGCTTTATCAGAAACATTCGATTTCTTAAGGTACTTTATGGATTCTCCTCAAGTTCACCCGAGGAACTGGACTTTGATACTGGTGTTTTTTTTATCAGCATTCATCCTATAATAAAAAAATCAAAAACACTGTGTCTCACAGGAAGTATTCATCCAAAAATCAATTCTGACATGAGTGGGAAATACACAGCATGAGATTTGAAATGAATGAATCTCTCATCTTTTTCCCCATCAGGTCAAGGAAGACTGGAAATATGTTGCCATGGTGATTGATCGAATATTCCTCTGGATGTTTGTGCTGGTGTGCATTCTGGGGACCGTCGGACTTTTCCTCCCACCGTGGATGGCTGGAATGATCTAGATCATCATGTGGAGTCTTAGATTGACTCGGAGTAAGTTGGAAATCCCTTGTCATGGAAATTAAGTGATGTTGAATGTCAATGCTTCTCTGTGTAACAGAAGCCCCCAAATTAAGTTTTGTTATTTCTATAACTTACGCCTAAGTCAGCGTTCACTTTTATTACATCTTTCTACATACAATGAAAATGAATGAGAACTGAGAATAAAATTATATTGCGGGAAATGAAATCAGCACACAAATGCATTACCCAATATTGTATTAACATTTTTCAGTGAATTTGTCTGTCATGAGCAGCAGGGCAAATAAATCTAACAAATGAATGCTTATGACATTGCTGAAGATTTCTTTTATTAAAATGTTAAGTTTACCACTTCATAACTATACATCAATTTCAATAATGTAAGAATGACTTATGAGAGAATTTAACTGTAAAAGGCAACTCTCAGCACAAATGCACTGAGCAGGTGACAACAGAGATTAAATTTCACACTCATTTCTGTAAGGTGACTCCAAAAATTATCATTTTCAAGGTCCGCCTGTATTTCAATAATTCTCCTTTACAGGTTGCAACAAATATACACTGAAATAAACAATACGTAGAATGTATACATATTTATTTGGGAAGATTTTGCATGAATATTTTTAAGTAATATAGAAATTAAGTAATTCTACTTAAGTTAAGTAAAATTACACTGTAAAAAAATTGATATTTATTTAAAAAACATTGGTAACATTATTATACATAATAATTGTAAGTTCTTTTAAGGGCTTACTTCTTTAATGAAATCTTCCTGATTAAATCATGTAATATTTCCTATTTTCTTTACATATTTATTACTATATACCACATTATGATGAGCAAGTAAGAAGAGATTGGTCTCAGTACTGGCATAAGCACAGTTATTGCTCATTGAGCGAAATAAAACACATCATGATTTTCATTGTGTCACCTACAGTCTGAACACAAGCACCAGTTAGCAACACCACAGTTTACTCTTCAAATGCAGCCCCATGCAAAGCATGCAATTTGAAAAAAAGATAATTTTTAAAATCATTTTTACATTGTATTTTAATGTGTTATGTCCATAGACATATATTGACAAAGACTATTCACAAGCTTCAAATTGTTTTACATTTTATGGAATAGCGTCACAACCACCAAGTTAAAAATCCATCTGTAAGATCTCATTCATTCAAGTCATCACTCAGTAGCATCTGATATTCAGTCACTATTTTGTCATTGAACGTATTTTGTATTTGGAGATGATTTATTATTATTAAAAAATATGGGTGATGACCTATGTGAGTGATGAAACGTCTTGAAATGAAAAGAAGCCCCATAAGATTTATGAGATTGTACTTTAAATCTGTCTTTCAAGTATTTCGTGATGGTTTCATGATTTTTTCTATTACATGTTGCCGATGACAGATTTAGCAAATCTTTTGTTCTGTTACTTTCATGAGCAATACAGACAAACCTGTCAAAGCAAATCTGCAGAAATACCCTTTCTCCCGTCTCAGGTGGTGAATGAGTTGACCTTGAAGAGGAGAGGTCACAGGTTGAGTTAAATCAGTGCTTCAGGACCGATGAAAGCTCAGGCTGTCAGACTGAACCAATGCCGTCCTATTTAAGAGCATCACATCACCAGTCATACACCTGCAGCTCTGATATTGGATTTCAGCTTCCAGACCAGAATGAAACCTGTCAGATAACTGGATTAGGTCACCACTCTGACACATGTACTATTTATTATCTCTTTATCTGTTGGTACACCTTTATAAATGAATTTATGGGGAACAAATAAATATTTTATTGGCTCAATAACAAATATCTTCATGTTGCACTCCTGTAAATGATTTAAATTCAAATAAATTATTAATTGTATTGTTTCTTGATTGAATATTTGTACCTGTGAGATCCAAACTAAAGTCTCAATCTAATGGTTTTCAGCATGATTTTAGTCAATATTTAAGCTATCAAGGTTATATTTTCACACTATGTTTTTTTAGGATGATTGTAGGGCTGTGTTTTCAGATTGGGTCACATTTCAGTTTTTTTTTAACAATCCATTTAAGGCTAAAGAGGCTTTACAAGAATTAATGCTTAAAATATCCATTGAGAAATCTAAATGGTGACAGAAAGAGAAAAAATACTGTAAGATGTTAAGAAAATAAATTCAAGAAATATTTTCTATAATAGGCTATGTCCTTTGCAAAATTATTTTTGCACTTTACATTTTAGGATACTAATGTCCAATGTATTAAAGACCTTCTTTTAAGAAGATTAAATGGCTAAACTCAAATAGTTTCCATTCAGAAAGTGCATTTGAATCATCTCTGTTTAGCCCTGGTAAAAAATAACAATCTCTTTAAAGGAAAACACCACAGTTTTTCAATATTTTACTATGTTCTTACCTCAACTTAGATGAATTAATACATACCTATCTTTCTTTAAATGCGTGCACTTTTAATCTTTGTACAGCGCTTCTTGAATGTGTTAGTATTTAACCTAGCCCCATTTATTCCTATAGCTCCAAACAAAAGTTTTATTTGTGTCACCATACTTACTCGTGTAACTACTCATGAAACAGTTCTTAAATAGGGAAAAAATGGAAGTGTTTGATGACATCTAAATTCATCCGATTGGATCCTAAGGAATGAATTGGGCTAGGCTAAATGCTAACACATTTACAGTGCGCTGTACAAAGATTAAGTGCATGCATTGAAAAAAGATAGGTATGTATTCATTTGTCTAAGTTCAGGTAAGAACATAAATATAATATTGAAAAACAGTGTTGTTTTCCTTTAAAAATAACATCTGGATCTGAGAGGTCAAGATCGCATTTATAAGTGATGGAGGAAAAACTGTTGTGTAACAATATATATGGCAGCTTAACAGTGAAGAATGCTTCTCTTACCAAACCAACAGATTTTAACAGCAAATATATATAATAAAAAGACAATAGAGGATGATCCCCAATATAGAGTATTGGATTTGCTGTTGCTTCATTCTCATCTAAAGCACGCATTTATAAAAAAACTGGTGGCACTTTATTTCCATAGTCCACTTACTATATGTAACTCAACCCATCTCATGAAGTGTGAATAGCTGTGCAATACATGTGCATATTACAGTCATTTTTACGTCATTTTATAAAGTTGTTTCTCAATTTCTTCCAGTTTTTTTAAACCATTGTCGCTTGGGTTTGGGGTTAGATTTGGGATTTGCTTGTGGGTGACATTTAATATATAGGTTTCTCCTTGTTTTGTCTATTTTAAAACCATAGTCGCTTGAAGTTGGCGTTAGAATTGGGGTTTGGATTAGGATGTCATTTTCTGTAACAAAAAGCTGTTCTAACCCCAAACCCAAGCGACCGTGGTAAAAAACAGAAAAATAATGAGAAACCAATACATAAAATGACACAAAAAGTGAAGAGTCCTATTTAGTTGAATGGGAAGGACTTGTATTGGTATGTATTGCACGAATTTTCACCCTGGGTGCTATTTATACTCATGAGATCTCATGAGAATGGGCTGATGTAACAATAAGTCAGAGTAGTAGACTGTCTGCTTTATATCAGCTAACACTTTATGATGCCTCAACAGACACTTTACTGCCTATAAGTAACTTTGCAACCATGTCAACTTATTCTGCTAACCCTAACCTATTTTTTCCCCAAATAACCATTTATTTCACACATTTTATAATCTGAAAAATTTTTGAGAAACAGAAAGGTGTTTCAGAACCATTTAGACAAAAAAGCTTCTTCTATGGCCTCGCAAATCACCTTAATTTTTATGAGTGCAAGCTTGGTCCTGGAGGGCCGGCTGGTGTCCTGACACCTGCCTGGACCTTTCTAATATGCTTCCTGAGACTTTAATAAGCTGCTTCAGGTGTGTTTGATTCAGGGTGGAGCTCTGCAGGACACCGGCCCTCCAAAACCAAGCTTGGGCACCCCTGCCCTAACCTTACCCCTAACAGTCTATTAAGGGAATAGTTCGGCCAAAAATGATATTAAACCCATGATTTACTCACGCCCAAGCTGTCCGAGTTGCATATGTCCATCGTTTTTCAGACAAACACATTTTCAGATATTTTAGAAAATGTTTTAGATCTTTCAGTAGATTAAATGTAATGTTACGGGGTCCACGTCCTTCAAGTCCAAAAAAAGTGCGTCCATCCTTCACAAAATAAATCCAAACGGCTCCAGGATGATAAACAAAGGTCTTCTGAGGGTAATCCGCGCGGTGTTGTTGTAGAAATATCCATATTTAAAACTTTATTAACGAAAATAACTCGCTTCCGGTAGCGCCGCCATCTTAGTCGCGTCCGCATTCAAGATCAGAGCTTTACGCAGCCTACGGAGGTTACTCTGCTGCTGCTCTGTGCCCCCGCCCTCCGAATTTGTCATAAGTCACTAAGAAAAGTGCGTACACTACGCTAATACTCTCTCCTGATTACAGAGGAGTCTAAGATGGCGGCGCTACCGGAAGGTATTTATTTTCGTTAATAAAGTTTTAATTAAACTTCACATTTAATTAACTGAAAGATCTAAAACATTTTCTAAAATATCTGAAAATGTGTTTGTCTGAAAAACGATGCATCTTGGACAGCTTGGGGGTGAGTAAATCATGGGTTTAATATCATTTTTGGCCGAACTATCCCTTTAATACTCTAATGAGAGTTACTTGATTTGTAGTTGCTAAGTTATTTTTTTAGTTAGTAGAATGTCTTAAAGGAGGGGTGCGTGATTTTTGAAAAAAAAAAACACTTTGGAAAAGGAAGTCGGGATATACCAAAACACACTTGTAGCCAATCAGCAGTAAGGGGCGTGTCTACTAACCGACATCGTTGCCTGGGTTGTGTATGTGTGGGGCGGGTCTATTAAAAGAAGGTCCAGATTCTATTGGGGTAGGGGCGTGTTTGTTTAGGTGATTTCAAATGTCAACATTGCCTTTCGGAGATCATGCACCCCGCCTTTAAGTGGATTTTCAAAATGCAATGTGAGCCATTTGTTAATAACAGCAACACTGAATTTCCATGCAAATATGCTAATAAAAGAAAGGGGACCAATGTATGCAAACTCTGCTTAGTTGCAGTTTTAGTTACTATTTAATCTAATGTGTGAATAAAGATAAACTTTAGTACAAAGTTTGGCTGGCTGAATCTATTAAAAACAGAGAGCACATTATCCACAGCACATCGGTCACACAGAGCTTTCTGCTATAAGACTGGGAAATTTATATGTATATGTTTATTAATATGTAATAACATGGTGAATGAAGTTATAAACATTTCAGGCATTTCATATTCTACTGCTGCAAAATCAATGCTTTTCTGATTTTGCCAAGTGGTTGATGTAAAAGTACATCAATTATTTCTAACCATATTCACACTACCACATAACCGATATCGGCCAAATACCCAAATGTGTGTTGGCTTTTCCGAAATGACATAATAGTGTAAACACTGTAGTGTGTTGTGATAATTACTCTAGACTCGTGTGATGTCTGCAGAGGCACAATGTGCTAGGTCACTGTAAAAGAAAGCAATGGTTCATTATTTCCTTGCATTCACAGGTGAGAGTGTGTTCATTTCAAATTCAGTCGTTTTCTGTTCCTGAGCCTTCAGCGGCCCTAGAAACCTGCAAACCACAGCAGAATCCCAGAGGACAGAAGAAAGAGATAGTTCCATAGTGTGAACCTGGGAGAAATAATGAGGGAGTGATAAAGAGAAAAGGGGAAGAGAATAGATATAATGAAGGAGGTGATGGTTTACCTTCTGTTCCATCTGCTCGGAGAATCAGTGGACAGCAGGACTGCTCTCTCTCTCTCTTTCTCTATGACCTGAGAAAGTCTGGGATTATCCACCCTTGCAGATCCCTAAAAAGCTAATGAGTTTAATGAGAAGGAAAAGTCTATTTGAGACTTATCACGGGCCTAAAAAGTCAGTATTGTTATGGCATATAGGTAAGCAATTGGGGACAAATAAAACCGAAATTAAAGTCATTGATTGCAGGGAATCTCTGCAAAGCTCTCCAAGAACCAATGATGTTTCACCAGGTTTGAGCAGGTAAGTGTACTGTAAATGAGATTTACAGTAAGAGTTTAGTTTTGGGGTGTTATATGACATGTACATGTTCTGAACAGGCATTGTGAGGTTCACCCACACAAATGTAGGAGAGTGTGGAGGCAGGAGGATGCGGATCCAGAGGCTGTTATGAACACAAGTGTCAGTCTTGATATGAAAATATGAACTAACTCTAGTTCAGCAGCAGAAATGAACACCATTAGTATAACATGATTTGTTTTTTCCACTATTAATTTATTTTGGGGGTATGCTGACAATTGTAGTGGATCTCAAGGTTTCAATCCACTGTACATATTGTACATAAAATAACCAGTGCAAGGATTTGATGCATTTCTTATTATACATTATTTGGTCGTTTTAAGTGTGTTGAACCAAAAATTAAAGGGACACTCCACTTTTTTTGAAAATATGCTCATTTTCCAACTCCCCTAGAGTTAAACATTTGATTTTTACTGTTTTGGAATCCATTCAGCCGATCTCCTGGTCTGGTGGTACCATTTTTAGCATAGCTTAGCACAATCCATCGAATCTGATTATTAACATCGCGCTCAAAAATAACCAAAAAGTGTTTTGATATTTTTCCTATTTAAAACTTGACTGTTCTGTAGTTACATTGTGTACTAGGAAAGACTGATAGAAAATTTTCTGAGCCGATATGTCTAGGAACTATACTCTGATTCTGGCGTAATATTTAAGGACTTTGCTGTCGTACCATGGCGGCAGTAGGCGCAAATGATACTACACAGTGGCCGAAAATAGTCCCCTGCTATTACAATTTATCAGAGGGACTACTTTCAAGCGCTGCATAATATCATTGGGCCTGCTGCAGCCATGTTACGGCAGCAAAGTCCTTGATTATTACGCCAAAATAAGAGTATAGTTCTTAGCTATATCTGCCTAGAAAATCACAACTTTTAATTTTCCGTCGGTCTAAGTACAAGAAGAAGAGTCAAGTTTTAAAAAGGAAAAATATCGAAACTTTTTGGTTCTTTTTTTAGCGTGATGCTAAATGGTCTAATCAGATTCAATGTATTATGCTAAGCTATGCTAAAAGTGGTACCGCCAGACGGATATCAGCTGAATGGATTCCAAAACGATAAAAATCTAATCTTTAATTCTAGGGGAGCTGGAAAAATGAGCCAAAAAAGTGGAATGTCCCTTTAAGAAAATGATAGATAATAACAGTAAGTTTTCTCTAAATGAACATTTTGCTATAATATGCTAAAGTGAGTTTCTAATATTTATAGATTTTTCTATATGCAGTATATATTGTCACCTATTTTTCACACGGATAGTTGTAAGAGAGTACTAGTTAACCTAACCCGTCTCATAGTGCAGAGCACAGGATCTAACCTTGTCGCAAGTGAAACATAAGCAACAATGTTGTCAGCAGAAAGACACTGATCTCCATCAGCAGTTTGTCTGTCTACATACAGGGGACAATAATAGAGAGGCAGGGAGGAGTTGTCTTGGGAAAAGTCATCCTTCTTTTCTCGAACACTAACCCAGAGCGGTGGGAAATAGGAAGGCTTGGGTGAGAGAGCTTCTTTAAGACATCCAGTCCCTGGTTCCCACAGCGCCCCCTGCAGTTCCAGTCCAAACAGACATGCACCATTTTGGGTTGGAGCGGATGGTGATGCTGTATCTTTAAGCACCTGAGTGATAAATAAACAACATGGATACGTTTGTCTCATCACTGGTAACACAATTTTTCCCAAATACTTTTTTTTACCTGGAAATGCAAAGAGAAAACGCTGATATCTTTCTTTAGGGTGTGAGCTACATCTCTGATGAGGGCTACCAGAAAGCCTTTGGGATAAAGAAAGGCTGACAATTGATAAGCATGAGGCAAAATGCTGCTTGACTCCTCCCACAGGTATAACCCCAGCAGGTCTGCTTGAGTCTCTAGACGTGAGAGAGCTGCTGATGTCAGATATGCAAGAGTGGAGCTTTTTATGTTATATTTATCCAAAAGCATGAGCGACACCAGTTTGTCCAGACGCTCCAATTCTGCCAGAAGGAAATGATACAGAGGACTAAGATATGAAGATCCAATTTCCACTCCAGTGTACGTTTTCCTCTTTTTCAACTTGTCTTGCAATATTCGTAACCTTTCCAAACCCTGCTTGTATTCGGTAAGTTCTTGTGGTTGCATTTTAAGACTGATGTCTCCTCTGATATCTCCATAGATGCTCTGTGATTGATTCAGTTGAATGTTGAGGGTTTGACTTCTTAGTTTTATCAGTTCACCTGCCATACTTGGACTAAAGCCTAGGATTATTGGGTCAGTGCTGTCTGTGATGCATTGAATACGATGACTCAAGTCTTTCAATAGGGATTCAGCATCTGCAGAAATATCCAGTATACAGTTTTGGTGTTATGCATGAGACTAAGCATTTATGAACCAAATAAATATTATTTTTTATTGGATGGTGTGTGTTTGCATACCAAAACTTCCTTTAAAGTTAAAGACATCTAAAAGATTGTGTGGGCCACGGCCCCACGATGCAAATGGCTGTCTGAGACATACAGCAACAACAGACTGCACAGCGGCTAGATCAGCATGGTCTGACACATGGGCGCCATAGACTAGATGACCTGTGGAGACAGCAGATTACGCCAAAAATCACTTTTATTATTGTTAGCTAATTGCTAACAAACTATTTAAAATTTAACTTCAATTGAAGAGTTCAGATGCAAAACCCTCTAAGTGTGTCTGACATGTTTTCTTGTAAATAAGCATTTTTTTTATCAGGCTCTTATGTTTATGTTCAGGATTTTAACTTCAATGACAATGAAAATGTTCTTAGTCAGTAACTGGAATGCCTTATTTTCCACAAATGTCACTTTAGTTATTTCACTGTCTTTCGCTGCAAAACCCTCTAAGTGCAAAACGGTAATAATCAAATGTTTTACTCTAGGGGAGATGAAAAATTAGCAAAAAAATGGAGTGTCCCTTTAAGAAAATTTGTTACATAATAACAGTAAGTTTGGTAATGAAAAGTTCTTAGTCAGAAACTGATGCCTTATTTTCAACAAATGTCACTTTAGTTTTTCACTGTTTTTCGCTGCAAAACCCTCTAAGTGCATGCAAGGGATTTTGGCAAAAAACGCCAAAAAAAAACTAGCAAAAAACAGTTGCAAAATCACTAAAGCAGCAACTAGAAACATTGCAAATAATGAAAGAATGTAAAAATGATAAAACTGAAGCACATATTAGGAGGAACTGTGATGCATGTGGGTGCCACTTTCGAGTTGTATTCAGGTCCAAGTACTCACAAGGGACCCAAGTTTGATTCACTGTCATTTCACATTCGTTTTTCAGTTTATTTGAGGTCTTTCCTAAATAATCGGCATGGCGTTTCAACAAACAGGTATTTCTAAATGGCCTGAGGCTGGGATTAACTCTTTCCCCAGCATTGAGGAGTTATTTCGTCAATTAAGAGAAAACGCTTCCCTGCCAATGACGAGTTTTTATGGCAATCCATATTTCCGCTATTATCCATAAGGTCGTTCTCTTATCCAACTTATAAAACACTGAAGCATCCACTGATCAAAATCAGTAACAAAAGTTATTTTCAAATATACAAAACGTTAAGCAAAAAGCTGAGATAATTGCATTTTTGTAAAGGCCTAATCATATTTGAGAGCTGACTAAAGAGAACAAATGAAGATAGAATGAAACATTTATTTTTAAAGCAAAGGAGCTGTTCTTTTATTTGATATATTGTATGTTTGTGTATTTAAAGGTGCAGTGTGTAAATTTTAGCTGCATCTAGTGGTGAGGTTGCGAATTGCAACCAATGGCTCAGTCCACTGCTCACCCCTTGCTTTTGAAATGCATAGAGAAGCTACAGTAGCTGCCACCGGACAAAACATGTCTTCTTCGGAGACAACTTAGTAAAAAAGTTTGTCCGTTAAGGGCTTCTGTAGAAACATGATGGCGACTTCCATTTAAGGGGACCCTCAGTGCGCAGATAAAATGTCTCTTTCTAAGGCAATAAAAAAAACATAACAGTTCATTATGAAAGGTCTTTATAAACCACTGATAATATAGTTTTGTATATTATTCTGCATTTCTGTCAAGAGATCCTTCTAAAAATTACACACTGCACCTTTTAAAAAAGAACATTTTCAGGAAGGCATTAAACTTTTGTGAAAATCCTAAAAAATTCTGGTGCTGGCTGGCAACTTTTTTTAAACGCTGTCGGGAAAAGAGTTAAGTAGCTTTGAAGCCGAAGTATTTGATAAATGTATAAAACAAGCCAAAAGCATTAAGGTTAATATCATTATCTTCAGTAATAAGATAATGATGAAGTTGGCATTTAGCGGCCTTTGCATCTTCAATTCTTCTCATTGGAGTCATGCAGTAATATGCGTACAATGGAAGCCTATGGGGTAAGTCATTTTAGCAGCTCAGCACTACATTTAAAGCTGTACATGTCACAACAGTACCTGCTATGTACTCTAATGCTCCAGATGGGTCACTACAGCGTTTGGTTATACGGTCATGTGCATCAATCAGAGCAAGCAGATCTTCATGAGTCCTACAAAAAAGGCTTAATGTAAAAATGTTTCTGTAAAAACATCTCTGTATCCTGCATTGATGTGTGCTGTAGCAAATCCTCACCAGAGGTAAAGTTGCCCTTGGGCCAGGTGTTTGAATGCTTGTCTCTGCAGCAGGACAGCATGCAGGACAGCACATTGCAGATGAGATCTCACAATGGTTTTAGTATGTGCAGAAGATGAGAAAGAGTTTAATGCAAGCAGCGTCTGTTTCACTGAGGACCACAATTCATCCTTCAGGTCCCAGGAGGAATCGCACACCAAGTGCAAGGCACAGATCCTGACAGCAGCTGTATCAGATGATAGATTATAAACATCAGTGAGTATATAGCAAACTCCTCAATTACATTTTGAAATAAATGATTTGCAATCACAACTTTTTCTTACAAGAAATATGCTACTTTGAATTCAGACTTTTTAGATATAGTCCATGGGTTTCAAGGGACTTTGAATGTAGACTATGTGTCAGTCTTAAACATGATGCAATCATCTGTATATAATGATAGACATTTCACAGATCTCAGAACATCACCTACCTGGGATTGAGTTTGGCTTGTCACCTTTGGTTATGAGCCACAGTCTGAAATGAGGATGCACAAGTGTTCCTTCACTTTTTAATAAAGCACCATCTAACTCCAGATCTCTCATATGTCCTAAGGTTTAAACAGATAGAATGTTTGTTATTATATGTGAGGTCCTGTATGTTTGGTTTACAGGGTTTGTCATTACCTTTGCAGGAGACTAATTGTGTTAACTTATCAACAACTCTGACATCCCAACAGTCAAGTAGATGACAGTTGTTCAGGACAAGCCAGTGTCCATTCTGGACAGCACTGTCCAACGCTGAGAGGACAGCATTTCGATGGCAAACAGTGCCAAAAGAAATGACAGTCACCTTTACCTGTTGACATTTATGACAAGCTGGTACATTGTGGCACATAATTTAAAGGTACAATCATATACAGTACATTATATTGCAAAAATGCATCAATAAATACACAAAAACAATAAACCTAGATTACAAAGAAGTGACATAAAAACTGATTTATTTATGGGAGCATGCATTAATTAAATAAAAATGAAAACCAAAGACCATATTAAAAAAATGTAATAAAGCTTTTTTGACAAGGCTTTTTTATGTGATGATGCCATAAAACCCTTTTATTACATGGCTCATTGGAATGCTTGATTCTGATTGGCCAGTCGTGACATTTGCAGGCATGTTATTCCCAGATAACAACCGCTCAAAACAAATAACATATGGTAACCAGGGTGCTGCAAATCATTTTAATTTGGTCAGTTTAAAATTACACAGAAATTAAATATAAATATGTATTTTAATAACATATATGACAGCAATGACTGAACTAGGGATGCAGAACGATTAATCACGATTAATCTTTGGCAGAATAAAAGTTATCATATATGTGTGTGTGAACTGTGTATAATAATTATGCACACATGCATGTATAATTTTAAGAAAAAACATATATATACATATATATATATGTATATATGTGTGTGTATATATATATATATATATATATATATATATATGTGTGTGTGTGTGTGTGTGTGTGTGTGTGTGTGTGTGTGTGTGTATATATATATATGTATATATATATATATATATATATATATATATATATATATATATATATATATGTGTGTGTGTGTGTGTGTGTGTGTGTGTGTGTGTGTGTGTATGTATATATATATATATATATATATATATATATATATATGTGTGTGTATATATATATATATATATATATATATATATATATATATATATATATATATATATATATATATATATATATATATATATATATATATATATATGTATATATATATATATGTATGTATATATATATATGTATATATGTATATATATATGTATATATGTATGTATATATATATATGTATGTATATATATATATGTATATATGTATATATATATATGTATGTATATATATATATGTGTATATATGTATATATATATATGTATGTATATATATATATGTGTATATATGTATATATATATATGTATATATATATATATATATATATATATATATATATATATATAATAAATGACACAGAAATATACAGACAAACCATTACAGTTCACATAACTGAAATTTGCACTTACCCCTTTCTTGTCTGCTTGGTACTTGGCAGCTTGTTGAATCAAGTGGATAGGATGGATGCTCATATATGCGTCTTGGCTTTTGTTGGGCAGTCGTACAACCACAGGTCCTATATTTTTGGACAGAAGCTGGGACAGCTCTTCTGGATAGCCAATTGGAGGGCCTCCAGCAACAAGTGGATTTGCCAAATAACCTTGTGCACAGGCTGTAAGATCTTCTCCCACAGCCATTAACCAATGAGGGCACAGCGTCTTCCAGAGAATGGCACGCTGCATGGTGGATAAATGTGAGTGAGATGGACAAGGGACAGGTCCAATCACAGTGGAGGAAGGAAAGCGGAAATACTCCTGCCAGAGCTTGGATGAACTGCTCAGGGATGATACAAGACCCTTGAAGGGTGCAATCGTCTCTAAAAGATAAATATCAGCCTTGGCGTGTGCTGGGATCCAACTCGGCAGCTCGGGGACAGACTGTGTGGATAGTGATAAAATGCATTCAGAAGATTTCCAATGGCTTAATTCTCGGAGAAAAGCAACTCGCTCAATCTCGGAGCAGCCCTCATTGTGCACGATAAGCGCAACGGATACCAATAATCTGAGTAATGCTGCGTGACTCTGAAACATGCAGGGTTTATACTGAGAAAAAAAATTTGACACAATCCTGTTGGTAATCTCAACTCTGACTGTTCTCTCCATTCGTTCATGAACGCTCACGTCTGAGCTCCTCTTTGATAAAGATGAACGCAAAGTTTGAAGGAAGTGGCGTAGGGTGAAAAGATAACTGGTTGAAAGTTGGGCCACATCCTGCAGAGCATTGTAAAGGTCTGTGCCAAGCTTAGCTACTCGATAAAATTCTGCCATTAGGGATTTGTGGCGATCTATCTCCTGGGAGAGCTCTTTGATTCTTGCTTCAAGGTCATGAGAGATACTCTGACATGTGTACACGAGGGGGAGGAATTCAGGATCTTGGAGCAGTGGTGTGGAGGTATGCATGACATACTCCATCAAGGAAACCTGCAATGGTATTACTGTTAATAATACATTTATTTTCCATGTACTGTAAAAACAGATCAATAATTCTTTATCATCTAACCTTGTTCTGAGAAAGCTCGTCTTGAAGTGTCTGTTTTTCGGTTTGCAATTGGCAGTGCAGGGTCCACAGTTTACACCACTCTGACTTCATCAGTTCTGCCAGAATAAGATCTTGCACTTCAGTTGTGCTCAAATAAAGACTGATTATTTGCACCTCATCTAGGAATGAAGGGTCAATTTCTAGCAAAACAAAAAAGATATATGGAAGAAAAAAAATAAACAAGTCAATAACACAGACTAACTGCCTTAAGCATATTGTAAATCTGTTCTAAAACATAGTGAACTACCTACACTATCAGACAACAGGTACAATAAGGTACAAAAGTGGTCACCTGGGAGGTACCTTTTAAAAAAGTACTTTTGTGCCTAAATGGTACATATTAGGACCTTTTTAAAAGGTACTGTCCCAGTGACAACTCTTGTACCTTTTTTGTGAGACTGTACAACATAAGGTGATCTGATGATCACAAAACTCACAAGTGATCAGGTGAGACAAAATGTATTTAGACTTGGTAGTAAAAGAAGGGTCTCTAATTTCGTGCATGCATACATTACTCAGTTTTATTGTTTATTGCTTATTAATAAGTAAGGAATAATTGACAACAGGCAGTTAAATTATAAGAAAATAATGCACACCCAAGGTGGTAATGTGGCACGACGCAAAGCGGAGTGCCGTTACACCATGGGTGTGCATTATTTTCGAATAATTCAAAGGACCGGAGTCAATTATTCCTCTTACACCACGGTTATGATAAACATTGCTCTAGTGCCTATTTTTATGACATTTGACAAAGTCAGGTGTGCGTTTATCAAAAAATAATCAACACCCATGGAACATTTCTCAGCCAATCAGAATACAGCATTCAACAGCCCTGTGGTATAAATAAAGATAAAGCATAAAAACATATTTGGAAAAGTAAATTTACTGCATCAAGCATTGTAGAAAAATAATGGTGACATGAAAATAATCAATTGATTATTATGGAATGTACACATATACATTGTTATAAAAAATTGTCAAAATAAGCACACCAGCCATCACTGTCTGGGGCAGTACCCTTTAAATAGGTCTTAATACGTATCATTAGGTACAGATATGTATATATTTGGTACATTTAGGGTACTAATAAGCTCTCTTTGGTACTAATATGTACCTCTGAAGTACTAATATGAACTTTTTTTAAAGGCTACAACGTGGTGACAGCTGGGGTACACATTTTGACAATTTTTCTGCTTTTGTTTTTCACTAATTATGTGTGCCTTTTCTTTTTATTAGACTGTGCTTTGCAATAAGTCAGACATTAAAAGAAACGCTGGTCAAAAAACAGATTTTTTTTCTATAAAGAATTCCAAATCAGACACTTATAAAGTTTTTCCGTTTTTAATTTTACAACTGATTATCTATATAGCAGCAATACAGCACTTGTCATTATCAAGACAACCCAGGAAGCATTTTTGCATTTAAAAGATGTCTAATAGTCGTCCAAACACAGCGCAGATGTTTGGTTTAAAACAAGACTAAATAAGAATTTAATAGACGTCTACCTAGAGTCCATAAATAAATAAAATTAAATAAAATAATTAATTAAACTAAACACCTTGTAATCACTGTTAACTTTGCTTTCATGATGGAATATCATACATCTTGCAAGTTATTTTGGCAAAAACAATATGTAACCAAATTCAAGTTTATTTTAGCTAGTAGTGGTTTACTTATAGCCAGACTACAGTATATCAAATCTTACCCTATAATAGTGGTGACGATGGCTATTGCTTGCTGGGAACGTATTCATTTTCTAAATAGTCTTACCATTTATTACAGCTGGAACTGTCAGGCAAGTGCTCATAAAGAGACGAAAGTCAGGATGAATGGCTTTGACTGAGTGGCTCTGACCGGAAAAAACAGAAGCTGTTGTTTGAACAAACGGCTGAAGAATTTTTATGTTTGCCGCTGCTCGCTCAATATGTGTCACCAATACTCTCAGACCTGCAGTGAATAACAGCCAAGATTAGTTTAAATCATCCAAAGTGTAGATTTAAAAATGATGAAACTCAAGATAAAATAACATCAAGGTCAGGAAAGAACATTGTGTAGACGTCTGACCTTCGTCTGCTCCGTGATTAAGTTTATCAAGTAACTCTGGATCATCAGCAGAAACTATAATTCCAAATGTATCCTCATAGCTTTTTTCACTACCTCCTACAAGTGATTTAAAAATAAAGTGAATTTTTAGAGATATTTTCTGAGCTGTACAGCAAGACATAGGAGTCTAATTCTTACCTGCACGAAACAACGTCTGAGAGTTAAGTTCCTCATGTTGATGTACATCGGCCAATAAAGGCCAGCGCTGAACCCAATCAGCTCTGTGTCCCCACAGTACGACACTTCGGACTAAATCAGCACAATCTCCACGAATGAGGCACAGATCTAACCCAAGCACCCGATTCAAGGCCATTTGAAATGTCTTACTCACAGGAATGGGCATAGCGTCTGAGTGTAAAAGTGTATCTGAACCCTCTGGGTTCATGTCTGTGACACCAGTGAAACAAAGTTTGTGCCACTTCTCCAGCAGTTCCTGTCGAACATCAGGCCTAAATGGACCCAAGTATGTCATAGTAGCTGCCAAAATCAGGGCATCACCTGGAGTGTTATGACGGTACACTTTTGCTTCCTGTAAGAAATGGTTTCAAATTATTTGCACATATACATTGCTTAGTTTGTCAAATTATTTATAAACAAATTGGACTTTTTGTCTATGTCTACGACTGCTTTGTGACCCAGTCTGTGAAAATCCAGCTAAAGTAATTTTTCTGATTTACAATTTAGAAAAATAACGTCAATATCGTAATTATTGACTGATTAAGATCATGTCAAGATTGTAATTCAAGTGAAATTCCTGGCCAAAATTAAAAAAATTTAAATTTCATCAATACAAGGAAAGCTGTTTACCAACAGTGGCGGCTCGTGACTGCTCATCCGAGGGCCGCAAATTCAAAATATGTGTTCGGAGTGTCATGTGAACCATGTGCATCACGTGTTTTGTCAAAATAAGTGCCTGCTGCACGCTTGTCAAAACCGTTTATGATAAAAGAGACGCTCACGGTCACAAAATACACGCAAGACACTCCCTTAACACTAAACTCTGATTACACATGAGATTATGCAAGTATCTGCCAAACGGGAGCATCTCTTTTATCATAAACCCTTTAGACGCGTCTGCAGCAGGCACTTATTTTGACAAGACACGTGATGCACATAGGTTCACTCGACGCGCCAAACACACATTTTGAAATTACGAACGAGACACATGATGGGCTACATATATGTTATGACGAACTTCGTATCGAGCGCCATCGAGAAAGAAGTCGCACCGGCCGCCACTGTTGATCAAGCTATTTTATTGGTCTGTATACAGTAGCTACCTTTTCTGCTAAATACCAATCTTCAATGTAACGTTCCACCGGCCTTAGAGCAGCAGATGACTTCCTCTCATCTTCTTCTTCTGTGCTAAGCTCAAGCTTCAGCAACTCCATGTCTTGTCTGTTAACCTCTTGCTGTTTCTCCAATTCTTCTAGATTTTCACCTGCTGACACTTCTTGCATCCTGGCAACGCTCAATCTCGCTCGAGTTTCAGTCATAAGTTCATCTAAATGATGCTTTTGAGCCTTCATTGGGGCCATGCGTTGCTGTACACAAGCATACTGGTATATAGCTCCCAGCCAGCGACACAAGGACTCACAAGCCCGACTTGCATCTCGCACAAAGCTCGGGTGAAAGCTTGGTGCCTGCACGATTTGCCCCAATGTTTTAATCGTCTCATCACTTAATGTAGAGCAGTCAAAAAATTCCAGTTTCTGGTAAAGTACAGTACAAATAGAAAATATTAAGAACATTATTAAAACCATATTTTGTTAGTGAAACTTTTCATATGGTTTAGAAGGTTACCTCCAAGAAATTAGGCTGCATTAAAAGCTGTTTGCTATTTTCCCAGCCACATGGATGGTTGAATAGCATGCATATGACATCTATGACCGCGACAACTCCATCAGGGGGTATCCTGTAATGACGTACCTCATCCAAGTCAGACTGGCTCAAAGCCTGCAGTGCCTCCACTGCTGCCTGGAACAGCGGGCTTGCCTGGGAAGAACCAGAAACAGACTAAATATATCCCATTACAGTGATGTTATGTACATTATCACATGCATGTTGATCAGATGGGGTGTGACCTGTTTAAAAGCATCTTGAACTTGCTGCTGAACTTGATGTGACTGATTCTCTAGCTCGGAAAGTCGCTTCTCTTCCAGTAAATTTTGCAGACGGGTTTGATCCCAAATTTTGTTGGCAGTGTCCAAAGAGACTTGCAGCTGCTCCAGACACTACAAAACATTATACATAAATACATACAATGGTAAGGAAAATTACATCATCCTAATAAAATGTCCAGCATATCATCACTGTCGCTGAAAAGTACCTTTTGTTTTTCTTTACATCTGGCTCTTAAACTCAGAACTTCCTCAGAGTGCCTTATTGTTGTGTCGGTCATGCTCTTAACACTTGCTAAAACCTTTACCAACCTAAACCGTAATAAAGTGTTAATAAACATTTTTGATGTCACTTTAGATGGTACATACTAACTAAAGTGTTTGACCATATTTACATAGGCGTTAACAGTAATCCTCACCGGTTATCCCGAATGCTGTTTTGCTCAGAAAGGTGCCGTTGGAGACAGACAAACTGAACCATCAGCTCTTTGAATGATCGAGGACTAAACGGTTGGAAATTAAGCTGTGTGACGGCATATTTTGTAGCTGACAGATGTATTTCTGCCATTACCTGAGACATACTAGCCACTAAGTTATCCTTGGCAACTAAAAAGTGCACAAGCACAAAAATAAAGAACAA
Source organism: Paramisgurnus dabryanus (assembly GCF_030506205.2). NCBI lineage: Eukaryota > Metazoa > Chordata > Actinopteri > Cypriniformes > Cobitidae > Paramisgurnus > Paramisgurnus dabryanus. The sequence continues at coordinate 23,307,931 of NC_133350.1, read as the reverse complement.
TGGTTCAAAACAATATATTTATTTACCAAATTATAAAATTACATTTAGATTTTTATTCGACAGACTTACCTGTATTGTTTGTCTCAGGTACATGATGACTGTCTTTTAAATGATACAAGGCACTTTCAGCTAAAGCCTTAGATGTCCAAGGTTGGTACACATCTACACAACAACAGAGACTCAAAGCCTTAGTGATATGCTTCTCCATAACTGAAAGATTTTCAGGTTGTTTTGCTTTGTTGTCCAGGAGGAGAGGATAAAGCTGGAACACATGCATATTGCTCTGGATGGTTTTGTAATACCTGAGCATAAAGAAATTAAAAACTGTGTAAAACATTATGTTTTAACAACATATCAAGTACAAAATGCAAACACAATTAGATCCCAAGCTTAAAATTTTACCATAGACAACATCATTTGTGTATGATCGCTGTCAAATTTAAGTTATATAAAATGAAATGGTATATATCATACATTTCAACCAGCTGATCATCCATCAACTTGCAGTGTGTTTTCTTCATCTGCATTTTCATCTTCAGAATCAATTTCTTTAGGTCCTGATCTGAGTAAAGCCCAGGGACAGTTCCATTCGCCATCATTAACAAAAGTTCATCCTTAACAGCCTGGCTGGTATCCTCATGAACCAATACAGCCAAATGTCTACCACCCACCCCGATTCGACTCCCAATGTCTTTCAATATTTCCTTCAACGTGGCCTCATTTCCAGGATGAAGCTCGATTAGTTGGTATCCCAACAGAGTGGCTGCTAGGCGTACCATGGACTTTCTGCCTGTTTTTCTTGTTGCTCCAAACAGAGCTCCGTGTCCACCAGGAATGAGAAAAGCTCGGAGGATATGTACAAGCTGATATACATTCTGATGATTCACAGCCCATCTGGGGATACTGTTAGCAGACTTGTCTTCTTTGCTTTTGAGAGCACAAACCATCTGATCTAGCAGTTCTTCAGGGTCTCTTTCTTGATACACAGAGTTGCGTTTAAAATCATAAAGTATGTTGTTTAGTGGCTCACAAAATTCTGGAGAGAAGACAACATTCTGGATGGATGAAGCAAGTTCTTGCAGAAACTGAATGATCATTTTTGGGGAGATCTTTTTATAAGTTGTTGGAGGGACATGTTGAGTGAACAAAGCAAAGGATTCATTCGGAGACTCAGATTTATCCTCTAATGTTGCTGGTTCACTTTTAACACTTTCATTTTCTTTTAATTTGTTCTCTCTGTGTAACAATGCCTCCTCGTCATCTTCTTGACTACATAAGCTAGAGCTCCTCTCTAAAACCTGCTCTGTCTGTTTTGAGTGGATTTCTCCCATTCCAAGCAAGGGAACATCATTCTCTCGTAGCTGGATATTGGTTAAAATAACTTGTTTGTTCAGATTACATGTGCTTATAGCAGATGATCTATCCACAGGGTTGGAAATATCTACCAGGGATGTCTGATATTCAATACACATCCTAGTTCCATAATTCTTCTCAGAAACCTTGGCTACAACTGAAATAAGTTCTTGGCATGCCTCACTTGAAGTTAGGCGATCACCGAAGGTACGTAAACATTCATGCATCCACAGGCGAGTAATATTGAGTTCATGTGCTACAGGACCAAAAACAGCTGGAAGAAATATAGTTTTCTCAGTTGAAGAGAATTTTTTAACACCCTGACTACTTTGAAGATGCTTTGGGGCATCAAGCCTTGGCCTCCAGAGGCACATCCCTTGAAATACTTTGTAAATATCATGCAAAGAATACATAGTGCTTAGACAGTGCATAGAAGTAGCAAAATGTTCACGCACAGCAAGGTACACGTCAAGAGTTGAAGTAATGATGCTATTTGCCATGTCTGCAATACTTAGCATGAGTTGTGTTGCTTTCAGCCATGATTGCAATTTCGAGGAATGCATAGAAAACAAGACTTCCAAAGTCATGCTGGGGAGAGCCAAGCTGGTGAACAGTCGAAGAAGTCGTGGGGAAATGTCAATGTTGTTGCTTACATGAGGAGCACTGCAAGTGCCTAGATAATCAACGGCTTTTGATTGGAACAACTTAAAGTGGGTGCCGTCAGTACTCAACACTTCACCCCTTGAAATACTCTGACGCAACATCTCGAGAGTCATTGATGTTTTTGCATCTGCAAAAGGCAAATAGAGAAAAGGGGAGTGAAAACATCAACATTGCATAGAAAATAAACCGAACATACTCATGAAACTGCTTTTACCTTGTTTAAAGACTCACCAAATTCTGCTTCATGAAGGTCATCGATGAACATAAGAAAGTTTGACCGCTTTAAGAATCCCATGTTGCTCAGTTGAGTCTCGCGGTATCTCACTTTCTCAAAAGCCTTGTGAAAGTCAGAAGACCGAAGACCTGGACCACCTGGTAAATGCAAATGTGGTCTTGCCTGTGATATTAAAGACTTGCACAGCATTGTTTTACCAGAGCCAGATTCTCCCACAAGAAGTGCTGGTTGATGAGCATCCAACAGCATGTCCAGAAGATAAGCATGTTTTTCATACTATGTCAGGAGAACAAGACCAAAAAAGTAATTCCTACAAACTTTGATGGTAACAAATACTGTATGAGAATGGCAAAATGCAAACCTGAGATACAGTTCGCAACAGCAGTGGACTCTTTCGCTTGGTGCAGTTAATAAAATTGGTTGTGTCACCCATTTCTTCATTGAATTCAAAGAAATGATCAAATACTGTGCCATCAGGTGGAGTGTCAACTTTGCAGTGGCTCTTGTATAGGACCTCTCGTGCAAAAAGATCAAATTGCGGCCAGTGTCTAAAATGAGAACATAAGATATAACCTCCAATATAATAGCTATATCTATGAACATCTATTCATATGTATCGCACACATACCTAGGGTGTAAATGCCCTCCAAATCCCCAAATGTAAGCCACACAAAAAAGGTTTCTTGCGGGCAAACCCCATTGAATAGGAGTCATGGCATCAGAGCAGTGTGGTTTGATGACTGCATTATCTTGTAAAGAGAGTTTTATTTTACAGTGTATAAGTTATAGTAAGAATACTTCTATATGGAAAGACATTGCAAATAGTCTTTGTATAAATGAAGTGAAATACTACCTGTTGTTTCAGTTTCCCTTGAAGGACAACCTAAGCCTCCTCCCTTTCCAAAATGTTCCAAAAGGGCATTAAGAATTCTAAAAAATGACATCACTTCCTGCAAACCATCTGCAATCCAAGATGACGGATTTCCTTCATTTTCAACCCTGGCCATTACTAAAGAATGTCTCTTGTTTTTGAGAAACATGACAGTGTCTGTAAAAAGGTTTTTAGCCAGGTGTCTCCACATCTTCAGGGTTACCTGGTCCACATTATGTTTGATAGAGAGCACATCCATCTCACTCTCCCACACTGTCTTCCACAGATTCTCTCCAGAAACGTATACTAGTTTGCACTGTGTCAATACAGACGGATTTGAATCACCAATGTCGGTGATCTCAGAAAGTATTTTCAGCTTCCCACTTGATGGTTCAATTTTCTCTCCTGATGAAAGTCGAAGATAGGGATTGTCAAGATTACAAAGAGTACTTAAAGAGTCTAACCAAGCAAACTTGCCCAGTGGATCACCATCCAGCACAATCCATTTAATGCTTTGATTTTGGACTTTCTTCTTTTTGCTTTTGAAAGGAGGAATGACCAATGGCTGTTCTAAGTGTCTTAATGCTTTACAGAAAGCTCCATCAAACCAGGTGTTGTTTTCCTCACAGAAACCGCCGAAAAACTCTTTGTGGGACAAGGTATGTGGGAATAAGACTTCTGTGCTAACTGAGGTCCAACATGGCATAGAGGAATGATGTTTGATGTCAGTGAAATCTTCAGGATCATGAGATTCAACCTCCACAGCCCTTGAAAGTTTTTGAAGTGCATTTGCAAGAACTTGATACAAAGTTGTTTTACCACTACCTGCTGGTCCAACAAGCAGTACAACATTGGAGAGCTTCAAAGCTTGATACAAGATCAAAACATTGTGAAGCATTTGTGCATCTGTATAAAATCCTCTTTGCTGGAACTCATCTTTCACTGCATTTCCAAGGATGCTTTGCTCTTTCTCATCTGTTCTCAACTTTTGTAGACCTGTAAAGCACTTTGCTTTTGGAAATATTTCCTCAAATATTGTATTGAACTGTAACAGTCTCTTTGGATCAGAGAAAGTGTATTGCATTACAGAAAGAACTCCTCTAATTGATGCATGTTCCTCTAACTCTTCATTAACAGTTGCATTAGACATGGACTTAAAGTTTAATGAATAGTTATCGACTTTCTCTGGCATTGTTTCAAGTGGAACTAGTGTTGTACCAGCAGAACCGGTCCTGTTTTGTCTACAGATGATGTTCTTATAAGTTTCTCTCAGTTGACAATCATGATGCAGATGTGTTGCAGATGCAGCAAGCACATTTTTGAGAAGGCCAAGCCAAGAGGTCTGATGACCACTCAGAAAGTCGGGAAGGCATTGTGAATCCTTAGCTAGACTGAAGAGAGAGACTAGACGGTGGCTTATGTTATCTGCTTTTGAGAATCCTAAAGAAATCAAAATCACTTCTGCAATCATTTTGTAATGTGGTTCTATCAATGACACAGGCCTGATTGCAACTCTCAGATTTTCTGGTATCTCAGTTGAGCACCCATTTGATGCAATTGTGATGCATCCATAACTCAGCTTGGCCAAAATGTTTTTACCAGCAATGTGACATTCAGCCTCATTCATTGTATTGCTCTGATTTCTGATCAATGATGAGGATGCCAGATTTGATAAAACATCACATTGTGGCACATATCCTTCCTGTTGTGCAAGTTGAACTTCAGATAAATGTTGATTTATATCTGCCAAATGTTGTCCCAACTCAGACAATGTCCCTTGTTTCATTGAATCAACAGAATCAAGCACAAGCCAAGCTCCTGTTTGAAGAGCACCTAGAAGCATTTGGGAAACAATCGAGGAACCCATAGTTGGGTAACACTTCATGCTGACCACTTGTCGTCCCAATGCATATCCCAACTGCACTGCAATGTGTTTCTTGCCTGACATGTGGGGTCCACTGATGAAAGCACACTTATAGCTTGACAGAGCAAGGATTATGCCCATATAAGCTTTTTCAGTTGAAGGAGTTGTTACCATCATCCAGTTCTCAGGTCCTATGTATTCATAACCATATGGAAATTGTGTGCACAAAATGTCAACATAGACAGACTGGTTTATACAGGCCGAACCTTCCTCACATTGAGCTACATAAGCACTTGGGCTAAGGTAATATTTCATAAGCTTGTGCCATTCAAAAGAAGAATCCAAATCTGCTTTCACTTTAACCAGCCCATCAGTTTGCTGGAAATGTTTCCTGGTGAGCATGACAAAAGCACGCAAAGCTTTTATGACATGCTTGGATGCTAAAGATTCTTCATTTGAATTTGCAGAGTGGACTTTTAATTGTTGACACAAATAGTGCAGTTTTGCTGTATTTCGAGACTTGATTGCCGCCAACATGGCAGCAGTTTGACTTTGAAATGATTTCTGGACCATAGTACACCACAAAACCTCTTTAGCCACCAAAAGGCACTGCAGGGGATACAGAGATATCAGCTGCAGAAGTGAACAAGATTCATAAATGCCTTCTGAACTGTTCCTCTTATTTTTCTCAGTCAAGGCTGGGGAGTCTTCATGTTCTTCTAGCCCTAAACACTGCTGGACATCTATACATTTCAGAATTGTCTGCTTCATTGTTGCATGTAACTTTTCCTCAAAGAGACAAAGCCAAGCCACAGTGTTAAGGTTTGGCTCAAGAGGACAAAGAAAGGGAACATGTTCCCTAAAGTCTCCATAAATTCCACACACACACATTATCTCAGAACTTAGATCCGTCAAGTCATGTTCATGGTGTGCATCCCTTTCACAATGAACATCAAGCCAACTAACTCCCTTGAAGCATTTCTGTACCAGCGGTAAAAGGGAAGAAGGTGTTGGGAGCGGCAAGGAGAGAAGTTTCATCACCTCTTTATCACTAAGAAAGTAAAGTCTGGGGAACTGGATTCGTGCTGATTCTAAAACAAAAAATAACTGACTGGAAATCTCCTCCATTGCTCTGAGGCCATTCATTAAGACAGTATATAGACTTTGCTCTTGAAGACCTAGACTGGCCTCTGTCATCAACTTCAGATGAACAAAGCTTAACACATGAGGGTCATTAACAGTGATCCTGATGATTTCCCGAAACATCTCATCCAGTGGGTGAAACATCTCTTGCTACAATAGAAGAATTAGACAAATCAGTTGGACAAAATTGCATCATTCAAACTGCAGTAAACAGCAGAATGTTGAAGGGCAAAAGATTACATACCAAACCGATCAGCTCATTTTGTTCATTTCTTGCAGATGTTTCATTAAATGTTTTGCTTAAAAAGGTCCATTTGTTCTGATATCTCTCAAAAAGATCCAACAATTTCTCTGTAGTTACAGAAAAAAACAACGTTTAAAATCCTCATACGGATTTCACCTACTGTATATTGTATTGTAGAGCTATGAGCACATGAATATACCCAGCCTCTGTAAAAGCTGCAGCCAGTGTTCAACCTCTTGCTTAAAGTCAGTAATATGTAGAGTTTGCAGTATGTCAGAAAGGCTCAGAACACTTTCGTTAGTCTGACCCAATAGAGTCTCTAAACCTGATCAAAAACATGTGAAAAACAAAACTGATTGTAAAAGACCTTCTGTATCAATGGTGACATCAGCTGCATAGTTGGCAATGTATAAACCTTACCAACAATAGTGAAGGTTCCGCCATCTCTAACATGATGCTTTGATGCTCTGAGAGGTGATGCAGATGAATAGGAAGTACTTTTCTCCTTTGCATCTTCCAGCTGTTGATGCATAGAAACAACGAACCTGGAATGATGGAATACTGCTCCTTTCCAATGCTTTTTAAGTGTTTGAAATGTCTGGTCCATATCTGCATCAGCTTTGGCTTCTAAACAGATCTGAAAGCCAATGCATATCCAGACCAATAGCTTACAGTGTTTCAAAAAGATTTTATGCATTCGAATAAAAGGTTTAATAAACAATCAAAAAGTGCTACTAAACCTTGTTTATTCTGTTTTGCTTTTGCAGTAGCTCTTTGGACATGAGATCTGCAAGTGTTAATTTCCCTTCTGGATCATGCAGAAGACCGATTTCTAAAGAAACAATTATACTGATAGTGGATTATACCAGATTTAAGTTTTTAGAGGTACTTACAAAGATAACAGATGAGCACTGCTTCTACGGTGAATGGGGGGAATGCAACACTCAATATGGCCACTCTGGTGACAGAAGACCCGAAATCCAATTAAAAGAACCAGTCAATAAAGACTGATGATTCTCTGGGGGAGGGGCTCTGTTCAGAGTCTCATGAGGTGCTTACCAACCTGTGTGCAGGCGCAGTAGCCAAAGCAACTTTGAAGAAGGTTGAGCTTAAAGGAATAGTTGTGACCAGATATGTATAAAGGCTTGATGTCTCGCCCGCGCCGTTGGCCAATTGAGTGGAACATCCACATTTGGCAGCCATCTTTACCACAGGCAGCTCGCTCACTCGTAGCATTGAGTTTTAATGGTTCAGGTACTTTTAAATGACCATAACTTGCTTAATTTTCTACTGATTTTCAAACGGTTTGGTTTGTTATAAAGTCAAAGATGTACCTATGACACTGCATACTTACACTAAAAAAAAAATTCATGAAACATGTTAAAGCATCCAGTATTATAGCCACGTTAATAACGTTTGTAAGAAACCAAACCGTTTGAAAATTGGTAAAAATTGAGCTAGTTATGGTCATTTAAAAGTACCTGCACGATTAAACTCAATGCTACGAGTGAGCGAACTGCCTGTGGTAAGATGGCCGCCAGGTGATGACGTTAGAGACTCCGCCGTAACACATCTAGCCTTTATACATATCTATGGTTGTAACGACCAATGCACGTTTATGTTTTCACGGTATGAAGTGAGACGTAGGGTACAAGACAGTGACGTAGTGGTGAACGTGGAAGCACAGAGAGCAAAACAAAACAGGAAATAGAAAATCTAAAACTACGTCACAATGTCTCATACGTTACATCCTACGTCATACGCTGAAAACACACTCTCGTCAACTCTCGTCAATCATTACTGAACACTAGTTATTTTAGTTCTGAAACCTTTTGATTTTTTTTTTACAAAATCACATTGATTGAAGCACCATTAAATTCAATACAATTTAATTTAATTTAATTTAATTTATATAGCACATTCATAATTGTTTAATTGTTTCAAAGCAGAAACAAGCATTTACTACCATTATAAAGCTTAGAACAGCCAGGACATTTTCTACTAACTCAGATTGTGTTCGTCTGTAAAAAGATAATCATATACATCAAAGATGGCTTGAGGGTGAGTAATTTTTATTTTGGGTGTACCATGGCTTTAAGAACAAACGTTATGCTACAGTATATGTCAAGTTAAATTGTTGGCTAGAAATATGTTGTTTAATTGTGATTTTAGCATGCAATATCTGTCTTTTCCATTCAAGCAGATAGGACTTTAGTCTTGCATGACTGAAATAACTGCCCATAAACATAGCAAATATGGCCGCCAAGTGGCATGACTTCCCTAAGCTAAAGGGAAGCCAACTATTCTACTAAAATGCTAACATGTATGTTTATATGTTGGTGCAAAATCAGAATCTTACCCTTTGAGAGGCTTTTCCAGTGCTTGTTATTCAGTGTGGAACTGCTTAGTTTACTCAGTATAGGAATCAGTTGGTTAAACCCCTGCAAGATCTGTAGGGTTTTCTGTAGCACAGCATCATGAGAGCAAATATCTCTTGCAAATATGTCTGCCTGTTGTAGCCATTCATTAATCTTGTCTTGAGCTTTAGCCACCACAAACTACAAGAGTATAAATGCACAAAAATAAATTAATGTAAAACGTTAGAACACCTCTTCTCCAAATGAGTTTCTGATAGTTACATGCCTTGCTGAACTTCAGACACTTCCACTCATGGATTTGTGTGGAGGAAACACTCATCAGCTCCCAGAGTCCTTTTCTTGCTTCAATTTTCTGCTGGGCTACAGTCACAAAAGTAAGATCCAGCAGGTGTCCTAAAAAAAGAAATAAAATTGATACATTCAAAAAGACTATTTCATCTCTTCCTAAGCAGAAACTGAGGCATTGAATTGTTTTGTGATCAGTCGTACCTCTAAGGCTTTCACTGGCTCTGCTCAGATTATTCAGCTGTTCAGCAATCACATGGAATTGGCTGCACAAGGCATTGAGCTGGATAAGCATTTCCTTGGCATTTTGGTCGGGGTCAAGATAAGGTTCAGATGAGGCTCTCCGAAACAGGTTTTCTAATTTGTTCACTAATGATGAAAAAGTGCTGTCCAATGTATTAACCATACAAGGAAGCTCCTGAGAAACAATGTCTGCAGCTGGTTTCAGAAGCAAACCAAACTGATCCAACAAGTCAGTAATCTGCAAAAATAGTTAGATTTTGAGCCTCAGTTTGTAATTTAATTCACTGATCATATCTCCACATGTACCTGTTTCATTAAGAAAAGCCCATCTGGAGTCATGTCTGTATAATTCCTTTGCACAGTCTCCTGAAGAGAGTGGAGGTCTTCCAGCCTCTGCTTAAAATCATCTGACATCTTTATACTGTGCTTTACCTGCATGTAATTATGCTGATTAATTTTTTCGACAGTTAAGTTTAACAGACCAAGACTGACTAAGCTTCATTGATATCAAAATCAATACCATGTTTGAAAAAACTGTGAAACTCTCAAAGGTATTCGTCTTAGACTTCATGATTTCCACAGCTCTTCTCAGCTCGGAAGCCAAGTTCTCAGAGCGAGAATGAAATTCTTCACACAGTAGCTTTTGCACATCCTCATTAATGGTGCCCAACAGGGTACCTGCAAACACAAAATCAGAATGCAAAAAGATAGAAAATAATTGTTTTGTCATAACATAATTTTGTTGTAACATAACATACGTTTTGATTTGCAATTTTTTCTCTTTTTTGTATAGACACTGACCAAAATATAAACGCAACACTTTTGTGCGTGAAAAATGCACATTTTAGAGTGGCCTTTTATTGTAGCCAACCTAAGGCACACCTGTGCAATTTTCATGCTGTTTATTCAGCATCTTGATATGCCACACCTTTGAGGTGGATAGATTTCTCGGAGAAGTGCTTAATAAAATATCCAGTGTCCGAAACTGCATACTATACAGTAGGTACTGAATGAGATGAAGTACTTACTGACTGACTGTTAAAACAGTAGGTACACCTACTGCTTTTCGCCTACTAAACAGTATGGAAGTAGGCAGTTTCGGACGCAGCAATAGATTTAGACAGATTTGTGAACAATATTTGAGAGAAATAGGCCTTTTGTTTACACAGAAAAAGTCTTAGATCTTTGATTTCAACTCATAAAAAATGGGGGCAAAAACAAAAGTGTTTTGGTCAGTGTATATGAATAATTTACAATAATCTTTCATTATATTTTTCATTATATATATATTATACACCTTTAAACATACCAATGTCCTCCTTGATGTTGTCAATCTTAACAGTGAATAACTTATTTGATGTAGTAAAGAATGGAGGCATGCTGTGAACTTTATCCATCCAAACATGAAGATTCTTAATGAGCTCCTCATATTTCACTGAGGAACATCCTCGCAATGCCTCCAGACAGGCTGAACCCCACTGGCTGGTGAACAAATGTACATTTGTCAACCAAGAATGGCCCTCACACAGGTGGTACACCTCTGCAATAGCCTGCACAAAAAAGACAATTAAAATGTGATGTCAGTTCTGTACAATATTAATGCTACTAGAAACATTTGGACTATTTTAAATATTGGGTTTGAATTTAAAAAACATACAGTACGGTAAGGTGCAATAAACTTAGAATACCTGTGTAATTTTGGTCTGTTCATTCTGGATCTCTTGTGTTTCAGCATGGGTTTTCAAGTGCCATTCTAGCTGTCTCCGGGGTAGAGGTTGAAAATGGCCTCGCACTCTTTGTGCCAGAACTCTGAGGGACTTCATTTTGGCTGGCACAATGGTTTGGTGTGACATTTTACTCTCCTTTTGGGAGAAAACACTGCCAGCACCTTTGTCTTTAAAAGCAAAAAAAACAGTCAATCTTAACATGTTAGACCATGGCCTGGTTTCACAGACATACGTAGCTAAAGCTCAGACTAGGCCTTAGTTAAATTAATACATTTAAGCACCTTTATAAACATGCTTCAGAAATAGACGTTACTGGTGTGTATCTTGAGACAAATTAATTGAACTTATTTTTAATTGAGACTGTACGATGAAGACACCTAGTGAATCGTAGGCTGTGACAGCTGCGACACACGATAGCGCAACTTCATCAGCATGCACTATTTGTATACAAATACCGGTCGCAAAAAACACATCGTGCTGAATTTCATTGTCAGAATACTTCTATCTTGCTTGCAAAACCGGGAAACTATGACATAGGACCACCGATTAAAAGCCACGACCACAGAAATCACGAAATTTTTCATGATGGCAATCTATCGTCTGGGACATCCAAAAATCATGCAATGTGTGCCGGGCTTTTGTCTAGGACCAACCTTAAGCCTAGTCTGTGAAACCATATATGTAGTATGCTGCATGTTAAAGTGTTCATTTCATAAGATTTTTATTTTTCTCCCTGAAGTCTACTTCATTGTAAATTTCAATGTGTTTTCATGAATTGATGCAACTAATAAAAACAAGTTGCGGGATCTTTACATTTTTTTTACATTATTTATACTTTACATTATTTATAAAGATCAACCTATTTTTTATTATCGTATATGCACATATTACAGGAGGATTTTTTTGCATCCGTTTTCTACTTTCACTAACGTGAGATTTTTCATTAACATGCTTTAATGAAGATTCAGTCACCTGCAGTGCCAGTATTCCTGCTGGTACATGCTCTGCTGGTACCTGCAGTGAAGTCTTCAGCATCACTGATGAGCACAGAACCACTGGGTAGTCCGACTTTAGAGTCACATGACAAACTGTAGGAGTCAAACACCTGTAGATCAAAAAACTACTTCAGCATACAGACTAAGATATAGACTAATGATTTAAGCTGTTAAACAGAAAAGCAAGAATGCAAAAGCAAAAAAGCTATCAGTTTTCTTTCTCTGCCAGCGCAAAGCTGTCAGGAAGGCACTTACCCTAATTTACAACTCCACAATTACTTAAAATAAAAATGTCTGCTAATGGCAAAGGATTCATTTTTAAAAGTAAAAACAAAAGAGTACTTTTCACATTAAAACCTCAATGAATGTTGTTTTCTTTGACCTGTTAAGACTCACCTGCAGGACAGTATCAGGCAGTGATAGCAATGCTCCCATCAAAACCTCCTGGAACAAGTGTAATGGAGGAAAAACAGTAAGCTGACCATCTGCTCCGAATACAATATCTGCTTGGAAGAGAGCACCCTGTTGTTCCTTTTCTCTCTGAGTTTAAAAAAAAGAATAAACAATTCCAGCATAATGGATGTGACATTTTCAGTCAAATAGGAAAATTGTTTCTTAGAGAATGTATTTATTTTCAATATATTGAATCATCTGTTTTACACAAGGGAAATATACATGTGTTAGGATGTGACAAAAAAGGACAAGTTTTAGGAAGAAAATATACTTTAGGAATTTCTGTGAATTAAAATGGACACACCAGAAGCAATAATAACTAACAAATGGCAAAGGGACAGCTCTTTAAAGACATTTCTCTGTTATGGATGTCACTGATTCTTGAAACTTTGGCAAAAACATGTCCCACTAAGAAAATTGCTAATTCTGTTGGAAATTAATAACATTTTCATGAAGAAAAAGAATCAATGTTATAATCAGGGGGTCATTTGCACATATGTAAGGTTCTTTTATAGGTTGATTTTTTATTAATTTAATGATTATATGCTTGCCCATTGCCTCCAAAATCAGCTGTCCTCGGTTAAGAGATAATCATTTCAATTTGATTAAAAAAGCCAAAAGTAATAATTGAATTGAATAATATATTTACCACATGAAAGAGTACATTGAAATATGTATTAAAAACTACAAACAGTGAGTTTTGAAAAATATTTATTATTTTGTGATTGCTCAAAATGTGTGCCCACATATTCGTCACCACCGTCAGATATTTATAAAAAGCAATAAAATCAGACAACTACAGGGTCAACTTCATTCCTGAGGACCCCATTTTCAAACCTTCAGCTCTACTGCATGCTTCAAGATCACTCAAGCTCCTGTATGTTTGCTATTTTCTCTTAAACTTGTTCATATTTTTGGACACTGCTACTGTGACAAGCATAACATGTCAACACCGTCATCTTTGTAAAATAAATATTAGATTAGATTATGAAATAAATGTATCATTTTTAAGAAGAGGTCTGAAGTAGCTAGCAACCGAGGGGAAACAAAATGGCTAATGTGAACAACTCATCTATTTTTTTTATCTATAGGTTTTTGTCACCACCGTCAGATGTCACCACCGTCAGGTTTTCTGTCTGGTTTTATGCATTTTAGGAAGTTATGATTTGATATTTGTTCGTCACAGTGCTCAAGATTATTATTTTTTGGACCAAATATTTACATAAAGTTTAAGTAAGAAGCCCTTGACTTGATTGGTATACATTTTGGAATAATGAGGCCAATGTCACCACCGTCAGATTAGTGTCTCCACCGTCAGACGTCAGAGTTTTATTTGTTTTAAATGAATATGCTAACAATATGTTTCTTCAGTGCTGTTGTTGGGTTATTAAATTAATAGTCTCTATTAATACAAAAATATGTTTATTAAATAAAAAAATCATTACTTTTTCTATTTAGGCTTAAAGTAAATGTTGTATGAGTAATAACTGGAAAAACGCCTATTTTATGAAAAAAATACGAACAGGGGAGGTTGCACGAGTAAATTGCTGAACAGCCAAGACCTTGGTCTATAATGATATACCTTCAGATTTTGTAATTTAACTAACTTTTTTTTTTTGAAAATTTAAACCTGTTTTATCCAAATTCCCAAGAATCAGTGATGTGACACTTTTGAAAGCTGCACTTAACCAACTATGGAAAATAATTTGGAAAAGTGTTTAAAAACTTAAACGGAGACCTCACACTGGTATTTAAAGGGATAGTTCACCCAAAAAATTAAATTCTGTGATCATTTACTCACTCTCATGTTGTTACAAACCTGTATAAACTTCTTTGTTCTGATTAACACATATGAACATATTTTATATTTATATTAGGAATGTTTGTAGCCAAATCCGATCAGAAGCACTATTCACTTCCATAGTATTCTTTTATCTTACTATGGAAGTAAGTGGTGCATAAGTTCGGATTGGTTACAAGCATTCCTCAAAATAACTTTATTTGTGTTTAGTATAACAAAGAAATTTATGCAGGTTTGAAATAACTTGAGGATGAGAAAATTAGCATTTCCAGTCTGATCTCATGAGAAATTGTACATATTTTACAAGTTGGCCAATTCATATGAAGTTAATCATGTGAAATCGTACAATTCTCATAAAAAACAAAAAACAAACTGAGCCCCTAACCCCAACGTCACAGGGGTCAAGGCAAATCATACCAAAACTTACAAATGTGGTCGTATGAATTAATACGAATTAGCCAACTCGTGAAATATACGAATTCTCGTGGCATTTCAGAAATAAAACCTTTTGCCTTACCTTAAAAACATTGTTTTGGAAGCTTCTGACCTCTTCTCTTAATATGGTGATAAGGTTTTGAACAATCATGCAGTTAGCTAGAGCAGATAAGTTTCCCAGGCGCTGAAGGGCTTGCTCTGCTCGGCTGAGCTCTTTCTGCAGGTTTCTGAGGTTGGTATGATGAAGGTTTAGAGATTGACCACTTTGGTAAAGCTTTGAGTGCTCCACTTCCATTTGGAGTTCTTGGTGTACTTTGTAACTTTTCATTTTCGCCTATGAACAGATGATGTATTGTCATGTTACATAAGCCAATGGATGACACCTCTCATACTTTATATTACTGTATGTATTTACCACATTCAGTATTTCAGCATGGCAATGCAAGAAACTATCCAAAGAATCTTGAGCTGCCTGCTTTCTTTCCAGCAGTGCAGTTTGGAAATCAATGAGAGTGTAAGTCCTGCAATCATCCTGTGGCAGCCACCTGACCTGTTTTATCTCCTCAATTGACCTAAGAACATTCAAAAGAGTCTTTTAAAATAGACATCTATCAACAGCAAGCAAACCTTTCAATATTATTTTGAATGTGTCATGAGAACAAATACCTGGACAGTAGTTGCAAGGCGTCTCTGAACTGGGGTACAGCCATCAGCAGTTGAAAAGGTAGGGAGTCAGTTCTGTGTTTGACAGTAGCTATATGCACATTCCTATGCCACCTAAAAAAGTTTGTATGTTCATTAAGGGGCAGTTGATATAAGACTTTATAATGCAGAACTTCACGTTTATACTGTACATAAGACTACAAAAGTATATACATTTCAAATCACCTTTTG
Source organism: Paramisgurnus dabryanus (assembly GCF_030506205.2). Lineage (NCBI taxonomy): Eukaryota > Metazoa > Chordata > Actinopteri > Cypriniformes > Cobitidae > Paramisgurnus > Paramisgurnus dabryanus. Next base: position 23,292,347 of record NC_133350.1, on the reverse strand, counting down.
AATGTCTTACGCAGTAAATAATCTCTGAAAAACGGGATGTCTTTCACAGCTCCCCACAATAGAGATTCCCGATACCAATCAGCCAGGGTCCACAACTCAATGCTGCAGCCATCTTGCACATGTATTACAGTTGTGGGAGAAAAGGTGTAGTAATCTGTGCCCAATGCACTGTGAGGGATCACGTGCAAGTCATATGGTCTGATATAAGAGAATAAAGTGCATTGCATTACCAATTTTAATAAAAGGAATCATATACTTAACATGAAACTATAATAGCCCACAGCAAAAAAATGTGAATAAAATATTCTAAACTAGATGATTCTAGTTTGGTAACACATTATATGAAAAGCGCTATATGAACTGATTCCATGTAATCCTGGTTACCTGTAAGGACCATCTTCAGTAGCCTTCAGGTAGAAAAACTCATGTACCCCCAGATGTTTTTTCTTTGTTAGTATATCAAACACCTCAGTTCCAGTGAACGGTTTGTGTTTGATATTGCGTTTTTTCCTGGTTGTAGTCTTATCATCTGGCACTGCAGGCTTCTCATGCTCTACACTGGAATAAACAAACAACCATAAGACAAAAAGTGACTTGAAGGAACAAGATGGCAATAATGAATGTGTCTATGCCACTTACTTGAATGTTACACCTGAGGGCTTAAGTATTTTGATGGGTAAGTCGGCACTAAGAGCTGATGACACAAAACGGGGTCCATCATTCCACGGCGACTCTCTGAGCGCCAGTTCAATGCCCACTTTTGATACTAACTGAGGCAGTTTAACAACAGACAGATCATTCTCAAGTGGAGACAGGGTCCTGTTGGTGTGAAAGGGTAACGATTGCCTAAATGGTGGTAAGGATAAACTGGTAAGATATGCATGAGATTGAGTGCGAGAGGCTACAGGGTCAAAACTATTATCTGATAAGGAGTCGACTCTGTTTCGACTTTTGCGTTGGTTGATGGCAGATTTTGAAAAGCCCTTTCCATGAGCTTCTCTCTTGTGTGATGATGACATGATTGTTAAAAGTCAAAGCAGTGAATCACGGAGCTCACTGTCCCAATAATTAGGCAAGGAGACACAAATTCCATATTCTGTAAAGACAATGTTTCGTATTATCAGGTTGAGAAAAAGTTCTTGTTTTAAAAATACAACAGCATGGTCTGTCTTTTCCAGTAATAAGCAGAAGTCACAATAAATTGACCACCTTATATTGCATTGCCACAAAACAAAGCAAAATTTAAAATGTAAAAGATAATTTCTGCGAATAAGATTAACAGAAAAGCACTTTAAAGATGTGTTTTTGCATGTATACATATTGTTTCTAGCAGTGGTCTCCTACTTGAGACTAATAATCGAATGTGCTTTGGCAGGCAACCTAAAATAAAAGTAAAATAAAATAAAATCAACAACGAAAAAAAGTTTTGAGTAGACTATATCAAAAAAGTAGATACAACATTAAGATTTTATCTATTGTGGTAGCTAGGCATTGCTCACAAAAAATGGAGTCTGCTTTTTATATTAGCTTGGCTTTTTTATGCATGTTAATATTTTATACAATGATAAAACATATCAACAAGTAAAATAAAAATAAAATCAACAAATATAATAAAAAAGTTTCGAGTGGACTATATCAAAAAAGTAGCCCTCCAGATTGTTTTATCCACGGTTGCCCTTGCTCACAAAACAGGTTTGAGACCCATAGCCTGTCTTTTGTGTGTCATACAAATACATCAGCTTTCAATTTACAAGGGGAACCGTAGTTTCACCATAACACTTCAGGAAATACAATTGTTGCTATTGCAAAATAATATTCATTTAACAAAGTCTTTCAAAACAACAAAGGATTTTTTTAGTCTTACAGCGAAGTTTACATAGAGCAAGTAACAAGATACGAATATGACAGCTTTGTTGTTTGAACAATCAGTTCTAGTAGCAATAAATGTATAATTCAAGTTCAAAAACATGAAATTTTATCGGCAATTTTGTGTTGCTAAGATACATCTCGTTTTTGTTGAGCAAAAACGCAAAGTTAGCCTACTCCCTTTACGTAAATCCGTACGAAGCGAAGTAAAACGTTTTGCTTTAAAAAAAGTTTACAAAGAAGTAACAAAACAGATTAATAACTAATACTTGTAATATTTCTGACGTAGTGTGAAGTAATATACACATGTACTACTAAAATAGATAAAAGTGTGTAAATATATCTGTCGTACCTGTGGTCAAAGCTCAGCGCATAGCTGTGAATAGAGATCGGTTCCCATAGGAACACAGCAAACTGACTAAAACTCTTCCGCGTGTTAGCCTAAAATTAAATAACCTGCAAATAAACACCCTATATCACATTGGTTTTACGCAAATTAAATAAAAACAAATTACTTTTTTAAGGAAAAAAAAAACATAAAAAGGAAAGAAGTTTAAATGGCTCAATCAATGTTGGTTAAAATAAAAAAAAAACACGACAAACATGCAGCAGTTATACAATGACACCATTTAAAAAATATATTTGCTAAATATGTAACTTACAAATATCATTTAACATGTTGGATGCTGATAAACTTCATTGTTCCTTATTGTGCTACTTTTTCCATGCTAGAAATGAATCCTTACACACATTATAAACTAAATATCACAATAATGTATTTATAACCTTATACACATTAAAAATAAAAGGCCTTATCAAGTGTAATTAGATTACCAAAGCAGATTTCTCATGAGTATGATAACTTAAAAATTTAAATACCGTTTTTTTGTATAAAAACAATTTTATTTCATGTTTCACATTATATATGTTGTCAAAAAAAAATGCATTTTTTAAACATGTTCCCATGTGTGTAATGTACAGCTCTGTTTAGCAGATAATAAAACCAAGAGGAATTCTGAATAGTATGGAGATATTCATGTGTATTCAAAGTTTTAATTTAAACAGAAAAGCCAACAGATTAAATTATTTATAAGTAAATTAAAATTATATACTAACTAAACAACAGTATGATAAAGACAGTGGTTTTTTTTTAGAATTCAGTCATTTTCTTATGCGTGTCTGCTTTCTTCTGCTCTCTCTGAATTGACTGCTCTTGAGCCTTCAGCTGCACCAGCAACTTGCGAGAGGAGGCGAGTTTCTCCTCTATTCGACCGACCACCGTAGCATCCCTGAAGACACACAAAATTTGAAAGAACCATGTAAAATAAACACAAAAACGCAAAGAGGCGAGAGAAATATGTAACTGGACAGATGTATAAGTGAAAAGTCTACCTTCCATTTCGTCTGCGGAGAGACTCTGTGAGCCGCTGAATTTCTTTCTCCACCTGACCTACTTTCTCTGTTGCCTGGAATAGACGGACATTCAGGGAACGTTTGGTGGTCTTTCCACCCCTGTAGGCCTCGGCGCCAGTGACCGAAGAGTTTGATGAATGAGGTGCAGGTTGAGAGCTAAGTTTAGAGTTCAGGAAATCAAAAACATTACGACGTGTCGACACTGAGGCTTTCTTCTTTTTAGCCTTTGGCTTACGGGATGCTGGGTTTTCCTTGGCGATCACGGCTGCTGTCTTTCTCTGGGTTAATTGAGCACACTGGTCTAACGAATGGCCTTTTGGAAGAACCACTGCCTGAACTGGCTCTACTCGACCAGACAACGTCTTCCCCAAACCTACAAATACACAGAAACACTTGAAAATAAGGACACATTTTCACAGCTATGCATAACATATAAGCAACATCCGATTTAATTTTACTAAGTTGATGTTTGACACGGACACCTACCTTTTCCAAGCTCATAACCCATTTTCAGCAAAAGTTTAGAGCCAATGCCTCGTGTATGAGCCTCCCAACCACAAAACTCAGCACTGTTGACAGTCGTCATATCTTCCTCTTTAGAAGTAAATACTGTAACACAAATAAAGTATCATTTAAACAAATATGCATGATATAGATAATAAGATCTCATGTTTTGTTCCTCAAACTCTGTAATTATTTCTATCATTTGCTGGAATACAGTGTACACACTTTTCAGCACCTTTAGCATAGCCACCATTACACTGGTCAGGATCATCCTCCGAGTCGGATGAAGAAGAGGAGGAACAGTCATCCTGACGAAGAGGAGGAATGACTCCATCAGCCTCCAGCACAGCCTCCTTCAACAGCAGCGAGTCAAATTTCACGGTGTAAAAACCACCGTCAATCTCTAAAAACAGAAAAACATGCCTGGTAATGCAACGTCAGCTGTTTCACCTGACTGTGTGTTTGTAATGTCATGTTTGTTCGTTGAAGGGATGTTTCTGCTCTTTTCCATTAAGTTTGCCTTTAGGGATCAATAAGAGATCTCATTGTCATGTAGATGGTGTTTGATGGAAACAAACAAACTATCATGTAGCAATCTGTGTACTTCTCTTTAGAGTTGATGGAGGTGAAAAAACACGGGTGTTGCACCTGATATTTTGGCTGGGTACCAGATGCCATCTTCATGCTTGGCCAAACACGCAGAGCCTGACTCCATGTTACTGATGTCAGCTTCTAGAAAGTCTCGTAGTTCGGATACACACACCACCTCTCCGTGAGAGTACCTGACAAACACACACACATAATTTATTTATTATATGATAAATGTGACTTTTACAACAATTTTGCCTGATTTACCAATAAACACAAATGGTTATTTCACAGTAAGTATTCTTCAGCTGCTGTAAATTGAATCAGGCAATACATGCCTAGCATTCGGTCAATATCATTATCTTATTTTTGGAGGTGGCGACATTTAGCGACTTTTGCATCTGAGCAATTTTTGCTGGGTTTCCATTACACTGCACATTTGAAGTATCCCTTAAGAAACGAATGATGTAATCGACAAATCGTGAAAAAAAATCCCTTAATTTTTTTTAAAAAAAGTTTTTACGCTCCCTTGAGGTGGTTTATTACTTTCAGAAAATAATAAATGCAAATAATGGGAATAATTTTTAATAGTTTTTTGTATATAATTTTTTTTGCATATTTTTTGCAGACTTGTGTTTTAGTATTTCATTACTTTTAATATATTTTTTGTTAAATTTAAGCAAATACGGTATACAATTTTTGTTAGCTTAAGTTGGTGTTAAGCAATTTTATGTATAGCAATATGTGCACGTCTCTGAATTGCACTGCTAATACAAACATTCAGCAATATTGATAATGTGAACACAAATCACATGCATGCTGCATTTCTAATCAAATTCTAAAATCTGCCAGAAACATACAGTTGTGTTCTCCTAACACAAAGCTAACATTTAATGAAATTAAAATGATGGAAAAAATATGGTGTATCTAGTGCTGGTGATGTGGTGTCTATACCTGCAGTTGTCCATGAAACGGCACTTGCCCTCCAGGTAGAAGCCACAGGCTTTCATGGATTTGTTTGTGGGATGAAGGTAAAGCACTCGAACTTGAGCCTCGTCCCCTTCTGCCTCCTCAGGGCAAACCACCATGGCATTGTGGTACTCTAGCGTTCCCCATGAGGTGCGGTAGGGTGCTCGTACTTTTGTTCCACTTAAATCCTCCTCTTCTTCACCATCCTCCTCCTGCTCCTCATCTTCATCATCAGGTTCTGTGTTTTGTCTCACCTCTTTAGAGTCCTCTGACAGTTCCGCATAGAAGGCGGCAAAGTCATCGTCCAGACTCTTTTCTTTAGTGGTTTCACTAACTGATGTGAAATTTTGTATGGTCGAGGGATCCTCCAGAGATGCCAGCAATTGGCTTTTTTTAACAGACACCAGACTGGATTCTGTGAGCTCAATGAGCTGCTGCAGATCTTCCTTTAGTTTCAGCAGATCAGCCTGTTCATCTGAACCCAGACCAGCAGCTAATGCCAACTCCACCTGCTGGAGCTGACCGCTGTAGGTCTTGATAGCTTCTTCGAGGCTGCTTTCATCCATGGTTATGAAAAACTGCTCCTACATGACAGGAACTCACTGTGGTGAAACTACAGCAATAGATCAAGTTTAGGTTAATGGGAACAGCAACAGTCCTATGCAAAAAATTATACAAAATGCACAGGACAGTGGATATTATACTTCCCCTATTAAAAAATCAAGCTAAGACCAGCATAAGCTGGTGAGCTGGTTTTAGCTTGTCTCCCAGCATGGTTTTAGCTGGTGTAGCAAGCTGTGTTTTGGTCACTTTTTAAACTGGAATACTAGCTGCCCGACCAGCTTTGCCAGGCTGGGAGGACCAGCTACTGCCACCTTAAACCAGCTTAAAACCAACTACCAGCTTATTTTGTTCTTTGCTAGATTTTTCAGTAGGGCTACAGAGTTTTATCTGCTATAAGTTACTCTATATGTGTAAAAAACGCATCCTGTAACGAGCTGATCAGACAATTATAAGTCCAGCATATATGAATCAGATGTCTTTTAAGTGTATGTGTATAGCCTGTGTCATGCAGACCATCAATTCAGTGTATGCTTAGTGGGTAACAAGAATTACATATACTGATACCGGTTAGCATCGAGGCTAACGTAGAAGCAAATTAGCCGTTTAAACGCGCTTTCAACCAGTTCTTACTAAATGTACAAAGACTATTTTCCCGAGACAAAATACTGAAATTCATGGTCTTACATTTAAAACTTGTAGATCGGCTCTCTGTCTTTAGCATTGTTTTGAATCTCTGTAGACGCCGACTGTAAGGTTTAACCACTGCTTCTCATTGGTTGACACTCAACTTTGACCTCGACGATGTCATCGTTCAGCTCGCTTCCTGAACTCCAGTACGATTTTGTGTCAGTATATTAGACTTGTACTAGATATGGTAGATTATAATGAGTACATTTTGGATAATAGTCTTATGTTATTTATTGATTTTCATAAGGCATTTGATACGATAGAACATACATTTTTGTTTAAAACAATTGAGTTTTTTGGATTCGGCGATTATTTTTTAAAGGCTGTTAAAACGTTATATAAAGGATGCAACAGTTCTGTGAAATTGGCACAAGGAACATCTAATAGATTTGATATTAGCAGAGGAATAAGACAGGGGTGTCCATTTTCTCCTTTTTTGTTTGTATTAGCAACCCAAGTAATGGCTACTCATCTTAAGAAAGGATATTTTCAAGGTATTACAACTATGGGGAGGGAATTTAAGTTGTGTCAATTTGCGGATGACACAACAGTGTTTTTAAAAGATACACATGAAGTCCATAAAGCTGTTAACTGTATAAATAAGTTCTCAGCTGTATCAGGATTGCGAATGAATCTGAGTAAATCTGTTATTTTTCCTTTAAAAAACTGTAATTTATCAGATATTTGTGGGATTCCAATCAAGAATACGGTGACTTATCTTGGGGTAATTATATGTAAAGATGAAAATACTCGTAGTAAATTAAACTTTGACCCAATAATTAGGAAAACTAACAATAGATTCAACATGTGGTTACAAAGGGATTTATCATTACAGGGAAGAATCCTTTTGTCCAAGGCTGAAGGAATCTCCAGATCAGTTTTTGTTTCCTTGTCACTTGATATGCCCTCTAAAATAACTAAAGAATTGGACAAATTACTTTTTGATTTTATTTGGAAGAGGAAAGCACACTACTTGAGGAAAGAAATATTGTGCAATTCTAAAGATAATGGCGGCTTAGAGGTATTGAATAATGATACACTAAATAATGTATTTAAAATTAATTGGATAATACAATACTTAAAAAAGAAAGATAATATGTGGAACGCTTTCCCCAAATTCTTGTTTAAGTCAGTTGGTGGTCTGGAATTCTTGTTAAAATGTAATTACTCTATTGATAAAATTCCACTAAAACTTGCAAGATTTCATCAACAAGCTCTCATGGCATGGACATTGGCATATAAACATAATTTTTCCCCTAGAAGATATTATATTTGGAATAACAGAGATATTTTATATAAACATAAATCCCTTTTTTTTTAATGTATTGTTTGAGAATAACATAATATTGGTTAGCCAGTTGATGAATGGTGATGGAGCTTTATTGTCATACACAGAGTTTCTTGACAAATTTAAAATTCCAATTAAACCCAGAGAATATGCAATTGTAATGGATGCTGTACCCAGGAAAGTATTATTTCTTCTTAAAAATGAAAACCCTAACTTTGAAAATCTAATGAATACACTGTTTGTTGGAAATAGTAATATCTTAAAAGACAACATTTCAAATAACTCTATTAGGAACCTAATACATGATGTTACATATCCTCCAGCTAGATTTTTTTGGTCATCAATATTTGGTGATTTAAATTGGCGCAAGGCTTGGAGAATGGTTGATAAATTTTTAGTTAAAGTAAAGGAAGTTTCATTTAAAATAATGCACAGAATTTACCCAGTAAAACATGTATTAGAGAGGTTTAAATTAAATATTGACTATTCATGTGAATTCTGTAATAATGAAAAAGAAACAATTTTCATTTATTTTATCATTGTATTTATACAAAGATATTTTGGGTTGATATTGAAAATTTTATTACAAGAAAACTTAATACAACTGTTAAATTGGATGGGCCGGATATAATGATTTATTTTAATGACTGTGAAATATACTAGTCAACATTTGAAGTGGATCAAAAAAGTTTATCAAAGTTGTCCTAAGACAAGAATGGGTATTAGGGATTGGTTTTATGTAAACATTTATTAAAGGTTTTGATCCACTTCATATGTTGACTAGTGTAGAAAAGGACAAAGCATATGTTATTCAATTACTAATCTTAATGGGGAAGTTTCATGTACACAAAATGAAATGGTCTGGTGGTAGACCCAATTTCTTCCATTTTATCAACGAATTTAAGCAATATTGTAATGTTGTAAACAAATGTAAAAATAAAAAAGCTTTAAGGGCTTCTAATATTATCTGCAAATTTGATGTAGACAAGTAATATGCACCACTTATGGGGGGGGGGGGGGGGTTGTTTGTTCTCTCTGGCTAACTTTGTTATTGTTTTATTTTGGATTACATTAATCATTTACATATGTACACTGACAACATTTATGTACAATACATTGTTATAACTCTCTTGTTGTTATATATGTATGTGTATATATATATATATATATATATATATATATAAATATATATATATATATATGTTCGTATGCAATAAAAAAAAAACAGTGAAAAAAAAAAATTGTGTCAGTAATAAAATAAACATGTTTTTGGAAAGATTTCATATGTTTGTGAATGTTCTTTTTTTTTGCATCTGTTTACTTTTAATTGGAAAGATGTGGAAATTATATTAGTAGAAAATTGGGTCGTGTGGTAGAAATTGATGTATTTGATTTGTTTTTGTTGTTGTTGTTTTTTTGAGCTATCAATCGGAAAGTAATGAACAATATATTTAAGTTATTTACAAAAAAAATGGGCACTTTTGTAAATCAAAATTAATTAATTATTTCAAATTACAGTAGGCTACCCCTTTGGGAAAAGTAAGAAGCTCTGAAAACATGCAATATTTTAGGAGAACCAACGCGTCAAATTTGGCCAAAGTTAATTGATGCTAAAAGAAGGGTTCTTGGGTTCAGAACAAATTTTTTCCTCTCGCTTTCTTTCTTCTCTGGTAATACCTCTTGCTCACGAGGCATTGAGCATAATGCGTTTATTTGTATTTGATGTCGTTAATCAATAAAAATAAAAATCCAGTACGATTTCTTTAAAGAGCACCCATTTAATTTAAACAAAACAATATTATTTTGTGTATTTGGTATAATACAATGTGTTCATGTGGTTTATGGTTAAGAAAACACATTTCCACATACCGTACATTTTTGTAGCTCAAGATTTTTTTTTTTTCAGAAAAGAACCAACAATTATTTGACTAATATTTAGCTTAAACTAGCCTTAGATGGTTGGCTGGTTTTAGGTGGTCTCACAGCCTGGTTCTAACTGGTTAAAGGGATACTTCACCGATTTAGCATTCAGCTTTGTATCTGTAGAAACCCGGCAGTATTACTGAATGACCATGTTTCCCTCCCTCATTTCCCCCTGAGAGGAGAGATATCTGCATTTTGGTTCTGCAAAAAAGTCCTCCGATGATGCAAAAATCGTCATATTACATCATCGGAGGACTTTTTTGCAGAACCAAAATGCAGATATCTCTCCTCTCAGGGGGAAATGAGGGAGGGAAACATGGTCATTCAGTAATACTGCCGGGTTTCTACAGATACAAAGCTGAATGCTAAATCGGTGAAGTATCCCTTTAAAATCTCTTGTTTTAGAGGGGTTTTGGCCACTTTTTAGCTGGTGGGGTGGAAAACCAGCTTGACTGACCTGGGTGGAAGCTTGGCTAAGCTTGTTGGCTGGTCTTTCAGCCTGGTCAAGCTGGTGGATCAGCTGGTGCAGCTAAAAGTGGCCAAAACCCATCTAAAACTCCATCTTAGGCTGATTTTAGCTGGTCTTTTTAGTAGGGTTACTATGGCTAAGATCTGCCTAGTTCAATTTTGTATAAGTCTGTAAACTTGTGTATTGATTGTTAAAAATGTGTCACTTTTTTCATTTCAATAAACTTTTCTTTTAAAATGGTGTTTTCTACAAATGTCTGCAAGTTTAAACTAGGTCTACATGTGAGAATATTATAAATGCTGTTTGTTGTTACAGGGCATAAGAAATATGCGTGTTCACAGAAATCAGCCTCAAAACCATTTCTTTTGACTAAATATGAAAAGCTTGCAAAATACAAGCGACACAAAAATTTATTAAAATCCATTTAATTAAATAAAAAAGTTTATTTATTGAAAAATACAAATATTTTAACAAGCATAATTATGCCAGTATAGCAACATTTTATGTTATATTCCCTGCATAAATATATTTAATGCATGGTCTAGATAAAAAAGGTGAAGATATTGATTCAATATCCTTGAGACTTTTCACACAGAAAAGGTCAAAATAAATGCAAGAAGCATTCAGGAGAAGAAGGATGATATCTTTTTTTGAGTCTTTCCCGCAGATAACTGAGAAGCTGCAAAATAATCAAACAATAATAAAAACAACTTCAATACTATTCCAAAGAAAAAATAAAGGTATTTAAATAGATATAACTACCTTGAATCGGTTGACTCGATAGTCCCATATCCGAATCCTGGTTTGTGTTAGAGTCGTTTCCGGTCAAAGATTTCAACAACTCATCAAACTGCGTCCTGTGCTGTGGTCGAATGATGACAGTCAACTCTAAACCAAACCCAAATCAAAGGTTCAGGCTCTTATTCCACAGACATACATTTCAATAAAAAATAAATCATATATGAATCAAACAGAAATAGACTAACTTGTTAGTAGTTTGATATCCTGATCTCTCTCAGTCAATAAACTCACAACGGTTGACACCATCTGTTCATAATTGCTTGTCTTTTTGTACGCGTCCAAGGCTAAAAACATATGACGGGTTTTCTCTACACCAATGGTCTGTCTTATGTCTGACAGCAGGGACGAGCAGGACTGGCCATCTTTTATAGATGTCTGTGTCTTCTGGTCTTCATTTCCTACATTCACTATAAGAGAATTTCACAAGAAAAACCAACAGTTAACAATCAAAATGTCTTCATCTGAATGAATAACACAGAATGATGATAAACAAGACTGGACATTTTGTAAGAAAATGGGAGATACAGCTGTATATGTCAAGACAATAATCCAAAAATATGTCATATATATGCATAATACTAAAGAATTTTGGAAACTACTTCTCAATATACCTCCAGTTTTACTCGCCCCTCCATTCAGTTCAACGGTTCCCAGGTGAGAACCACCTTGGTTTAGCTGTTGACTTGAATCCAGCTGCTTGCAGGTTGCATTTGTTGTTTCAACTTTACCTAAACACAGACAACTTAGTTACCCACGATTCTCTTGACATAGCCGGTTATGTTTCAAATAACTTGCACATTATTTACTAGTGAGCTGTGTTACCCGTGTTGTTTCTAAGAGCCTCTCTCTCCTCTCTAGAGAGCGAGTGCTCTGGTTTATAGCCACAGCCTTCACCGGTTAACTCGCGGCAACGCTCATCAAACTCTTTCTTATGGTGTGGTCGTATGAACTGGTACAGACCTTAAAAAATATTACTGGTTAGTTAAAATCAGAGCAAAAATAGAATTGATTTACCGAATTAAAGGTGATGCCCTCTCATATCTCCTAGTGTTGATTCCAGTCATGATTTTAGCAATTCATACTGTAGGTAAGGGACATGACATTTAAGGCAATGACTGTACTGTGGCCTTAGACAATCTTAAATTATTTTCAAGTTATTTAAGCATTAAAATCTTTTATTATGGTGTTCTTCTGACCTCTGAAACTGAATTGAGTAGTCAGCAAAGGTCATTCAAATGGTAAAAAGCTTTTTAAAAGTGTATGAATGACTTACTGATAGTGTGGAAACGGATTGTTTAGGAAATATAAATGGGCAAGTTGGTCACACCAGTGATTCTAAAACTTTTCAGCCTGCGGACCCCCTTTTGTATGGTGCATCCCTTCGTGCCCCTCCTCCAAAGAAAATTGTGACATAAAACAATCCCAAACTTAAAAGGGACATTTCACGATACTTGTTCAAGGTGTCAAATAAATCTTTAGTGTCCCCAGAGTACGTATGTGAATTTTACCTTTAAATACCATATAGGTAATTTATTATAGCCTGTTAAAATTGCCACTTTGTAGGTGTGTGCAAAGATGTGCCGTTTTTTTGGGTGTGCCCTTTAAAATGCAAATGAGCGGATTTCTGCACTAAATGGCAGTGCCGTGGTTGAATAGTGCAGATTAAGGGGCGGTATTATCCCCTTCTGACATCACAAGGGGAGCCAAATTTCAATGACTTATTTTTTTACATGCTTGCAGAGAATGGTTTACCAAAACTAAGTTACTGTTTTTTTTTTCTAGGTTGATACTGGGGACCCAATTATAGAATTTAAACATGGAAAAAGTCAGATGCTCATGATATGTTACCTTTAAAATGTGAATTAAACAAAACATATTATATTATATTATATTATATGATGTAATGCTACTGGTAAGTAGCCTTTTTTTCTGAGGTTTAATTTCATAGAATTTATTATATATTCATGTATTTTATAAAATGTCTTAAAACTGGGGCCCACTTGCCACATTTTCGGCCCCCAGTTTGAAAACCACTAGGTGATACAGATGAAGACCGAACAGCAAAATATGTTACGTAAATTATCTGAAGATATGTTAAGGTTTCATACCTCTAAACAGACTGTGTGTGTTGGGGTCTTGTATAAGGGGTTCAGCCACATTAGTCAAAAGGACAGTTAGGTCATCTGTTGCTTTGTACGTCTGTAGCGCCTCCATGATAATCTTGAAGTTCTCATGACTCAGGCATTTTCTCAGCTCCAACATGAAGTCCTTGCCAGTCTTTGCTGTACAGGGAACCACTGTTCTCTGAAGTACAGTCAACACAAACAATACATTTAATATGATACCAAATAATACATTTTGATACCCAAGTTGTTGTATCTGAGATGTTTTAACGGTTTACCAGGGCTGGGTAAAAAAAATTATGTTTCTACAATTATAATAAATTTTTTATTTATTAAAACAATATAGATTCAGAAAATCCATGAATTGTTTCTTAATGTTCATTGTTTAGGCAGGGGTTGTAAGGAGTGCCCGATGGCACAAGCCAATGCTACATCATCACATGTTTATGCGTCATCATTTGCACGTGTTTTATGCCTTGCCAAGTGAAATATTTAACAGAAGAAGACACAAAACAGATTTAAACCAGAATATGTGCATCCAAAGCGAACACACGGAAAGCCACATCTCAAGGGCCTTGAGTCAAGGCTTCAGACAGTATGCAAATACTGGTGCGTTTTCTTGTGTTTGAAAGGACCTTTTTACACAACATGATTTCAAAATGTGGCGATTATCCTTGCAAATGTAATCTTTTGTGTGAATATGAACAATTAAGGAAAATGCATGTAACAGAATATTAAATCTGTGCATATGTAGGTATTAAAGTGATAGCACACCAAATAAATTCCAAGTCTGCAAAACACACTTTGTAATGAAATACTGATAACTAATCATCATTGGACTGAATCAAAACCATATAAAAAATAATAAATATATATACGGTCACAATACCCAGCCCTACAGTTAACTTTACCATATGCCACTGAACAGCATACAAAAAGAAGTATCTCTCACCCCTTCTTGAACTACTTTAATTTTCCGTTTCCCACCCCTCGATTCATCATCTAGACGTTTGTCATGCTGAAGAGAGAGCGTAGATAACCAACTCGCCTGCAGGGTCAAAGACCAGTTGGAGAAAATACAATTAGTGAGATATGTTCATAATAGTAACAACTCTGAATATGAGAAAATGTGTGGCAATGAGCTAATCAGATGAAAATATAAAGATCAGAGGAGCAGATGAAAAAAAGATCAAAGGATGTCAGGCTATTCTTTAATACTAATTATATTTATATTCTGGGTAATTCACTTCAATTGTTTTTGAGAAAAGTGGAGTTTTGTGCCTATACAATTGACTTCTTAACCTTGAACTAAACACAGCAGTTGTTAAGGTAAAACAGTTCACCCAAAAAAATAAATAATCCTTTACCCAAACCCTGAATTATTTTTATATTACTGTAAAACATGATAGATCTTAGTCAGAATGTCTGAGCTTCTGTTTTCCATAAAATGAAAGTAAATTGTGATTTAAGCTGACATGCTCCAATAATGACAAAAAAAAAATGATACAGGCTGTTTGTGGTGCTTTTTGTCATTGTTGGAACAGAATAAATCATCATGTGTTTCATTGTACAATTTCATTAAATGAAAAAAAAGACATTCAGATTTTCTGGACTTTTATTCTTTAAAAGGACAAACTCTTCTCTTACCCTTTCTTCCCCAACCATGCCATCTTCTGTCTCTTCGTTGTTGCCGGTGTCATCCAGGGCGTCCAGCAGGCTGACTGGTTTCCTCTTACTTGTCATCTCCATCTCATACTGAATGCAAAGTTTGGCTGCTCCATCACGTCCAGAATGCTCTTCTGACTCGGAAAAATTATGGGAATTTTAGCAGACTTGCATCTTACTACAAATAGTAAAAATCGATGCATTTATGAAAATACCCAAATTGGAGTGCTGTGGCCAGTACACAAGACAAAAAGTTTTTCAAAATTAAATTTCACATTTTGTTACAAGACACGATTGCCTTTAAAGATTATCTATGTTAATGCTTAATTGATCTGTCTGGGCTTTTTATATAAATCACCGTCTCGAATGAGATTAAATGCTAAATAACTGCTTAATTACTTAAGAGAATGGACCAGATCCAAGCTGAAAATCCATAAAGGTCACTTATCCAAGCCCTTTAAAGAGCAACATGGTCCGATTTACGATTTTACATTTCCTTTGGTAAGTTTGTATTAGTACATGTTAACGACATGCAAAAGGTACAAACCCCAAAGTAAACGGTGACGCAAGATTTTGTTTCTAATGTAAATTTATTTTCTTACACAATAAACAGGGGATGTAGTGATGATTGGTGATATAGACAAGACCGACATTATCATAATTCCTCCCGCTTTGACTCACAGCCTGTAAGTGAACTCCTGTTAGCATTGCATTGTGAGCGAATCTTTCAAACATGGTACAGAGTGTCACATTTCTGACTGACGTCAGAGGTATTCAGGCCAATCACAACAGACAGATTAGCTGGCCAATCAGGGACACAGAGCTTTTCAGATCGATGAGCTTTGTATCAAATCAAAGCGTTTGAGGAAAGCAGTATATCTGGAGCTACAAAAATATACGGTATGTGGTAAATAATGTGTTTTTTTAACCATAAACCACGCAAACACATTGTATTATACCAAATACACACAAAAAAACATTGTTTTTAAGCAATGAAATAGGTGCACTTTAATTGCATTGTTAAATATGTTACAGTAACCAATACATTTACCCTAATGAAACACTTGCAAAAAAAGCTTGAAAATTAAAAATAAAGGTGAGCTCACCAAATCTTCTCCTCTTTAGACTGGGGACGTGCGAGTCTAGTGCTTTGGCTTTTTGTGAGGGATCACTAAGCCAGCCATTCATAGTAGGACGACTTAAACCTGCAGCCGATGAGCTCACGTCTGTCGAACCCTGACTCTGGCATCCATCAGTTTTTTCTTTTTTCACAGGCGCTGGTCTCTGATACATAAATCAACCAATTAAAGCACAGGTCAGCCCCAATAATGTTTAAGCCGCAAACGTAGAAATCGTACAGGAAAGCACGAAAACCAGAAACAACAAACAGACTTACGGTTTTCTGTGCGGTCCGAAAGAAATGAGCCGCGTCGCGGACCATGGTACCGAAGCTATCGTAAATCCTTACGTACGGCCTCACCCATGAAGGAAGCTGATTGCGTGCTTCGCTGCCCTTAAACCTGGATTGCAAAACACAGAACCATTAATATTCAACAGCATTAACCCTTAGCCAAAAGCAGAATATGTTCAAGTCAAAGCTATAACCTGTAGTCACAGAGAAAGATGGCACCATAGTCTTCTCTGTGGCGGATTACTCTGCCAATGGCTTGATTGACAGCTCGAGATGCCTGCTGTCTGTACCACTCCTGCCCAGACAGATACTGAACAACAAAACACACTATAACTACTTGTTTCATCATGCAAATTCAGCAAAATGCAAAAGTCCAACACCAGGGTTTCGGGCTAGAGGGGATACAGCTACAGTCAAATCTCACAAGGTGTTGGGTTTATGGTTAGGTTTGGGGATAGGATTAGGATGAAAAACAGCAGTTCTGGCTAGGTAGGATACAGCTTCGGCCTGAATCCTGTGAAATGTTGGGATTAGGGTTAGGTTTGGGGGTAGGATGATGTTATGCACTATATGATTCAAATATCTGCATTGCACTAAAAACCATTGGCAAGGAACTTGAAGATCAAGTACCTTCACTCCGGCAACTTTATTTCTGCACATTTCGTCCAGATACTGCATTTTAAGCACCACTTTGGGATCCATTCTGGGAGGGAAAGGAAGTCCGGTGATCACGACCCCTCGACCGTACGTGTCAGCAAAATCCAGCCCTTCGCTTGCCTGATGGAACAAAAAATGTTAATACTGATGTTTTTTTAGACTAATAACTGTATGGTTTTTTATGGTGAAAGATTAATAGTCTAACCTTTCCTCTACACACAGCGAAGAAGCTTCCTCCATTAGATTTCGGGTCATTCACTTTGTCATAGTAACCATCAATAATCTACAGAGATGTGTGATCGAGTTATTATTTTATAACATCTGTACCATCTCATCCTTAGTTTTCAAGTTATGCAGCGGTTACCTCGGTGAAAGTGCCTTTACCCCTCGGTTCTATAAACATGGGCTTTATATTCTCAATGCGATCTGCATGTCCATTAGCCTAAAGAGGAAAGAATGAAGAGGAGAGTGAATAAGTACTTAAAAACCAAAGTAAATGTACGCACGCAATATACAGTTTCATTCTTAGATCATGCTTGGATAACATGGACAACCAGGATTTCCATAATGAAATCAAAAGGAAAAGTAAGGTAAGGTAAGGTAAACATGGTAAACTTCAAATAGTAGATTGTAAAATTATGTATAACTGAAGTAGAGAGTTATAAATGCACTCAGACAGTAGGTGGCGAGATGCATTCTTGACACCTGCATGCCATTAACTCATTCCCTGCTAACCATTTTTGAAAAGTTGCCCGCCAACATTTTTTGTTATTTTCACAAAAGTTTCACACAAAAAATGTATTAATATAAACATACAAATATATCAAATGAAAGAACAGACCTTCTGCTTTCAAAAAAAAAAAACATCCTATCAATATTACCTATTTTTTGTTCTCTGCTTATAAACTCCTAATTATGGGTATTTTCTTTAAAAATTACTTTTTTTAGCAAAAAGCTTAAATAAATAATTGCATTTTTGTGAAGTAATTTCGTGATCGGCTTCAGAACGATTATCAAAACATACACAGAGTTTAAAATTAGTAAATAATATTTTGGCTTCAGTTTTTTCATTAATTTGGTAATTTTCACAAATTGGGTTCTAGTGGATAATCGTGATATTGCAGATTAACATAAAAATTCATCAGGAATAAGTTTTTTACGCAAATGTTTTCTCTTAAAAAAGAGGGTTCGTACAAGTTTCGGAAAGTTTTTTTTCGAACACGGGTACATCACTTCACGCAACAGCTTTTTTTTATACCAAGACTCAACAATGGCATGAAAGAAGAAGTGTTTTTTTGGATGTAAGGAGAAGAAAGCCAGCATTATGGAAACAATGGATATAGTTTGTTTATCCGTGGTAGCAGCTGAGTTTTGCGTGTGTGTTTGTTTAACGCTGAATTCCGTAGAAAAGTCCGAACCGGGTCATGAGTTGCATGCAGTAAGTAAGACTTCTGTGTAATGTTGGAAATCGGTGCGTAAGTGCATTTAAAGGGATAGTTCGGCCAAAAATGATATTAAACCCATGATTTACTCACCCTCAAGCTGTCCGAGTTGCATATGTCCATTGTTTTTCAGACAAACACATTTTCGGATATTTTAGAAAATGTTTTAGATCTTTCAGTTGATTAAATGTAATGTTACGGGGTCCACCCATAGTCCACGACCTTCAAGTCCAAAAAAAGTGCGTCCATCCTTCACAAATTAAATCCAAATGGCATCAGGATGATAAACAAAAATCTTCTGAGGGTAATCCGCGCGGTGTTGTTGTAGAAATATCCATATTTAAAACTTTATTAACGAAAATAAATACCTTCCGGTAGCGCCGCCATCTTAGACTCCTCTGTATTCAGGAGAGAGTATTAGCGTAGTGTACGCACTTTTCTTAGTGACGTATGACAAAAAATAGGAGGGCGGGGGCACAGAGCAGCAGCAGAGTAGCCTCCGTAAGCTCTCATCCTGAATGCGGACGCGACTAAGATGGCGGCGCTACTGGAAGGTATTTATTTTAATATATTTATTAACTATCCCTTTAAGTTAATCTAAATGGCCCAACATGTAGTGAATCATCATCAGGTTATGCAGTGTTGTATACAGTGTTGCTTAGCTTGTGACTCGCTCCTCCCGCAGCTCGTGACTCCTCCTCACAAATGTTTCTGTGCATTATCAGCTAGGGCTAAATGATCTGTCTTTTATAAATCTGATAAAACTAAAGACTCTTTGGAGATATGAAGGATGTAATACAACTCTTTATCTACTCAAGACTGACATCAGATATGCCTAAACAGTGTGTATTATGGGAGCTTTAACATCTTCTGTTCAGCCCTTTCAATATGAACCAGAGGGAATATTAGAATTATAAACAATACAGATGAAAGATGATCAAAATAAAGGCGATCTGAGAGGTAAGAAGGTGGGAGTAAAACAGTCTTGCATGAAAAACTATAGTAGATAGTAGTGAAGTGAAGTAATATTTAGCGACAACCAATACACATCATCGACCCAGAATGTACTGTGTGTGAAGTAATAAAAATATTTAATGTGTTTCTATCAATGGATTTTAGTAGTAGAATGCAAATATAAAGTATTAAAGCATACAAGCTTCATAGTGGATGTACCCTTTAAGAAAAACACACTCACCCTCCAGAACTCTATAGTTTTGTCCATGACCGGATATGATGGGAAGAACACCAGCAGTCCGTGAGGAACCACCCGAGTCAGATTGACTGAAACCAATAAATGAACAACCATTAAACTAAGAACCCGCTCATATCATTGAGTAGAAATAAAAAAAAACTACTGTACTGTATTTGTGCATAACATGCAGTACATCTCACCAAGAGTGTTTCCCATAGACGACATGTTTTCAGGAACAAACCTTTAAAAACAAAGTCATGTTGATATAACACATCTGAACTAGACTATTTATCTATCTAGTATTATATTTAATATTTTTTTATATATTTAATTATCAGAACTTAACAGATCACTTTTGGTCTGTTCATAACAAAAATATTTTTGGGTGCACTGTTCTTTTAAGAGAGGCTTGTCTATCACCAATGAAACCTGGTAAATATCAGAGGGGCTAAAGCGTGTTTGATTAACCCTTACCTTCTCTCAAAGGCTGTGCTCAACTTCACTCCGTCTGGGCCTTTATCAATGATGCTGACAAAGATCTGATCGCGCTGGATGACGTGAGGATTCTCCAGGGATACGGGAAAGGGTCTGAGGAACACAAAACCAGAAGAAAAGTGAGCAGAGACTTAGCATCCAACCTTTCTCTTTACATGACAAACCCCAGCGAGGAGAGCAATACAAACATTTGCATTTCACAGGTGAATGATGAAAGCGGCGAGAGTGTTCCACTGGTCAGAATGATGCAGCGTACTTCCTGTCTGAGTAAATCCTGCATGCTGAAGCCCGGAGAGAAACACCAGTAACTCAGAACATTCCCTATAAAATATAAATACATCGGTTTAATCTTTTATAGCTTTGGCATGCAAGTCAAACATGTGAGAGACACCAAGCACAACCATGCCAGAACAATGCAGCACAACCTCGAGCGAGTTATTGCGTTTGTACAATAGCATTATTGCAACATTGGGAAGAAATAATAAATGACTTTTTCTATTGCGTTAGCCTTCCATTACAGCAAACATTTAAAAGTTATGGGTGAATTCAATTTTGTCAGTATCTGGTCTCATGATAATTATTCACAATATATTGTATTTAAACAACAAATGAGGAGTTCAGATGCAAAATCCTCTAAGTGCGCCTAACATGTTTTCTTTTAAATTAGCATTTTTTTTATCAGGCTCTTATGTTTAGGTTCAAGATATAAAGGTGCAATTTGTAAGATATTTGCAGTAAAAAGCCAGTGTTATATATTTTGTCCAACTGATTTATTTCAATATATATAATGTTTTCAACCACTTGTAAATCGTGAGAAAATTGCCATTTTAAACAGTGACACGGGGCAGTGCAGTCGCCTGTCAATGACATGAATATCCACGTGACCCTTTGTTACCGCCTGTACTGACGTAAAAACCACATGACAACAGTGTGGAGAAATGCGGAAGAATGTGTTAGCCCCTGTCGGGCTACGCGCTTGTTTATGGAATAAGATTACTCTTTATTGTCTGCCGCTGGTTGTGTCAGCAAAGACAGCTCCCGTAAGCGTACGGGCCAACCAAACAACCCAAGAAGAGTTGGTGAGTTGTTTTGATTTGTAACCCTTCAAAAATCGTATGCTTTTATATTGATCACAACATTAGTGTATAGACTGTAATCAGTGCGTCTTCCCACTGACGATATAATGCACATCAAGAAATATTGTACTGCAATATAACATAATGCAAATAGTCATTTTCAGACACTTACTAATAGAGTAGAGTTTAAGATTTATACTAGGGATGCACCGATACCACTTTTTTGGAATACGAGTACGAGTACTTGCATTTCAGTACTTGCCGATACCGATACAGAGTACTTAATACTTAATAAAAAACATGATTTAAATTCCGGTATCGGTGCATCCCTAATTTATACCCTAATTTATACTGTCGATACATTATGTGAAAAATCATTGTAGATTGTAAGTTTGAACACTTAATTCTGTGCTATGTTAACACACCATCAAATTGGACTAATACTGTAACATCTATAACTAACAATTTCGTTTTAAACATTACATGAAACCTTACATAATTTTATTTCATTATGTCATCAAACGCAACATTTATAACACTTGTTTACCCTATCCGTCAACGTGATTTCTCGTTCGCGTCCGATTGATGGCCATCAGCGGTTGAGTTAAAGACTACAAATCCCATAATTCTACGCTGCTTCAGAGCGACATTAATCTACATCATTTGTTATTATTATTGCTTTGGGGCCATCTAGTGCCGAATTCTATGTATTCCACTTTTAACTTGGCAATGTAAAGGTTATTAGTCAGTAATTTAAAAAAAAAAATTATTGTCTTTCGCTGCAAAACCCTCTAAGTGCATCCAGTTTTTTGGACGAAACATAGTAAACAGTTGCAACTTGCAAATCACTAAAGATGCAACTAAAAATATTCAGGTCCAAGTACACACAAGGAACCCAAGTTTGAATGTGATCTTATTCATTTTGTGCACTTTGAGGACTTTGCTAAAAAATCATTGTGGTGTTTAACGAATTTTGCGGCTGGGATTAAGTGGATTTGAAATGAAAGAAAGTATTTGATGAACATATAATACGTGTTAAAGCAACACTAAAGAGTTATTGCTCTTTGCTCCCCCTACAGGTTAGAAGCGTAATTGTTCATTACCACTGTCGTAAATACTGCAGCATAGCTGGCTCTGATTGGATTGTAGGTCTGCCGTAAAGCAAGTTTTTGTAGTTTTCACTCGAACTACAGGACCACTACCCGACGGTTGGAAACTTCTTTAGTGCGGTTTTGGCCGATAGAGGGCTGTAAAGCGAATGTAAAAGTGCCGTTCACCCTGTTTTGAGTGGATGAACCACTGAAACTTTTTTGGAAACGTTATTTTAAGGTAAAAAAAAACCTCTTTGGTGTTGCTTTAAGAGCATTCAGTTTATATCGTTATCTCATTTTTGACAGACGTGGCATTTAGCGGCCTTTACATCTGAGCTCTTCATATGAACTTGAGGATTTAAGAGTGGCAGGCATTCATTAAAAACTACTCTTAAATCATGAACATATTCATTGTTTGCAGAGATACAAAAAATTGATGCTCTAACAGCATGCAGATATAAATGATTACTTTTTGGGATGCATCCCACATACCAGTTAAATTAAACAATATGATTGTTTAAAAAATATTTAATATTAAAATATTTAGAAATATAGATTTTTGTGATTGGACTGTCCGTGCTAATTTCAAAATTTATATTACTTTTCAAATTAGAGGTTTTCATGCTTGGTAACCCTGTGCTTCAGTAAAGAGATAAAAAAACGTGCTACACATAACATGTCGTTTAATCAATCTCTCTACCTTGTTTCCTGGAGGAAGATGAAGCCCATACATCAGTATTTTGTTTCTTCTTGAAGCTGCTGGTGTCTGGATGAATGTGGACCTGCAATGAGATTCAGGCCACAGAAATTGAAAGAAGATTGAAGAGAAGGATCCCATTTGTCCCTTTTACAAATATCTTGATTTTGTTGTGTATTAGGATAAAATACATAATTTTCCACATGTTTTACATAATGTGCAGCACCTTTCTTCCCAGTTTGTCTCAAACACTCTAATAAAGAACCCACCCTCTTTTGAAACAATAATCTGATTGGTCAAGGTGACCAGGTCTGTTGTCACTGTCGTTTCAGCAATGTCCTACTCCGTCCAATAAATGTGACATTCACCGGGTCACAAGTGCATCAGTTTTGCCTTATCAGTTCAATTCAGAGTAAGATAATAAAAATG
Organism: Paramisgurnus dabryanus; assembly: GCF_030506205.2. Taxonomy (NCBI): domain Eukaryota; kingdom Metazoa; phylum Chordata; class Actinopteri; order Cypriniformes; family Cobitidae; genus Paramisgurnus; species Paramisgurnus dabryanus. The sequence goes on along the minus strand of NC_133350.1, from coordinate 23,268,997 downwards.
TAGACAAACAGGCAGATTGGGCCAAATCACCTTTGCGGGAAGGGGGGGGGGTTTGAGCAGAATGTGATGACTGAACCACAGCAGGCTATTTTAACAATGTCTTTACTACCTTGCTATCAATTAGGGGGTCAGAAAGCTCTCAGATTTGATCAAAAATATCTTAATTTGGGTTCTGAACAAAGGTCTTATGGGTGTGGAACGACATGAGGGTCAGTAATTAATGACAAAATTTTATTCTGTAGTGAACTATCCCTTTAAATGATATTGAAAATGTGATAAAAGCATAATATGTTCAATTTTAAAGAAATCAACATCTTACACAAATCTGCACATGCTTTAAATGTTTATATTTATAAATAACTAGCTAGCTTCTCATATTACTGGCACCTGTACAACTGCAAACATGCAAGCAGTATATCTTCTGTTAACTCGTGGAAAAGATGTAGAGCAAACCTTAAACTCCTTCATGTTTTTTTCTGTCTGTGGTTTTTCGCTGCCCTCTGCAGGGTCTGCTGCAAACACCAACTGACCCCATCAGGATAAACAGAAGAGCACAATGAAAATCCAATAAGACAGGGAAAAATGAGCAACTGATCTCTTAAATTGGGCTCTGTACTGCTGACCTGGATTATATCTGTAATCTTCTGGAGTCCGCTGGTATTCAGGAAGACACCAGGCTCTGCGAACATCAACACACATGGGTCAATTTTTTCCACTAAGCAGCAACAAAATTTCTTAAAGAAATTTGTTTTAAGATTCTTAAAATACTCACTTCCTGCTAAATATCCTGTAATCTGCTCCATGGCCTCCACTACAGCGGTCTTAGTCTTATAGTTCACATGAGCCATTTGAAACAGCTCATAAATAAAGCTTTTAAAGAGAAAGAGACATAATAAGCATTTCAAGTATATCAAGACGACTGACGCACGTTCAGTTAAAACACAGGATGACATAGGTTAAGTAATGAATCAGAATACAGATTCAGTGATAAACTACTCACCTGCCAGGTTTGGTTACTCCTTGATTATTTGCTGGCATCTCAAAACCATTAATGGATGATTCCAGATCCATCAAAACTTCTATAACATTATTAAGGTATATTTTACAATTATTTTAAGTCTATACCAAAGTTGTCATTAGCAACACTTTAAATTTACAATTATGAAGTATATGCTGAAATTTCTAAAGATTTGCTATAGACCATTTCACGAGATGTAAACAACACTGGTCCAGAAGTACCTCCTGTTTCAGTCATTTAACACTAGATAAATGTTGGGATAAAATACAACCAACTGATCATATAGAATTGAAAAGTTAAACAATCATCTTAAAGATGATGATATATGTTAATAAAACAGTCACAAACTGAAACAGGAAGTGTTTCTGGACCATGTTGTTTCCATCTTTTAAAATGGTCAAATGGTCTATATTTTGAGACCATTTTTAAGATTCACTGCTGTTAGCTTTAAAAAAAAGTACAACTTACGTTTTACTTTTGCAATCGAATTAATGTCCAGTTTTAATCCTTAAAAAAAAAAAAAGAAATTAGGAGGCAATTTATTATTTTTGAGCATTACACTATAGACAATGCATTACAATATAGATAATGTACTAAATAGAAAAAAGAACCAAACCTAAATTTTGACACTGGTATCGCTGTGAATAATGAACATAAATATAAAATGACCAAATTTATGGCAAGCTTATGCCGAGTTCAGACTGCACGATTTTAGCCCTGATTTTGACTCGCCGACAGGTTTTGAGAAATCGCCGACAAATGCCCGAAATCACAGACAAATTGATGCTTGTGCACGCGAGTGACAATCAAACTAGGGATGTGCATTTATGTCATTTTTTCATTTCGATTAATCCATAGGTCTGAAGAACGAGTACTCGATTAACTGGGGGCGGGGCAATCAAAGGGGCGGGGCGTACACGTCATGGTGAAAATGAAAATATTTTGATTAAAAAACTCAAATAAAACTTAATTTTGAAGAAACTACGACAGAACAATGAAAACATACTAGATTATTAATGAATTAAATGTTTTTAACAGAAACCTCTAACAGGAAAAGCTGCGTGATGAAGTGAAACTAAAGGGTTAATAAACACAAACCGAAGCCCTTTCTATTTGACGCACTCTGCATAATATTAAGCCTTTATACAACATAAATATACAACGTGCATCTATCTGCATAAAATGTAAGACTTCAACTAAGGTTTCAACTAAGTTATCTAAAAAAAAAGAAAGTTTAACTCCCTTTGTGGATGTGCATCAAAAACAGCGCACTTTTAAACACGTCCAGTCAAAGTTCAAGCTTCATAACATTAAGCAGCTTTAAGTGTTTTGCTATCATGCGCGTTTAGCTGTGTCGTGTCGTCCTCTTACCTCAGTCAAGATGTAATGGTAATGCTCGTATGGCTCTCTGGTATCTCTTGACATTTGATGTTTAAATATGAGATGATAATCCATTGAACTTTTGACGGCGCTGTACATTTTGCACCTGACTGACTGTATTTCCGAAAATCACGACATCCTTTTAAACCATAGTGCCTCAGTGATGTGAGTTGTGGCTGGCTTCACGGGATCGGCGGGCTGGCGGGCTGCCGCGCATTGCGCGGATCGGCGGGTTTCTGTTGTGCGGTTGCGTGGAATTATCTGTTTGTTTTTGAATCACGCATGGTAATGTTACTGATGTCATACGTCGGTCTGCGTAGCTTGACACGACGTCAAACACGCATCTCCAGACCCAGTCTTTACTACCACATGCGCTTGTAATGCTAACCAGACATCCAATGCCGCCATATCCACAATAAATAAATAAATAAACCCACATGATCATCGTTTTCGTGATCGATCATCGATGCCACGTTCGAGTACTCGAGCAATCGAGTACTCGTGCCCATCCCTAAATCAAACAGTGTGAATTATAAAAGACGCGTTCTGAGAGGATCGCCGACGAGTCGCCGACACCCGTGAGATATTTGACATGCTAAATATCTGGACCGGTCGGCGATTCAAAATCATGCCGTGTGAAATGTGTTTTGACTGACAATAACATCGGCGATGACCTACAGCCAATGAGATACAGGGCAGCTGGAAGTTCGGGGAGGAGTCTCTCAAAACATTTCCTCTTCATAATCTTCATTTCTTCTTCTTTCTGCTGCAAATGAGCGCACATGCAATTTGTATGGTAAACTCTTGCAGGTGACCATTTTTAATAATAATCCCATTGTCACTTGAGAACTCTGGTCTCGCACGCGTGACCTCGCGTTGTTTCCTTCGCGTCACTTCTCGGGTGCGTTTGGTTGTGAGACGTAGTTTGTGGACCGGGACAAAGTTATCGGCGATTCCTCTTACATTAAAGTCATGCAGTATGAAAACCCCTGTCGCCAATCCATCATGCAGTCTGAAACAGCAGCGACTGAATGCTACCCCAGATAATCACGCAGTGTGAAACCACAGGTGACCCGACTAGTTTGAAAATCATGCAGTTTGCACTCGGCATTACCAGAGTTATGTGACTCCACATTGAAATCCTCAACTAAATCTGCTTTGCTGATTTCTGATGCCTCTTCTCGCAGGAGCCGGTCCACAGCGTCAATGGCAGATATCATATCATATGGGGTGAGGTCAAATGATGTGGACTCTTCACACATTTTCTCCTGAAAGTGCAGACAAATGATAGACAAAACTCCCAGACAACCCCATCATTTTGGAGACAGAAAATGGCCATAAAACTACATAACTTTAAGACACTTACGACATTATGAGCCTCATCAAAAATAACCACAGCTCCTTTCAGTTCAATGTTGTGTGCTCTTCGACTCTGTAAATCAAACGAAATCACAGCCAAGCATCACATTTTAGCGCACAGTTTATATCAAAGCAATACACAGAAGAAAACTATTATTTTAAAGAAAGACATAATTTCAGATGTATTAAACATTTGTATGCACGTCTCACCTTTGGGTCAAGCAGGTAGTTGTAGGGCATGAAGATGATATCGGCATGTTGTTTGATTGATCGGGAGAGGTAGTATGGACAAACTCTACAAACAAACATGAATCAATGTCACACTATACAAACACTCAGAGAGAAGATGCTCAATGAAAACATGTCTGTCAGACAAACACTGATTTAAAAAAAACACAAATAAATGAAACCTAACCTTTGTTTTTTGCCTGTTTTTACTAGATCCTCCACATCCAGAATAGAATTCATGATATCCTTGTCAGTGCTTTTCTCTAAAGTTTAAAACAAGTCAACATTCATACTTTACACATTGAGAATTACTACCATTTAATTAAAAAATTCTGTACGTTTATTTCATACCATCAACATTGTTGTAAAAGTGACAGGTGCGAGTTGACACTTTAGCTCTGCACATGTGGACCTTTAGACGAAACAAGGTATTTTTTAGTAAATGCATGTTGAGATGCAGATCTGCAGTCATATTTTATAATTTAAAAAGCTCAGATGCAAAACCCTCTGATAATGTTTTTTATTATATGTATGTTTAGGTTTAGTAATTTCAATTTAATAGCAAATAAAAGATTATTATTGGTAAATGAAATGCCTTATTTTCACAAATGTCACTTTAGTCATTTCATTGGTATTTAACTAATTTAACTGTCTTTTGTTGCAAAACCCTCTAAGTACACGCAAAAGTCACCAGTCACTTTTCACCATCCTTTCTGAATAAAGGTAAAAGCCTCAAAAATCCGGTCAATATCCATATATATTCATACAGCACAGTTTCTTCCCTACATTGTCTCAGACGACAACAAAGTGCTTGTCCTGTGATGGCTACCATATGCGTTTTGAAATTGAGGGGTGAGTTGTTGGTGGCAATTTGCAATCGCGCCACTAGATGCCGCTAATATTTACACATACCACCTTTTACCGAATAAAACCTCATTCAATTCTTCTTTGGTGCACTTTGAGGACTTTGCTGAAAAATTGTAATGGTGTTTAATGGATTCTGCCAACAAACCAGTATTTCTGAATGGCCTGAGTTCGGGATTAAGAAGATTTGAGGCAAAAGTATTTGATGAATGTATAATATGTGCCAAGAGCATTTAGTAAATTTTAATATATCATTTTTGATGAAGGGTGGCATTTAGCAGCTTTTGCTTCTGAGCTCTTCATTTTCTTTCTCAATACCTAAATAATTTCTTATATATTCAATTTTCTAGATAAACATTGTTAATAAACAGATATAAAAGGATTCTGAGTTGGGATGTTTTTATACACTGCAAAAAAATGACTTTCTTACTTAGAATTTTTGTCTTGTTTTCAGTAGAAATATCTAAAAATTCTTAAATTAAGATGTATTTTCTTGATGAGCAAAATGACCTAAGAAAATAATACTAGTTTTTAGACAAAAAAATATACAATTTAAGTTAATTTGTGCTTAAAACAAGCAAAATTATCTGCCAATGGGGTGAGAAAATTGTTCTTGAATTAAGTGTTTAAGAAAAAATAAATCTTATTTCACAATTTTTTTTCTCACCCCATTGGCAGATAATTTTGCTTGTTTTAAGGATAATTTCACTTAAATTGTATATTATTTGTCTTAAAACTAGACTTTTTTTACTTAGGTCATTTTGGTCATCAAGAAAAAGCATCTTGATTTAAGAATTCTTAGAAATTTCTACTGAAAACAAGACAAAAATACAAAGTAAGAAAGTCATTTTTTGCAGTGTAATATGTATAGCCATAGGTACATTTGGTATTTATACCTTAATGTGGTTGCTCTCATGTTTCATAACCTCCGGGTTTATGCAAAGTTGTTCTCTAGATCCTAAAACACAAATCTTCGGCCTGTAATAAAGATTAATACAGTCTGTTGTTTAATGAAATCTGCATAACAGAAAAAATGTTAAAGGAATATACTCTTTCTTTACAAAATCCAGATAATTTACTCCCCAACTTTAGCCCCATGTCATCCAAAATGTTGTCTTTCTTTGTTTAGCCGAGAAGAAATGAGGTTTTTTGAGGAAAACAGATTTTTCTCAATTTAATAGACTTTATTGGACAACAGTTTCCAGTTTCAGTGCAGTTCAAAATTGGAGTTTTAACGCAGATGGCTCTAAATGATCGCAAATGAGGCATAAGGGTCTTATCTAGCGAAATAATAGTCATTTTCGGCAAAAAACAACAACAAAATATTCCCTTTTAAAACACAACTTCTTGTCTTGCACCAGCTGTGTGACGCGCGGCCTTACATAATGCGCAAACACGTCAAAAGGTGTGAAACATGCATTTGCAGACCATTTAAACAATAAACTGACACAAAGAAATTAATTAATATCATTCCACATACAACAACGTCGGAAGTTTCTCCACACCTTTAAACACTGGGGCGGTAGTTTAAGTTTCTCATACGTCATGTGTGACCTTTCGACGTGCTCACCCATTGTGTAAGGTTGCGCTGGCGCATTACACGGCTAGTGCAAGACAAGAATTTGTGGTTTAAAAGTGCAGATTTTTATTTTTCTTGCCAAAAATGACTCATTTTCCTAGAAGACCCTTATGGCTTGTTTGGGATCGTTCAGAGCCCTTTGAAGCTGCAATGAAACTGTGAACTGTTTATGTCTAATAAATTCTATTCAATTGAGAAAAATCCTGGAATGTTTTCCTCAAAAACTTATTTTCTTATTGACTGAACAAAAGAACATCAACATGTGATGGGGATGAGTCAATTATCGGGATTGTTTTAAAGGGATACTTCACCGATTTAGCATTCAGCTTTGTATCTGTAGAAACCCGGCAGTATTACTGAATGACCATGTTTCCCTCCCTCATTTCCCCCTGAGAGGAGAGATATCTGCATTTTGGTTCTGCAAAAAAGTCCTCCGATGATGTAATATGACGATTTTTGCATCATCGGAGGACTTTTTTGCAGAACCAAAATGCAGATATCTCTCCTCTCAGGGGGAAATGATGGAGGGAAACATGGTCATTCAGTAATACTGCCGGGTTTCTACAGATACAAAGCTGAATGCTAAATCGGTGAAGTATCCCTTTAAGAAAGTGGAGTATTCCTGTAACTGAAGTTTCTTTTAGGATGTATCTTATGTTGACTCAAGAGATCTGACCTGTACGATGTGTTCTTCAGTTCAGCTATAACCTGTGTTAGCTGGGAATGAGTCCTGGATGCATATATGATCTTGGGGATATCCGTGTAATAAGCTAAACCAAAGGAAACACCTTAAGTTTTCAACCTCCAAGCTTCAGTTGTTATCTATAATGTCAATAATCACAAATAAATAATAACAAAGTGTATGGACAATACTTGGTGTGTCTCCGTCTGTGCTTGATGTTCCCCATGATGACATTTGTCTGTCTGGGAACATCTCAGCTCCTCCCATTCTCTCTGCAATCTTGCGGGCAGAGATGGTGTCTTTGAAGTTGTCTTTCCATCCGAGGGTCGCACAGAGTAGACAGAGTGTTTTACCTGTTCCCGTAGGACTTTCAAGAACTCCATTCACTTTCTAAAACAAAACAAAACAACAAATCATAGGTATTTTATCTAAATGAACAGTACATTGTGATCTTACAAGAATCATTTATTTTAATTCATGACATGACTCTCCATATTATATGTCACATACATACATACATAAGGATAAGTTACACAGGAACGAGTAAATCTTTAATGCAAAACGTGACTAAAATAAAAAAAGTAAACATTTGTTATAACTCACTACAATAACATGAACCTTTATAAACTTTTGAGGTAACGTTAGCTGGCATATCAAATGAAAGACATCAAGGTGCAGTCTTGTACACATTAAAGTTTTGTTCTCACTTTTTGCAGGCATTCGATGACTTTACTCATGTAGTCCACCTGGCATGGATACGGAGTGAAAGGAAAGTTCACATTGACATCTTTGATTTTAAGAAGAGGCATTTTCCACCAAAAACTACAGCACTGCAATAGCACGTCAATCTGTTCAGTACAGCTATTCTCACGGTCCTTCAGCGATATTTCACAAACAAACAGTTCATAGCGATCGATTCTGATCCATAAAACGATATAACATGTACCAAAACTATATTCATACAATCTGACAACCGCGCTGGCGCGCCAGAAGTTTTACTGTCCTTCTGTTGTAGCTGATTGTGAGTCTCTCGAGATGTTCACAGTGTGATGTTGCCCCCTATAGGCCACTTTTGAGAAATGCAAGCATTGGAATAAAGTATTGCATAACTTTGGTACATAAAACTTATATTGTATGTATTCATATTTACTTAAAAAACACAAATCATGTATTATAAGCATTGTTTATATTTTAACACTTTTAATGTCTTAATGTTTACAAGTTGCAAAAAGGTAATCATAACCTATAGTTAATTTAGCAAAGTTTTAGAAACGAAACAAGAAAAAATTAGACAAAGACAAATGCCTAATATAACGTTTAATATCATTTTTATGCATTTCCGTTTACTGGACTAAAGCATATAATCTAAGTGCATGTGAAATTACATTTCCACCATCAAAGATGGTAATAAGGGTTTCATTGTTACAGTTCCTCAAGCACTGTGAAAAATTACAAAAACATTAAAAAAAATCTACATTAATAGACAGATGGGTTTCTCTCGCTGCTCTCCAAACTCCAAAAACATACATTCATCTAACTATGAAACAGAAATAGTTTCAATTGATGCTCAACAAACATGCATTATATTATATTAAAACACAAGACAACGTTTCATTCTGTGAACAAGAAGTTATTCTGTATTTGGAACGTGAAATGTATTTGTTTGTAAAAAAAAAAAACACACACATAAAGAAAACATTATATTTACATTATATATTTTATTACTCAAGTATGCAAATAATTCCCAAGACTCAATCTGTCAAAACTGAAAGAGATAAATGATTGCTGATTTTTAAAATCATTTTAATAAATAAAGTACACTGCAAATATAAAATATACATTTAAGTTGATTATAATTGTGTTCCTGCAGTCAGCCTGTATTTTCTCTTCAGTGTTTCGTCACAACATGGCGACGCGCTCAGACCCCAGGCTCGATTTAAACACTGAAAACACACAGGTACTGTATATCATCCTGCTCTGTACTACATGTTTATATCCGATATATTATAATTTATATATCGATCACTATGAAAGACCTACTATACACACACAAAGGGAACCTGTCGTCATAAATGTGTAATATTTACGAAGGAAGTAGCTTTAGCGCGCTAACCACCAGACAAGCCAACTTACATGAGCACTTTCAATTTACATAAAATGAAAGCATTAAAATATCATGGTTTACATTGGACTCTACAACAGCGATGTCTTTTATTTTAGTGTTGGCACGACAGTGGTTACACTCATTGCTGTTTCGAAATAGCGTTAAGATAATAAAAGCACTAAGTTCATGCGCATGTGTTTTTAACCGGGTGCTGAAGGGTAGCGAGTTTGCATAAGCTCAAAGCTTTTCAGACTTTCCTTATATAATAGATGATTGTTTTTAATTTGAACTATACAATGTTTAGCGAATTTTAAACGTTTAACCCTGATGAAAATGGCTAAAAATGCGACCTTATTGGTATTCATGTTTTGCCTTTTAATTACGAATCAAAATCTGTAGTATAATTTCTAAGTAAATTATAATTTAGTCACATGCAATTGTCAGTAAAGAAAAATATATTTAAACGTTTGTGAGTACATTTCTGTGAAATCTGTAGGCAATTTTCGCACGCACACTATAATATCGTCAGTGCTGACGTATTTACTTTTCCACATTCGTCACCTCGTGCTATTAACAAACGCCTCTGTGGTCTCATTTGTTGTTTCTATCTTAAAACTGTTCCCTCTCATTTACTTTGCTGGTTACTTTGTAACTTCTCTGCTGTGTCTCAAAACCTAGTGAGCTGCCTTCATAGACAGCATTAAAAACGCTCGTACGCGCCTAAAAAGGTGTGGAAGTAGTGAGCTCACTAGTGTTTGAGACACAGCCTGTCTCGCGTGGTCTTTGTGAAGCACGTGGTCGTCTTACTCACTGTACCTGTATATCCCTCAGTGACCGTGCTTGCACTTCGCTCTGTTTATGGGCGTGCAGTAAAAATCTTATCCCATGAATTAAGGCTTGGACCAGTAATTCTGCATTGCATGTGAACTTCTGACTGTGTATAATGTTTGAACACAGTCAGAAGTATAGTCAAGTTTAAGTTTCCAGACTGCACATCTTGTTAATGGCATTTGTATATGGTGCTCACACTATCAGGTGACTAAAACTATGGAGGCTGATATCATCGGGGTTTGCGGTATCGAGACACGAGGACTTGTTGAGGGTAGCAGTTCTCCAGATTTGGGGACTCCATCCCAGGATAACGTGGATGATTTTGTGGGCCTGGTGAGCAGCGAAGAGGAGAGAGGAGAGACACCAGGAAGGGAGGATAGCAACCCTGAAGAACTGGATCGTTGTGCTGAGAAAACCAAGGACCAGAAAGCATTCGGTTGGTTTTTCAATAAAAACGTTTAAAAATATTTACAGTTTAATAAACACTTCACCTTTCGTTTTATTTATTACCGATTTATTTTGTGTACAAATCTTAATTTTTCATTCTCATAGGCAAAGAGGTACTATTGCTGATGCAGGCGCTTCATGCTTTGGCCACCCCAGAGGAAAAACTTGCAGCGCTCTGTAAGAAATATGCCGACCTGGTATGTATATGTGGCTCCATAAAGTATTATAAAATTAGTCCATACGTTCGCTGTGAAACACTACAAGTGTGTTGTTCTTCCCGGGACAGCTGGAGGAGAGCCGCAGCATGCAAAAACAGGTGAAGGTGTTGCAGAAGAAGCAGAACCAGGTGCTCAAAGAGAAGATTCACCTGCAGAGCGAGCACAGCAAAGCTGTTCTAGCCCGGAGCAAACTTGAGAGCTTGTGCAGGGAACTTCAACGTCACAACAAGACCCTGAAGGTGCCCAAAAATCTTAAAGCTCACACTGTTAACACACTGTTTCTGCTTATTACACGGCTCTCTGGAATGCTTGATTCTGATTGGTCAGTTGAGACATTTGCAGGTTCGTTCTTTTCAAATAATGACCGCTCCAAAGTAATAACGCATAGCCGGTACTACTTGTACGATTAAAATCGCTCCGCGCCAATAAAGATTACTGTTTGGCGCCATCTTGTGACAAACACTGGACAACCACAATTAAGAATGGAAAATTTTGATATTAATTTTAACATGTACGGAAAAAACAAAACATTTAAACAGTGGATAGAAGAACGAACAACGACAAGACACAGAGAGCTTACTGAGACTGAACTTGACAAAATAGAGCATGACAGCTACGAAGCCAACACACAAAAAAAAATACAGAATGGGCATTAAAACTTCTCAAAGACTGGCTAAAAGAGAAAAAAATGGAGACAGACAAGTATGAAGCAGAGGATCTTAATAAGGTATTACGATCATTTTATGCATCTGTGCAAAGTTTCGCGGAAGGATAAAAATGTTAATTTAAAACAAATATGCCAATAAAATGTTTCAAATTCATATTGATGTCCAGTTTTTTTTCTTATGTGGCAGGTAGCCGTGTAATAAGCGGGATAATGTAGAGGCAGCCTGTAGTTATCGGGAAATAAGCCCCGACAGTGTGATCAGGACCCGACGCGAAGCGGAGGCTGCCTCTACATTATCCCTTACTTATCTCATGTTAATCTTGAGTACCTTTAGAGTAATATTACATCCTTAATCCCACAAAATGTTGTTCCAAGCCCCTTGAATTCTGTGGGCGTCGATAAACTTACATACAGATTGCTGTGTAGTGTGTGTAAACGCGTATACTGTTGTGATGGCAGGAGGAGAACGCTCAGAGGTTTAGGGAGTACGAGGAGCGGCGCAAGGAGGCAACGCTGCACTTCCAGATGACGCTCAATGAGATCGAGGCCCAGATGGAGCAGCATAACTCCCATAACAGCAAACTGAGACAGGAGAACATGGAGCTGGCCGAGAAACTCAAGAAACTCATCGAGCAGTACGAGCTGCGGGAGGAGGTAAGGCAACATCTGCTAAATATGTAAATTGCCTGTGATTCTGTGGTTGAGTCATTCGAGCCCCTAGAGATGAAATGTGCCCTGCTTTAGACCAGTGGCCTGTTTTATTTGCATTATCATTAAAACCACTGCTGGGATATGAGTGATGTAAAATACGGATATTTGTTGGATTGTCATTTCTCTGAAGAAGATGTTATATATCGTGCCATTTCATTTTCTAACAGCTTTACATTTATTTGCTTAATTAAATTCACACACATACTGTTTTGCATGTTTGGGCATGGTAAGCTGAGCTCAGTCCCAAGGTGCAACCATGATGATCCAGCCATGCGTGTGGAATTATGCATGGTCGCATTATCAGGCCTTAGTGTGCCTAGGGGTGCAACTCTCATGTAATTTGTCATGTAATTATAAAGGAACTGCGAAATTTGACCTCGTTCTCCGAATAATATTGTTTGGTTATTTGAGATATTGTCTTATAGGCTGTTACTGGAAGTAAATTTTTATAATCTAAGTCTGTTTTGTAGTAGATCTTGTTGTTGGTGTAATTCAAAATGACAAGGTGGTTGTGTTGTAGTTAGATGTTGCAGTTTCAAATAAATTTTTTTCTGTACTACAGTATTTAAAGCTACAGTATTGTAAACGTGATATTTGTCCTCAGCACATCGACAAGGTGTTCAAACATAAGGAACTCCAGCAGCAGTTGGTGGACGCTAAACTCCAGCGGACGGCCGAGCTGATGCGAGAGGTGGAGGAGAAACAGCAGAGGGAACGGGAGTTTGTGAGTATCATCAGAGTATCATCATTTTAGACAAAAAAACATACAATTTAAGGGAATTTGTTCTTAAAGGGACATTTCACTTTTTTTGAATATATGCTAATTTTTCAACTCCCCTAGAGTTAAACATTTGATTTTTACCGTTTTGAAATCCATTCAGATCTCCGGGTGTGCGCTAGCACTTTTAGCATAGCTTAGCACAATCCATTGAATCTGATTAGACCATTAGCAATCACGTAAAAAAATAACCAAAGAGTTTCGATATTTTTCCTATTTAAAACTTCTCTCTTCTGTAGTTACATTGTGTACTTAAGGGGTCGTTATAGTTGTGCGTAGGTCCTACGGCATAGCCCAATGGCGTAGGTTCCCCGTTGGTTTTCATTTATACTTTTGCGTCGACGTGCAAACACGCGCACAGACCGCTGGTAGGCAGTATCCACGCGTATAATCACAGTAGCAGCGCGACCGTCAAAGAAGAAGAGGCTTGGCAAGTTTAACCCACAAGCGAAGAAGAAACATCAACTTGTTGTGTAGGATTTGAGAAGACCAGCAATGATGGAAGTAAATAAACATCAACTTTTGTTGCAGTTTGAGTTAAATCACTCCTCAACTTGGCCATTCGTTGTTTTCACCGTCGCAAACGGAAATACCTATGACACAGTTTTTTTACCTGATGGGAGGGGTTCTGGTAGACCAATCACAGCGCTTGCGGTCTGCGTAGAACTGACGCGCTGTTAAAATATTTGTGAGGTGCACATCAGGCTACGCAGAGCTACTCACAGGCTACGGATGAACTTAAGCACGACTATAAATCGGGCTTAAGACTGACAGAAAATTAAAATAGTCCCATTGGTTACCTTCAATGGCAGGGGACTATTTTCGGGCAGTGCATAATATCACTACGCCTGCTGCAGCCATTTTACATCAAGTCCTTGATTATTACGCCAGAATGAGAGTATAGTTCCTAACCATATCTGCCTAGAAAATCACAACTTTTATTTTTCCATCGGTCTTAGTACACGATGTAACTACAGAAGAGTCAAGTTTTAAATAGGAAAAATATTTAAACTCTCTGGTTATTTTTTAGCGTGATGCTAATGGTCTAATCAGATTCAATGGATTTTGCTAAGCTATGCTAAAAGTGCTAGCGCCAGACCCGGAGATCAGCTGAATGGATTCCAAAACGGTTAAAAAAAATAGGTCATTATGCTCGTCAGGAAAATGCATATTAATATAAGAATTTTTAGATATTTGTACTGCAAACAAGACAAAAATACTAAGAAAGAAAGAAACACAAGAAAGTGCTTAGCATTAAGTTAGACTTTAAAAATACAGATTCATTATCTCAAATATTGTGGTGATCTATTATTTTTCTCAACCTTTCATTGTCTGTTTCTTTCTCTTTGCTCTCTGTTTAGCTACTGAAAGATGCAACGGAGTCCAGACATAAATGTGAACTGATGAAGGAGCAGGAGCATCAGCTAAAACAGCAGCTCACTTTGTACATGGACAAATTTGAGGAGTTTCAGACCACACTCGCCAAAAGCAACGAGGTCTTCACCACTTTCAGACAAGAGATGGAGAAGGTAAGTTGCGGTCAACTCATTTACCCGATTCTGACATTTCTTGATAATTTCAGGGTTCCCAAGGGTCCTCGAAATTCTTGAAAGTATGTGAATCTGGGGGAAATAATTCAAGACCCTGAGAAGTTTTTGAAAATATACATACATAGATATACAGGTCATTAAAAGTGCTTGAATCTATTTTATTCGTAAAAAAAAAAAATCCATATTCCCTGTGTAGTGTAGGATAATATAAAAATACTAGATTTTTTAAGCACACGTGCTTAACTGTTTGCTTTAAATGCTTATATCTTCTGTATGCGAATGTTGATTCATACCAAAATGTTTTTTGCATAGTTGTGTTTGACAAATGAAAACGTCTCGGGTTACATATGTAACTGTTGTTCCCTGAGAAGGGAACGAGATGCTGCGTCTCCCTTGCCATACTTCCTGCGTCCCTGTAACGCCGTCTTTGATAGCGATATAATTCCTGGCTCCCGCGTCACCCTGTCCTTGTTGTAAAGCCTCACCATTGGTTAAATTCGATATACACATTCAGGCACACTTACCCTCGGAGGCGTCCCCAAAGTGTCACCGCAGTGACGCAGCGTGAGTTCCCTCGAAAGGGAACTGTAACAATGTATCTTTAAAGGTAACACGATGTAACCTTGCTCTCACTTGAAATGTGTCCCCACATTAAGTCCTTGAATTTGAGTGTATTGGACCTGGAAAGTCCTTGAAAGGTCCTTGAATTTGAAGTTAACTAATGTGTGGGAACCCTGATTCATAACGGTTTCTTTAAAATGTGTGTCTCACTTGCATGACTTTTGTTTGTTTTCTGACTAATTAGATGACAAAGAAGATCAAGAAGCTAGAGAAGGAGACCACTCTATGGAGGACCAAATGGGAGGCCAACAACCAGACTCTACTGCAAATGGCAGAAGAGGTGAGGAGAATAAATAAGACGCTTTATTAAAAATGCTATGAGCAATTTCAGCCGTTTTACTAGCTTCTGCTTATCCACTGAATAAGGGGCAGTTCACATTTCATGTCTAAACCATGCACAAAATTCATCAGTCCCGCTTTCCTTCTTCCGAAGCACTTGTGCACTTGCGCTCCCGTAGCATCTGCCGTTGCTAAGCAACCATGAGCTGGGGTTTAAAAAATCCAATGGTGCCATACTATATGCATGCACTCTTCAGATAACGAAAATTGCATCACACGCTCCGTGTACACATAAAAAAAGACCATAATTAGGCCTCAAAGGGATAGTTTAACCAAAAATGAAAATTCTCTTCAAGGCCCAATCATGAGCCCCATTCACTTCGATAGTAGGAAAAATAATACTATGGAAGTGAATGGGGCTCATGATCGATTTGATTTCAAACATTCTTCAAAATATCTTCCTTTGTGTTTATCAGAACAAAGACATTTACAAGATACAGGTTTGTAACAACATGAGAGTGAGTAAATGATGACTGAATTTTCATTTTTTGGGTGAACTATCCCTTTGTCTATCCCCTCTATTAAACCCTGCCCACTTTCCATAATCTCTTTAAGAAATGCACATAGATTTAAAGCAGTATGTGATATCAGTATGGTAGTAGGTACTTTATTTGTGGTATTCCAAAACTAAAAAATAAGTCACTCTGCCATTTTCCTTGTAGAAAACAGTGCGAGATAAAAATTACAAAGCCCTCCAAGGCAAACTGGAGCGCCTGGAAAAGCTTTGCAGGGCCCTGCAGAGAGAACGCAACGACCTGAACCAGAAACTCAAGTCTGTTCAGGGTCCAGCGAAAGATCCTGAAGAAGAGGGTACGGGCCCTCCTGACCCCCAACCAGAGGAGCACCCGAACCAACCCTCAAACCCAGATATGACGAGAGAAGTGGAGGGGGAAATGCCTGAAACAGAGAAACTCGGACTTCGGTCTGAGGAAGAAGGCGACACATCATCGAGACAACTCATTGACAACTGAGCCTGGCCTTCTGGCCTGCCTTATTTTTTTGTGGAGGTATATATTTTTGTCTAACAATTATTATCATAACAGAAATCGCGAGGATAAAGCAGGACATTAGTGAAGAATCTAACTGCTCTGTATGTTGTTAATCAGCTTTGTGGCAAGCACTTTTTACTCCCTCTTTTTTATCACATTGTATTTTCGTAGGAAATGGTCATGTGGTCCAAAATGGCCGCCATGCAGCTTTGTTTCGTACGGACGTTTTTTTTTCTTTTCTCATTCTCAGCCGTTCTCTGCTCAGCTGTGCTGTGGTGGCACATTTTTCTGTTCTCTTTAATAAAATGTAGCTCTTGGCACTGACTTAGGATCAGAATAAATAATTACGTATGCATATAACGTCAAATATTGCTATTTTTAATCAGCCGTATGTAGTAAAGAAGCTCTAAATGTCTAGATAACCTTGAGAGTTGATAAACAGGGCATTAATATCTCAAGAGATGTTTTACAACAAGCTCACCTGCTCTTTGCCATACTGAGTCTGAGCCAGGAAGGGTCCTTAACGGGTCACACTTCCATAGCTTTGATTAAAATCCACTTGAAAGTTTAAAGAGATGGGTTAAGATTCCTATGCGTCAGCTGGGACGCCTCACTGCCTGTGGCTTTTTTCCATATGAGAATTTGATTAAGGGCTAGTGTGACTTTAAAAGGCTGCTACATCTTTAACCATTGTGAAATAGTACGAACCGTGTCACTTCCTTTAAGACTGATTGTGTCGACTGAAAAACTTTATTTTATGTAACAGCACATCTTTACCAACTCATAAAGCCAAATGCATTTGAAAATAACTCCATTTATTTTTGCAAGAGACAGGGTAGTTCATTTTTGTTTTGTTGGTGTGAGGTGGAAACAACATAAGCTAGTTAGACTAGACAATAAATTCAATACAAGATATCATTAGGCAATGTCAAGAAATATTTTCCCCCCTTAAATGCTAAAATTGTCCAGACTGATTTTTTTGTGAGCTTGCCATTATAAAAATCCCTTTTTTAAAAACCTTAAAAAAATATATAATAGTTAATCCCAACGCTCAATACTTAACGTTTGTTGTATTAAGATATGATTGGTTCGATTCAGAACCTGTTGCTTTTGTTTTTGGAAGCTCTACATAACTTGAGGTTAAATGTAATTTCTTTGTAATTTATAATAAGAGAAACACTTTGGTATCTTAATTTGAGCAATTTTACCTGTTGACAGGTCACATTATTTCCTAGACAAAAAAAACTATGTAATTTAAAAATAGGCCTTACCTTTTTTTGATACTGGCTATACTGAATGTGATTTGGTTTTGGACTTTATAATAAATAAGAATAAAATATCTGTAATTTAAGATATACATGCAATGCTAAACTGTTCATTAGAGCTGCATATATTGTCAATGTTGCTAATAATGTGAAACTATATCATTGAAAACTCAACCAGTGAATGTAGAAATACAGATTTCCAATGCAAGCTGCCTCTTAGCTCTTCATTAAATGGCATGGACACACAGGGTCTAAAATCACTTGCCTCAGGTCCATAAAGCAACATTTGGCTTTGTGCATGCCCAGATCTGTCCTCTGAAACAGGCCAGTATGTTACATTTTGTAAGTGGAGAATCCAAGACCATACATTGCATTTTTTGAGATCATTTTAGTGCAAAATATGCAATTTTCTGGATGAGGTCCTTTGATTTGATATCAGTCGTGAATGTGTTTGACTTTGCCAAACTGAAACAGATTTTCACCAGCTTTCATCACTACTCTTCAGTTTGTTTGTTTTTTGTCGGATCCAAGCACTTGATATACATGTCTTGGACTTCTCTCTCTATGTAATAGTTTCACATCACTTTTAATTTTCTCTGTAAGTGGGGTCCAGTTTGTTTAAAATTTGTGAGGTGTTGGTACCGTCTTTTGTATCGCTTCTGCGTTCGCTGTTTATTTTGGCAATGCCCCAGTTTGATTCTCAGGTTATGCAAAAAATCTACCTCTGCAGGTTAGACGTACTGTGAAAGACGCTCGAGAGAGCTTTTCTTTCTCCCCCAGCTCAGCCCATGTGACCCCTCTGAGATTGTACAATGCTCTTGTAGTTTGTCTTGCTTTTCAATAAAACATTTTGTAGAATTTTCCTTCCTGTTTTTATGATGATTTCTTGAGAATATATATATATATATTGGGAAATGTGATTTAATCGATCTGTATATTGCTTGCAGACAGGAGGAGTCTCATCAAGCTTACAGTTTCTGTACTTTATTTTCAGCATTAAATTGTAAGCACAGAAAAAGAACAATTGACAATTTGGAAATACAAAATTAGTTTAAAAGTTGTTACAAAAGATTTATTGCAAATTGACACTGGGTTTCTGCACAAAAACAAAAACTGTGCTAATTGTGAAAAAGCCACACCAAGCCGTAACTTCTCAGAAGTGCCTGAAATTGTGGTGCAGTCTCTCGAACACTCTCCAAACCTTTACATAATCATTTCCACTTTAAACCAACTCAAGTCAATCTTCTCTACAGGACCATGTAATGGATAAAGTATATAAAGTGGGAAGTAAGAGGATGAATCATATCTGAATAATACAGAAAAGCAAAAGCTGAAGAGTAAGAGGAGCCATGAAAAAGTTTTTCAGATTTTGATGAGATGAGAGTGAGTTTACGATGCCTGCCCCTCCAGCTCCGATGCCGGGGCGTCTGGCTCTTCATCATTGTAGATGTTCTCAGCCTAGAGACAAATTTGATCCAAGATTATGACAAAATATTTGTTACGAGTCAAATAATTACTGGAGACAAAATGAAGGATTTTTGCACATACCATCTGCCAAACTTGCATAATGTTGTCCTCTGACACTGAACATATTACCCAGGGTTCATTTGGATTCCAAGAGAAATCGGAGATCTTCGCTGTGTGACCGCCGTGAATGAACTGATAAAAACAGTAAAATGCAGGCATAATCAAAAATTAAGGAAATTATACCAATTGTAACCTTAACAGAATAAGCAACTCAGCAAATCTTTCAAGACTCACCAAAAGTTCAGGAGGCCCGTCCTCTGCATCCTCCGCAGATTGTTCCTCTCCAATTTTACTACAGGACATAAATGTAAGTGTCAATATTTGATGCCGCATATCAAGCATTTTTGCAGAATTGGGCATGCCTAAATGTAATGTACGTTTTTACAGCAATCTCTGCAATTATCCACTAGGTGGCCTTCTTACCCAACTTATAAAACACTAAAGCATCCACTGATCCAAAAACAGTAAAAACTAGGGCTGCACAATGTGAGGAAAAGTTGCGATGTGCGATGACGATGTGAGTTGCGATAAATATTTTATATTTTTTCATGTTTTAGGGGCCATTCACATGTCGCGCCTAAAAATGGGTGGAAAATGCTAGACACGTAGGTTATTGTCACATGACCTGCACGCTGTGCTTGTGTCATTCTAAAAAATGTTTTTGAAATACCTGGAAATAACGAGCGCGTCGCACCGCGTGCGAGTCTCGACCACGGCGCTTCCAGAGCGCGCCTAAATTTGAAATAATGAACTTGAGCTCGCAATAGACGCAATATGTGAATCACCGCTTTCACAGTACTGTTTGCGGCGTCGTCTCTCCTAAATCCAAAATAATTCCAGCTGAAGTGCTGTTCCTTTTCACCACAAGGTCTTCGTCTGACAACACATTTTCCTCACTCTTCTTTCCTTCCTTGCTATAATTTTGCTAACAGGCACAGCGTCGCAACTGACAAATCACAAATCAATCGGAACGTAGCTGACTTGGGGGTTCCCCTGATTGGCCTAATAGCATGAACGCGCAAACCATCCATTCGTCCCAAACTGCCTACTTCAATACTATATAGTATGCAAAGAGTACGAGAAGTAGTGCTTTTCGACTAATATATAGTATGGAAGTATGTGGTTTGGGACGCAGGGATGTCTTAACCTGAAAGGTCAAACGTTCATTACATGCGCTTACCGTTTTCCCTTCATTCATCGCGTCAAGGCTGTCTGTTGCGATGTGTTCATCGCGTGAGTTCAAATCGCGATGACGATGAAAATTCGATGTATCGTTCAGCCCTAGTAAAAACTGTATTTTGATCATCATTCTGAATCTGATCTCTAAAAAAAGTCCTTTACAAAAATGCAATTATCTCAGCTTTTTGTTAAAAAAAAAAGTATTTTTGAATAAACCAACCACTATTTGAGAGGTGTTAAAAAGAGAACAAATGGATATTGGATTTTTTTGTTTATTTTAAAAGCAGAGGGTCTGTTCTTTCATTTAATATACTGTATGATTATATATTTTCAAAGAACATTTTCTGGAAGGCAATAACCTTTTGTGAAAATGATAAAAAAGCTGGTACTGGCTGGAAAATATAAAATAAAAACGCTGGCAGGGAAAGAGTTAAGAGAGACCCCTACCTACATACTTTGAAGTGAATTGATAAAAATTGTCTTATTTTACATAAAACTTTGTGCTCCACAACCTTTTTTTTTTTTTAAATAAATTGTGTTGATGCAGTTTTGGACCCACCAGCGCGTCTGCAGAATTAATACATCCTCAGGTGAAAAAGTAGTACACTTCCATCGTGTATTTAAAGTGCTTTATTTTCGCACACTAATTTTGTACTTAAAGGAACAGTATGTAAGAAATGTATATCAATTAATCATAAAATGGCCTTGATATGTCACTAGACATTAAGAAATCATTTTTATTTCAAATACTAATATCACTGACAACAGTGGTCTGGCCAGGATATTGTCATTTAAAAAGTGGAGTTGCAGCCCTCAACTGTTGTGTATGTTGTCATGTTGTGGCCACAGCTGTGTGATTGCAGTACCAGTTTTAGCCACAATCCTACATACTGTTCCTTTAATATACTAAAAATTCATCTTTAGTACTTCTTAAGATGTTCTTAAAATCATCTAAGTGTACTTCACTGTGCTATTTTGAGATAAATATGAACTAAAATGTGCTAAAAAAGTATTTAAAAAAATTATTTAGGTACCACTTGTAATAAACTTGAACCCATCTTTGTATGAAAGTTGAGTTTAAGTTTAATACAAGTGTTAACTAAATACATTTTTTAATACAGATAGTATGTTAAAAGTGCATTTTGGTTCATATTCATGGCGTCTCAAAATAGCACAAATAAGTACACTTAGATCATCTTAAGAACATCTCAAGATACTACAGATTAATTTTTTGTATATTAAGAACAAAATTAGTGTGTGAAAATAAAGCAGTTAAAGTACACTATGGAAATGTACTACTTTTTCATCTGCAAAAAGTGAAACTTAAAAAGTAAGAACAAATATTTAGGAGCCATCTGAAGGAATTCCTTCACAATTCATTATGAATACAAAGGACAGAGTTATTCTGCGTGATACCTCAGATCCCAGACATTCAGGCGTCTGTCTGTGCCACTGGACGCCAGGATGGTCTCATTATGGGGAGACCACTGCACCTGTAAATATCATAAATTGTTAATTTCAAATACTTAATGTGATCTTAAAATTCATAAGGTACTTTTTCAAAACCTTGAGGGTTACCTGGAAGATTTCATCCTTGTGCGATTCAAATGAGTGAAGCTTCAGCTTTAGGTTGCGCAGATCCCACAATGCAACAGTCTACAGTGACACATCAAACAGATGTGGTAAGCATGTAAATATGTTTATCATTGTATTTATTGTTTATATGGTTACATGTGTGGTTGTAATTTACAACTTTAACAGACCTTGTCTGCCGAGCCAGTGGCGAGAATAAACTCGCTGTAGGGATTGAAGGACAGGCAGTTGACTTCAGCTGTGTGAGCATCGACAGCGTGACTGGGCTTTGCTGTGTTATTCGATCGAGTGTCCCAGCTGCAGAAGAAAGACAGAAATTCAACTATAGACAGGAAATCTGTTGGAAATTCTAACATGGTTTAATAAGTAATACTGTTTATTGTATGGATTCCTAAACTAAAGGATGCTTGTAAGGTTTTGCTCGCTCACATCATGAGTTTCTGGTCATCCGCCACAGAGCCAAAGAGCGATTCATGTAGAAGATGCCAGGACACATCCTCCACCACAGCTGTGTGTCCTGTAAAGATGGTCTTTGCATCTACTATCTTTGCATCCTTTGGAGCACCACTGATGTCCCATAGACAGATTGTCTAAAGATTAAAAGTAGAGACTTCATAAGCAGTTTAAAACATCAACTAGATGTTTACAATTCAAGTACGCAAAAAACACAAACTATGAGATTTCTTTTTTTGCTGTAAGGCGGTAAAACTGTCAATCATTCCTACAGATTGGATTTGAAAACCAAACTGGATTAGTGTACAGTGTAAACAAAGCATTTCCATTTAAATCTCAGGTTGTGTGCTCACATGATCGTCTGATGCACTGAGCAAATTTCCACTCAGGTTCGGGTTCCAGGACAAACCGTAACCCTCTTTCTGATGCCCCCGCAGCCTCAGGTCTGGACTACATTCACCACTGGGATCTGCAAATTGACATTGCTCAGAATTATTATTCAAAACAATAGTGTTAAAGGGATAGTTCATCCAAAAATGAAAATGCTGTCATTATTTGCTCACTTTTAATGTGATACACATCTTTTAAAATTTCTTTTAATTAGCACAAAAGACGATATTGTCTATTTTGAATCTGTTTTTGAGCACCATTGACTTCTGTAGTATTTTTGATTCCTGCTTGATTACAAATATCTTTTTGTTTTTAGCAGAACTGAATCATTTATACAGGTTTGGAACAACTTGACGGTGAGTAAATGATGACAGAATTTTCATTTTTGGGTGAACTATCAGTTTAAGGGACAATATGTAACACGTAATTTTTCGCCACTAGAGGTCGCCATACAAAACCAAAGGAGTAGCTTGATGACGCTGCTAAGGAACGTGGAAAGATGAAAGTTGTAGTCTTTATCCCCACTCCCGAATGAAAATCAGTCCGATGGAACTCAAAAATCATGTTCATGGATGATGTTAAAGTTTCATAACTGTGTTATAACGTATGCCAACACTAAGTGTGCTCTGATATATCGGCTGATGATGCTTGCTATGCTTTTCAATGAATTACGTGGAAATGCCGCTACATCCAAAAGCCAGAGGGCGCTCTCGTGCAGAAACTCAATATGCACTGCAGACGAAGAACCAGACACAAGCAGCAGTGTTGCCAACTTTTCAGACCCCTTTAACGACTTATTTTCAAAAAAGGGACTAGCGACAAATCTAGCGACTTTTTCTGGCGTTGTTGGAGACTTTTTGACTTGAAAGCACGTATCATTCACTCTTCTCAACGAGCAGCTACCGCTGCTTCTGTGGGCTCCACCCCCATCCCAAAGCACTCACAGGCGGTCTAGTCCTCGCGCAGCAGAGCAGAGTCTCTCCCAGCTGCAGTCAGGGCAGGAGATGTTGTTCATCTCTCCGCATCCAGACGGCATAATCGTGCATGCGGGAAGCATTTATGGTTGGATGTAAATAAATGGTCTTTTAATAAATAAAATCACTGTACAAAAATAAATGTATTTGAGAGAGCTGAGCAGCAGCACCTTCAGACAAAGTGAACGGAGTTGACGCATTATTGAGCTATATACGTTACCTGCAATTTAAACAACGTTTCCCATAATTTATCAGTTTATCTTCATATGTTTTAAAACGGGACTATTTGGACATATAGGCTAAACAGGAAGATTGTTTCATGAGAACAGAAGCAAATAAATGAACGAGAAAACTTTTTTATTTATTCATGTGTATTAAAATTACATTTGTGACCGTTCATAGAGAAAGAGACATTTGAAAAAGCCAATGTAATAAGAATGCAAATACGACGTGATGACGTCACTGTTATGCTAATGACACAGTGACGTAATCCAGTGACATTTAGCGACTTTCCAAGCAAGCTTTAGCTACTTTCCATTGAAAATAGTTGGCAACACTGACAAGCAGCTATGACACGCAGCCCCAGGAAATAGCTTAAGGATAATTTTATATTGCTGTTCTTCATAACTTTTCAGGTATTTTCATTTCATGTTCATAAAGAATATGTATAATGATTATGTTTGACGAGTGTTGCTTTTTCAAATGCCGTAATACATGAAATAGCTGTGAATAATATCAGCTGTGCAATTCAGAATAGTTATCGGCCACGTATTATAAGTGTATATCAGCATTTATCGGTGCACCCCTAGCCAACGTGTATGATATGATAGAAAACAAATACAGTGGCGTGCTAGATGCTACAATACTACTACTGCATACTGTTCTGCACAGATGCTGTCGTCGTTTGACATCTTGCAAGTGAGAGTCGATAGTTCTGCTTTTGGATCACTCTTATGATACTATGATGTCAAACGTCGATCGGTTGGTGCAGGGCTGCATGAATTCAAACACATCTATGACTATAACTGCACCAAAAGCAGAGAACCCTATATATAGGGGCGTTATACTGGTTAAAACTGCTAATTATCTAAATTCAAACATCATTGACAACATTTGAACATAATATAGACTCACCTAAAGGATTATTAGGAACACCATACTAATACTGTGGTTGACCCTCTTTCACCTCAGAACTGCCTTAATTCTACGTGGCATTGATTCAACAAGGTGCTGAAAGCATTCTTGAGAAATGTTGGCCCATATTGATAGGATAGCATCTTGCTATCTTGATGGGAGATTTGTGGGATGCACATCCAGGGCACGAAGCTCCCGTTCCACCACATCCCAAAGATGCCCTGTTGGGTTGAGATCTGGTGACTGTGGGGGCCATTTGGGGTAAACAGACCCTTTTCTGTTTCCCAGCGGCGGAGTGATATATCAGCGAGCAATGAGTCTTCCAAGAGAAGTCAATGGAGTTTTACAAAATGAATACAAAATGCCAAATAAAACGAACACCACGAACCACTCGGTGAGTAGCTCAGTTTTGAAAATGAACGTTAAGTGTTGTTTTAATGACATGTTTGTGCATGGTCATTGACTTCCATGCTGAAGCAGTCAAGAGACACTTCTAAACAAGTCAAAAAGTCAAGACACGACCCATTGTCAAAATTTCAGTGTCCATCACTGTAGTTCATTCAAAACAAACCAGAAATGAGACTCAAAGTGTTAAATACCGGAATTATCCTTTAACCCAAGATTGAATGCATTATAAGATGAAATGAGTACTGACCTGGTTTGGAGGGGTGTTTGGTATAGTCAAACACCAGCACGTCAGAGGTGGGTGTCTTGGTGGCGATGATGCAGGGGTTTTGTGGCATGTATCTGGCTCTGTTCACTTCTCCTTCATGATTGATCTTAATCTCAATTTCAATCTTTCCGCTCACTGACCCGAACCCTCCAAACTCTAAAAACAAATATCAAAATACATTCACTGACAACCATATCCAAACGGTGCCCAACTATAACCAATTTTCAAAAAAAGAATTTGCTTAATAAAAAATAAACTCAAGTTGACAAATGATTGCAGTAGTCCAAATGTTGCTTGGATTCTTAAATACATCACTAAACATCCCGTGATAAAGATCATACCTGCTGAAAAAACAAACACAGGCAAACAAAAGAAATCATTTCAGTGTTGTGACAATACATTTTTTTAAAGTATACTTTTTGCATATATTCATGAGTCAATTCACCTCCTTTTTCACTGTCATAATGGGACGCATCAAACTGCGCATCATCATTAGGGATCTGAACACTTGCGATGACCAGGTGGTTCTGCTCATCCGAAGTGTGGGTGCCCAACACCAGCCGATGAAGGGCATAGTCCTTTCCCTCAGGCCTTCACAGAGAGATATCAATCAAACTATAGCTAAACCATTGATCTGTAGATACCAAGCAGTCTGCATTTTGTATCAACACAAGCAGGTGGACACGCCAGATTACCTGGTCACATCAGGAAGCCACTGCACTGTCAAACTCGGCCACTCGAGGGCATGTGTCATGACTAGATCATACAGGAATGGTGTGTTTTTCTTCCAGATCTTGTATTCTTCATTTATAACTCTCTCCTCTACTGCATCATCATATACTGTCAAGGGAGAATATTTTAAGATGTATTAAGTTTAAATGAATATTAACACATTTTAAAATAAATGAGTTGTGGGAGTTTACTACACAAATGCAGCAATATTCTCATATAGATGACTGAAAACAGAAGAGACTGCATTAAAATATCATTACTATCATCTTGAAGTGACGTACATAAATTATGGAGGGAACTCAGTCAACATACAATAACAGCTCAATGTAGTCTAACTAATAACTGCATTTATTTTATTACAATTATTTTATCATACAAATAGATTTAAATGAAGTGACCCATGTGGTTTTAATATAAAGTGGTTCTGGATACTATATTCATTCATTCTCACGTCAGTATGCGAGTAACATCCATTAGCACTCAAGGCTAAAGCTAACAAACTCTGCTAAAGAGAAAAAGTAAAGCATGAAAATCGTTCAGCAAAAACATTTACCTTCTTTATCTGCCATTTTGGCGTGTTTTTCTACAGGATACCCACTGAAGGAACTTTGTGATTTAAAGCCAAAAGTGAAAAAACGATGGTTTTAAGGTTTTACTCCACAGACTCCGTCAGCCCTTGTAAAACCAGCTCGCATCCCATACGCGCAAAATGATTCTGAAGACGTCCGAATCGCGAGACGACTCGTTCATTTGAATCGTTCGATTAAATCCAGTGGAATTGATTCACAAAGCGCTTGATTATTTTATTTTAGCTCTGACATATAGACTTTACTAAATTAAATTATGCATTTCGTTAAAACGCATCATTATATAGATAAGTACTTAACGCATAAAAAATGAAATTGTGTAATTTTGTTTGTCTGCGTATTATTTGTAACGCTTCTCAAACATATCGCCCTGCAAGGGTCATCT
This sequence comes from Paramisgurnus dabryanus, assembly GCF_030506205.2. Lineage (NCBI taxonomy): Eukaryota > Metazoa > Chordata > Actinopteri > Cypriniformes > Cobitidae > Paramisgurnus > Paramisgurnus dabryanus. Next base: position 23,241,740 of record NC_133350.1, on the reverse strand, counting down.
CAAAAGATTCAGTGCATCGTTATCTTAAAAGGGTTCGTTTAATTGAATCACCCAAATGAACCGATTCTCAAATTAAGCGGACCAGAGAATCGAACTTTACACCACTTACCTGCGCATGCGCGTTTCTTTGCTATCAGAACGCGACAAATGAATGCAACGTCATATTTATGCGCACCATGTATTGCGTTCACTACTGAACGCTTTAGCCGTATGCAATGTGTAAATAATGGTGTAAAATGACAGATAATGATTTGTGCTCATTACAGGCAGATCGTTCAGAGACGCAGGGCTCAGATCTGACCACTGAGAGTCAAATAGACGAGTCTGAAACTGTTTCTGGCTTACTTAGGTATTGTATGAAATGTGTGATATATTTCTGCTGACTTCGATAAACACTACCAAATGCATATATTAAATGTGATATGATGATGACAACAACAAAACATTCGCTAATTTATGCGTATGACATCACATTCTCGCTTTTATAGTCAAAAACAACGACGAGCTGCTCTTAAACGCGAAAGAAGGAGAAGAAAGCGCCAAGCCCTTGCTAAATTAAGAGCAACAGGTAATTTCCATTCGAACCCTTTAAGTTACTTTCTTTATTCATGAAGTATGCTAAACACATGCATGTAACAAATCTCTAGGTCAGTCACAAAATGAGGAAGACAGTGCTGGAGATGAGGAAGAGGAGAACGCTGATAAGCAGAGGTTTTTCTTCTGCACTTTAATATGATCAACAATTGTAAATTAGACAAAATGTGGTTATGTAACACTCTTTCTATCCAGGGAGCTATTGCAGCAGGAATGGATGGAGAGAGAGAGAATTGCACAGGAGGAATTCCGGCTGAAAACGGAGAGAGAAGAGGCGGCACGAATTAGAAAAGAGGAAGAAGAGGTAAGCAATCACACGGACTGTTAAATCAATGTATCTTGTTTATTGTTAGGTACAGGTGAACTTAATAACTTTTAGTTATTTAAGATGTAAAGGCATGATTTCAGGTGTTAAATTAATTTGCCTATCGTTCTTCCATAAAAACAGAAGCGGATCCGAGAGGAATGGGAGGAGCAAGAGAAAAAAGAACAAGAGGAGCGAGAGCAGAAGGAACAGGAGAAGAAAGATAGAGAGGTGATCCGTACACTCGGAGGATAAAGATGCTGATGTCTACATATATCCTCTATTGCATTTATCTGTCAAATTAACACCAGATATCAAAACATCTCATGATGTCTGCAACAAATCGGCTTCAAAAGGCACACACGCGTATCTCTCTTTTATGTGTACACGTTGTCATTTTGTTTGTTTAGCGAAACATTGCTTCCGTGTTTCCTTAACTAAGACACACACAATGGCTTGATAATCCAGCAAGTGTCCACTTCCCCTGAAGAAAATGTATCTTTTAACATCATTTGAGTTTAAATTATTTTGTTCACCAACACCATGAAGCAATATGGTAATTAGTAAACAAAACGTGCTGATATCTTCAAAGACTTTTTGAAGTACTAGTTAAGTTGTCTTAACCAATTCTAACAGACATGTGCTTGCACCACAGAATTTCACCTGCCATACTGTGTATGTTTGCACCATTTATAGGAAGCTGTACAGAAAATGCTGGATCAAGCAGAGATTCAGGTAACATTTACACATTTTGCTTTTCATGGGAGATGTATTGGAAAATATCGATATTTATTATTGCATTCTGTTTAAAAAAAAATATATAATAATCCACATATTTAGCTGGAAAATGGTGGTCCATGGAAAAACCCTGATGCCCCAAAGGATTACGGAACTGAAAAGGACAAAGCAAACTGCCCTTTCTTCCTTAAAACGGGTGCTTGTAGATTTGGGGAACGGTAAGTTCATTAAGCTCATTAGATTTATACTTTGTATATATACTTATTGTCTTAATGTTATATGTTATTTTTAAATGGATGTTATTGACAGTTGCTCCCGAAAGCATGAGCACCCATTATCCAGCACCACTCTGATGGTGAAGGGGATGTTTGTGACATTTGGCATGGTGCAGATTGGACGTGATGACTATGACACTGATGCCAGTCTGGAGTACAGTGAGGAGGATGTGCACCAACAGTTCCTGGATTTCTATGAAGACGTTCTGCCAGAGTTCAAGAATGCAGGGAAGGTGGTGCAGTTCAAGGTAAATTAAACAAATCCCTCAAATTAAAATAACATGATAGAAGCAATATATTGAACCTTTCCTTGTACCTTAATAGGTGAGCTGCAACTTCGAGCCTCACTTGAGAGGAAACGTTTACGTTCAGTATGACACGTAAGTCCAGGAATGATATATGTTATATATATGATATAGATCAGATGTTGTAATGACTGTATGTTTTAATGACTGCAGAGAGGAACAATGCAAAGAAGCTTTCATGATGTTTAATGGCCGTTGGTATGCTGGTAAACAACTGCAGTGTGAATTCTCTCCAGTAACTAGATGGAAAACGGCTATATGTGGTGAGGAAAACATCATTCTGTATAACAGATGCACCAAACTATTCACCTGGGCTTTATTTTTTTTGTGCTGCAGAAAAAATGTGTATTTATTTCATTATGCATAGGTTTTCTTATTTTTTCCATTTCAGGACTATACGACAGACGCAAATGCCCAAAAGGGAAACATTGCAACTTCCTCCACGTATTCCGAAACCCAGGCAACGATTTCTGGGAGGCGGACCGCGATCTTCACATGTCCCCTGAACGTGGTGGCGGCTTTTCTAGTCGACACTTCGGAGGCAGAGATGGAATGTGGTCCCAACGAGGAAATAGCCCTGACCGATCTCAGCGCAGAACGACAGATCGAAGGAGCCGCAGTCGTGAGAGAAATAGTTACAGGGGGAGGCGGAGTCGCAGCAGGGAGAGGCGGAGTCGCAGCGGGGAGAGGTGGAGCTGTAGCAGGGAGAGGCGGAGTCGCAGCAGAGGAAGACCCAATCGAAACAAGGAAAGGCGAAGTCGTAGTAGAACCAGAGAGAGAGGGCTGTCACAGCAATCGCTGATAAAAGGACAGAGGTCTCAAAGAGAACAATTCAGAAGAAGCAGGAGCCGATCCCGAAGCAAAGACCAAGAAGAAAACTCAAGAAAAAAGAGGTCAAAATCAGACAGCCCGGAGCATGTTTCCAAAAACGGATCTGTGAAAAAGAGTCGTCACAGCAGAAAAAGCAAAAGCCCAGAGGACTCTGACGCGACAGAAAAAGCATCACACCACCACAGGCACTCTAAAAAGAGTAAAAAGAAAAAGAGCAAAAAGAAACACAGAAAAAAGAAGAGTAAATCACACAGCCCAAGCTCTTCTGCAGGGTCTAATGAAGAATCTGGAAATGAGGGTTGTGATGCGACTCAAAAGTCAGAAGTGTGCACAGAGGAGGCTCATTTTGGAGACGATACAACTCTGGCAGCAAGTGCATGTACAACAGACAATACAACAGATATCCAGGCTTTAGATGGTTGTCAAGAAGAAGAGGAAGTCCATGTAGTGCTTACAGATTCGACTTCTGAGACCACCACATATTCCGAGGATAGATTATGTAAAACATAAACCTTGTTAGTGTTTCCATAGAGCAGCTGTTTTTTAATTTGCATTGCAAACTCCCCAGTTTTCCTGATATTATTGTAATAAGTAATATTGCTGGTGAATGCATTGTCCATACTTTTGTAATTAAATGACTGTTTCTGAAGACTTGAAGTGTTAAAGTGCACCTATTTCATACATTATTTTGTGTATTTGGTATAATACAATGTGTCCGCGGGGTTTATGCTTAAAAAAAACATTATTTTCCACATACCGTAAATTTTTGTAGCTTCAGATATTCTGCCTTTCTCAAACGCATTGATTTTTACAAAACTTATCGATTTAAAAAGCGTTATGTCCCTGATAATCTGTATGTTGTGATTGGCCTGAATGACTCTGACGTCAGACGGAAATGTGATGCTCTTTACCATGTTTGAAAGATTCGCTCGCAATGCAATGCTAACATTAACTTACAGCCTGTGTGTTTGGAATTATGATAATGTCGGTCTTCTCTACATCACCAATCCCAGGAAGTAAACTGTTGCCTACAATCCGTCTGTTTGTTGTAGTCCAAGAAAAGACATAGAACCGACGATAGAAACTCTTGTCATCGTTTACCTTGGTGTTGTTTATATACTTTTGCATATCGTTAACATGTACTAATACACCAAAGGATATGTAAAATCGTGAATTGGACGATAGCTGCTCTTTAAAGTGATGGTGAAACAAACATTTTATACAGTCTTACCTGGGTGCTCATGTTATGCGTGTTGAGAAACATTGCAAATGCTGTTAGAGGTCAATGTTACATACTGCTTCTTTAAGCAATATCACAAGATCAAGAGCTTTTTTGAAAAACCTGATTCTAAGCGAAATACTGATTTCATATAAACAAGAATAATTGACTAACATTTAAAACTCAAAGCTTATTTAATGAAAATAGTTCTGGGAAAATAGGAACTCTTTTGCATTTCCGAGTAACTCACAATAGCAGTGTTTCTTTACTGAATAAAAATGAATTGGTTAAATAAACAGTTCGGTATTGATACATACTTCTCTTTTTCAAATGTTTAGACTTAAAGGCGTTCTGAGCGAATCTGCGAGACGTTAGTTTTTGTTGACGTTTGAATTGTTTTCAAACAGACGGAGCGTAGTTAACTCCTCCCCCTCCCTTCCGTGCTTTCATGAACGCGCCCAACCCCAAAACCCTTCTTGTCGTTTATTGGCTGGAATACTTTGTTATGGTTTCTGTTTGTAGGTTTGGCCACTGTGTTGTTGTTGCCGTTTGTGAAGCCTGGGCTGTCTACAGAGATCGCGTTTTTTTACAGTTTGATCAGCGGACAGGCAGCAAGCAGATAGTGAGGAGATGTTTGCTGTATGTGACAAAAAAATTTTATGGTCTAAAATGCGTCAATTCGCTTAAAGGTACAATGTGTATTTTTTAGAAGGATCTCTTGACAGAAATGCTAAATAATATAAAAAACTATATTATCAGGGGTGTATTAAGACCTTTCATAATGAACCGTTATGTGTTTATTACCTTAGAACGAGACCTTTTTATCTACATACACCGAGGGTCCCCTTACACGGAAGTCGCCATTTTGTGCCGCCATTTTTTTTACAGAAGCCCTTAACGGACAATTTTTTTTACTAAGTTGTCTCAGACGATGACATGTTTGTCTGGTGGCGGCTACCGTAGCTTCTCTATGTGTTTCAAAAGCGAGGGGTGGACTAAGCCGTTGGTTGCAATTCGCTAAAATTTACACACTGCACCTTTAAAGGCGGGGTGCATGATCTCTGAAAGCCAATGTTGATATTTGAAATCACCTAAACAAACACGCCCCTAACCCAATAGAATTTGGACCTTTTTTTGATAGACCCACCCAACACCTATGCAACCCAGGCAACGATGTTGTTTAGTAGACACGCCCCTTACTGCTGAGTGGCTACAAGTGTGTTTTGGTTGTCGACCCGACTCCCTTTCCCCAAGTGTTTTTCAAAAATCATGCACCCCCGCCTTTAAAATACTAATCTCATAACCTTATTGAATCAGATGCATATGAATATATTTACTTAGAATCAGATGCAAATTCTATGTTTGTTTTATTATGACTTTATAGGTTATGTTGAACTTTCAGATGAATTAAATGAGTGTTGATCTGGTCTTGCTTTCGTTTTAGACGGCCTTGACTACAACACTATACTAATAATAGATCTAAGAAAGATTCACATGACAAACCACATTATCTCACTTTTATTCATTGTTTTGTTCAGATGAAACTGCAAGTAACATATATTTTCAACAGCAAGTCACTTTAATAAGATACCATACAAAGATACATGTTTTTATAAAGGATAGTCCAGCCAAAATGACATTTTTGTCATGATTTACTCATCCAGATGCATTAAAACCTATATGACTTGTATTCATTTTGTGGATGATAAAAGTTAAAGACTCTATTTATGTTCATTGTATTGGAGAAAAGCAGCATTCACATTTTTGAAAATTTCTCTGGTGTTCCAGTCACATAGGTTTAAACAGCATTTGCGTGAGTAAATGGAAACCATTTTATTGTTCAAAGAAAGGCGTGAGCATGGTGGAGTATTCTTTGGCATTGGAAATAAAACTGTCAACTGGTAAAACTACTGATCGGTCTGAACCAATTAAGTGTTTAGATGAAGAAATTTATTACAGTGTTATTGGTCAAAGGTTTATATAATACTGATGTTTACTTGTGCCATCTTTAACACATCTTCATAAGAATTTATGCCAAACATTTCTCAATGTTTAATTTACGACTCTACCAACAACCCACAGTATATTTTGCATTTCCCTGTTGAAAACAGAGTAGGAATGTTCAGTCCCTAATGCTTATTGTCTAAAACAGTAACAGCCCATTGTCTCATTGATGTGGGCCTAAAAAGTTGCATAAGATACTGGCAAACTGTTTCAGCTGTTAGGGAGTGTTTTAAGGCAGCTGAAGGTGAGAGGTAATGTTATAACACAGAGAAGACGTTTTAGTGAATGAATATAGTTGACACAAGTCTGTGCTACACATGTATTGACCCAAACCTGAATCCAAACAGTCAAGCACTATGGGAAATTTACATATCTACTGTATTATAACGTGCAGATATATATTTCAATATGCTCAATTCCCCCAGATGTTTAGCAGTAACATTGCAGCCTTCAATACTTAATTATTTTTGTTGTCTCAAGTGGATTTTGTAAAAAGCTTTGACTAAAAGCTAATCTATAACACAGATATGGAGTATTTGGGAGTATTTAACATGCCCACGGATAAAGAAAGTAAGGGGTATTTTAATATTTCAGCTGGGTGAGTTCTCAGGTTTTATGTCAGTCCAATCTCTTCCAGAACACTGCGTGGTGTCTCAGCTTCCTGTAAGAGGTAAAAATCACAGGAAATTGAATAAATACATTTATTCATCCACACATATTTATAACGATCATATCGTTCGTACCTCCTGCAGCATGTCAGCCTGCTCTATGGCTTTCAGAACGTTCTTCTTCGATGTCTCTTGTGCTTCTCCACCCAGAATAAACTCATCCAAGATGTAATAGGCCTTCTCAAAGTTGAAGATAATGTCCAGTTCACAAACCTGGAGTTTAATAAACATGCAAACAACTTCACATATAGGTTGCAAAAGAACAAGACAAGCTAATTTTTTATCAGCTGTTTGATACAGATATGACGATGACGTAAAACTCACACTGCCAAAATACTTGTCCAACAGCTCCACATATCTGTGGATTATCTCCAGGGTTATCAACTCATTTTCCTGGTCCTCCACAGCACAGCAGAAGTACAAACTGGCATATCTAAAATCCAAAGTAAGATCACCTTTTACAAATTATAGATCGTGAAACTGAATTATGAAAGCTTAGCTTTTCTTTGGTTCCTCTTTTTGACAACAGAGCAAAGACACAGTGTATTATCAGCTATTAAGCAATAAAATAACCATGTTCTTAAAGGGACACTCCACTTTTTTTGAAAATATGTTCATTTTCCAGCTCCCCCAGAGTTAAACATTTGATTTTTAGCATTTTGGAATCCATTCAGCCGATTTTGGGGTCTGGCACTGGCACTTTTAGCATAGCTTAGCATCAGCCATTGAATCTGATTAGACCATTAGCATCGTGTTAAAAAATAACCAAAGAGTTTCGCGACTTTTCCTATTTAAAACTTGACTCTTCTGTAGTTACATTGTGTACTAAGACCGACGGAAAATTAAAAGTTGCGATTTTCAAGGCAGATATACGGCTAGGGACTATACTCTCATTCTGGCGTAATAATCAAGGACTTTGCTGCTGTAACATGGCTGCAGCAGGCGTAGTAATATTACGCACTGCCTGAAAATAGTCCCCTGCTATTGAAAGTAACCAAGGGAACTATTTTCGGGCAGTGCGTAATATCACTACGCACTTCATTGAATAAAAATGAATCAGTTAAATAAATAATTCTGACTCAATCAGCGATTAGCCACGACTTACTGGCGAGTTTTAGTTTTGTATTTAGTAGTCATCATATTTCTCCAATTAAAATTTTTAGATTTAAAATACTGATCTCATAACTTCATTTAATCAGATGCAAATATGAATACACTTCTTTAGAATCAGATGCAACTTTTGTTTTATTATGACTTAAAGGGCGTGTTGCAGGTTAACCACCACTGTTGATTAATGGGTACATAAATCACTCAAGATATTTATATCATTTTTAAAATGTCTCAAAAAAGGTCTTAAAGACCCTTTTTTAATGTTTTTGGTATTAACGTTTTTTTTTTAAGCAATTCGGCGATGACGTCACGTTGGGTAGAAGTAGATGAAAGCCTCAGCCAGAGCCATAGAGATAGATGAGACATTTATTGATTTTATTAATACTTACATTTATAATATGGAAATCATATATACATAATAGGAAATATATAATGTGGTATACTGCAAAGTTACTTTACCTGCTAATTATTATTTATGATATATGTGGAGATAAATAAAACTTTGCAAATCTGCTGATTCAATCCATTCATGTCCTGACCACCAGGCTAGAGAGTTTTAAACATCCTTAATCCACACTTACTAGTCTATCACATAATATCTAAAATATATTTTTATGTGAAATAAAAGAAAGTTTTGTGTTATTGTTTATGCGATCATAACGAATCACACGATCATTTTATACACAGAAGCAGCGGTCAGCAGCTGCAGCGGGCTTGAATCCGACCGCATAGGCGCATACTGCAATAAACAGGCGTTCGGCGGCTTTTTACATCAAAGGATGACAGGCTAGAAACCAATCACTGATCCCCGTATTTTTATAAATCCTGGACATGATTGGACCGGCCGAACGGGTTGAGCACTTTTATATTTGTTGAGCAGAGAGGCTGCACAGTTTGACCAGCGTGCTGCGGGAACCGGCCGCACATCAGACCGACAGACGGTGTTGCTAATATCCTCCCAATGTATAACTATTATCAGACCGGCCAACCGGGAAAGTCCCGACTCTCCCGACTGACACTCCGCTACTGGCTGTAGGGAAATGTGTGCGTTTTGATTGGTGTTCGAGGCTCTTACCCCGCGACCTGATGTGACGACGTGACGCCTCACTCAGCTTCCAGGATTTGAGTCATGCTGCCTGAATTCGTTTGTGCTGAAGATCGCATACACCCATTTCAGCAGGATTATGGTCCCCCTCAAACCAGCACGCACAAGTATGTTAATTGTTTGTTTACTTTCTACACGAAGTTATGCTAACGCTATCTGGCTTTCTGCCTATCTCTCTATACTAGCCCATCTATCTATCTATCTATCTATCTATCTATCTATCTATCTATATGTCTGTCTATCTATCTATCTGTCGTTCTGTCTATCTAGTCTATCTATATCTATGTATTTATCTATAATTTGCATTGATATAATCTGAATATTGTACTTTACTCATCTCTCTAGTCACTCTCAATGCTCTTAACGCAAATTCTCTCCCCAACATGATGTCATGCAGTGCGTTGAGGGGGAAAGGAGAATCCTTGCAAACCGCTGTACTTTTTCGTTTTGTATTCCGTTTTGTGATAACCAACAACATAAAATACAATGGATAACAATTTAAATGTTTATTATCAACAAGCAAATTGCCCAAATTCGTGGAAAATTTTTACCTGCAAAACGCCCTTTAAGTCATAATCTTATTAAAGTGACATTACACTGATAAAGCCCCACCCACAGCTACTGACTGACAGTCCTGCATTACCAGTTTCAGCCCTCAGCCAGTTATACACCGTTCACCATATCTCAATCGTAAGATACTATTGTCTCAGACTTTATTAACAGGAATCAGATCTATATGAACTGAAAGCACTTAGGGGGCGTGCACACCAAAGCTTTTACGACCGCGGCATGTTTTCAATTGTTTCCAATGGAAGCTCTGCGTTTTTCAAATAAGCCAGCAGCTAGCTGTTTTCTTCCGCACTGAAAACCGGCGCCTGGCGGTTTTTTCGCGGTGAGCGCCGAGAGTTGAAAAATATTCAACTTTGTGTGAAAAGCTCTGCTCGTCAATGTCAGTTCTCACACAGCTGTCCTATCACAGTGGAGGAGGGGCGGGACATTACCACAGCAACCAACCGGCTCACAGCTAGAGTATCACAGCTACCAAAGCGCTCAGCTGAAAAAACAGCTGGCATTCGGCATTGTCCTGCCGTTTTCAGCCGCGTTTAAAAGTTTTGGTGTGCACAACCCCTTACTCTTTTGGTGGGGGGGGGGCAGTAGCTAATTTGTATTTAAAAGGTACACAACATGAAAACCGCACATTTTGCTCCCACCCAAATAGGGGCATTTTAGACATGCCATTTAATTATTAAATATTTAACTTGAGCATAAACTTCACAGATACATTCTGGACACACTTGAGACTTATATTACATCATGCATAATATGTGCCCTTTAAATATATCAAGGTTATTTTTTCACAGAATGTTCTTTACATTAAACAGGATAATTTTATGTAGAATACAGTAAATCACAAAAAAAGACTTAGCTTGGTTTTCACAGACCGGGACTGTGAATGGAAACTATGTACAATGATTAAAGAAGAACAGGGCAACAAGCTAAACTGAAAATGTAAACATTTTCAATTGTAACTGAAACAAAAAACATGAAGGCTTTTTTCAATCCATACAGCCCACTGAATTCCTGAACATTATTCAATGCCATTCTCTAACCTTTTATAGACTATTTTCAAATCCCTCCATTCCAGAAAACTGCACATCTTGGGTTTGCGTGCCAGCACCATCTGTATGACCTCTCGTGAGATCTTCTTCTTCTGGGTATCAGACAGTGCCACATACCATTTCTGAAGACGCAGCTTTCCCTGTCTGCTGAAAAGCAGCATAAACTGCATCTACAAAGAACGAAAAGCAATGAATGAGGATGTGTCTCAAATACTTTTGAGTTACCTTCCTCGAGACCGCATTTGTTTGTGTACCATTGGTGCCTAGCTAAGCAAGCGCGTGCAAATATTTTCTAACATTTCTCGGCATACGGTTCGAAGACGTTCACCATGTTGCCGATTATAAACTCAGTACGTATTTAACATTCGCAACAGAAAATATTCACTGTTGACTGAATTACTTTTGTTTGTTGCAACAAAGAGGAAACGATGCGTTAGCCAGCCGGTTGCGGCCATGTAAATATTCACGAATGTCAAAAACACTATCGCTTTCGCTACTATCCTTATAACTGTTATTTTGGGCTGGTTAGCCAGATTACTCACTCATGTGTATCGGAGTAAGAGACAACATGATTTACCTTAAAGTTTATATTACACTCGTTTCCGTGAGCGTAGGGTTCGTGGCTGATGTAGTAAACGTCCCTTCCCGTTACGCGCGGATGTGAGGACTCCCGTTATTGAAATCCTCATCCTCTCATTGGCTCAGTGCCTCATTGCTGAGTCTTCGTATTGGTCCGGACTGGAACTGGGTGGATGAGGCTCAAGGCTGTGTGTTATGCATAATTCATCGATATAAGCCAATGGGCCGAATAATCTTAAAGTAGTCTATCTGAAAGCATATAGGCTAATAATTTATTTAAATAGGCTAATTTAAATATATGTAATAATAAACGCATGTATTGTGACCTAGGATGTCAAACAAACTGCAAATTACAAATGTTGCCTCTGTAGCACAATAGTTATTTTGGTAAAGTTTTCCTCTTTTTATTCTAAATATTACTACACCCAATTAAATCCATTTCACCTAGAGATGCCAACTGCAGATAACTCTGAATCAGAATATTACCGTTATAGCACAAGACGGACAAAAACTTGGAGAGGTGCACAATTTATACATGATTTATGCAATGTGGACTTTCGTTGAGTGGCCATTATCTGCAGCCAATAGAAAAGCTTCTCTGTGAGAAATGTAAATGAGAGCACATCAATTCAGGTCGCGACCTTTAATCGGCTATTAACAAAACATAACGATATAGCTGCCATATCTATGGGTGAGTTATTTATGATTGTGAAAACAGGGACAAAAGTGGACAAAAGCCTTGGCACAGATTGCTGTCTGAATGCTTTCTGTATTGCCCATCATTGCATTCTCATCTCTTAAATATGCAATTAACTTCAGACAACACCACAAATCTAAATCAAAACAAAATAAGTCTCATGAACCTTAGCATCTCACATTAAGGGTTATTTTGCTTTAAAAGAACAGTATGTAAGAAATGTATATCAATTAATCATAAAATGGCCTGATATGTCACTAGACATTAAGAAATGTTTTCATTTCAAATACTTATATCACTGACAACAGTGGTCCGGCCAGGATATTGTCATTTAAAAAGAGTTGCAGCTCTTAACTGATGTTTATTTTGTCATGTTGTGTATTGGCCACCAGTTGTGTGATTGCAGTACCAGTTTTAGCCACAATCCTACATACTGTTTCTTTAAATGGCTTAATAAGGAAAGTGGTACTTCTGAGAAATAAATGTAAAAACTGTCATATTTACAATTTTAAAAAAATCTGTCTCTCGATAGTTAAAGACCCCTGGGCTACACTATGGGGCAGTTTCCTAGACATGGCTTATGTACTGATATTTTTTAAATATATTAGCACATTGTTTTGTCTCAAGATGCACACCAGTATTGTTATTGTAAGGTTTTTTTGTGAAAACTACTTGAAAGTCCTGATATAACTAGGGCCTAATCCTGGATTAATCTAAACCATGTTCGGGAAACCGCCCTTAGGTGCTAAACTTCCCTGTGATTGTCTTATCTGATTAACTGTCTGTTAATAAAGCAAAATATCTTATTAACTTAGTGAAAGATCTGTGTTGTAAAAACCATTTGTGTTTATAAGAATTTGTTTACATTTGTGTAATTATAACATTATTCCATTTATTATAAATTACATTTTATTTACGTACCCTAACTAATTTAATGATATATTAATTCATTTATTTTGTTGTTTTATCATTCATTTTTATTGTTATTCTTATTATTCTTTATATTCAACTTATATTATATTACATTCATTTTATTTAGTTTTTCTATTCTACATTTTACTGTTGTTTAATCTTATGATTGGTGCTGTATGTATTGTCTCCAATGGTCTACATCTCAAGGTTTTTATAAATGTCATGAGAATGTTATGAAACAGTCAAATTCCCCTGTCTGTGTTTGGTATCATACTACCTGCCAAATCTAAATCTAGTCAGACGAAGTTTGTCCTTCCATCGACAAAGTTTGTCAGACCATCAATGAAGCTAAACTGAGCATTGAAGCACAATTGAGATTCAATAAATCATTTTTACATCACACTTTGTCTCCTGCCTGTATATTATCTTCATATCTGTTTCTGCTTCTGGTTGATTTGAAGTATTAATTCAAAACAGTTGTTATTTGTGTGTAACTCTACTTAGACTTATAAAATATGCAAGGCATATCCATGTAATCTATTTTGGTTGGATCTATTAACAGTGAGTTAAAGTTGTTCAGGAAACATAAACCCACGATAAACTTTAAACTTAGCCTACATTAAACAGCAGAGGTCAATGCTAAGAACTGAAAAAATCTGAAAAATCACTAAGAATTAAGTACTTCAGTTTATAAATATTGGTCTAACAGTTATTCAGGTAAGATAAGAAGCCCTCTGTAAACCATTATCCCGTTAATACCCCCCCCCCAAAAAAAACCATACCAGACTTTCATATATTACTATCTTCATATATAACAAACCTTTTGTTATTTCTAGATTGTAAAAAAAAAGTTAATTTGGGCATTACAGTAACTAACCCACACACAAAATTGAAGACAATTTAAAAGAGGTCACGGTGAAGTCAAGGAAAAACAAAGCGCAAAAGAAACTCATTGACTGGTTAAACTCTGATGACAAACGTTAAGGGCGCGCAATTCAATATATTTGATTCAACACATCTTCTGATACCGTGAACGCTCGCCGGGTGCAGTGGCGCGCGCCTGTAATCCAAGCTACTGGGAGTCTGAGTCTGGTGAATCGCTTGAGTTCAGGGGTTCTGGTCTGTAGTGGACTATGCCGATCGGGTGTCCGCACTAAGTTCGCTATCGATATGGTGGTCCTGGGGGAGCCCGAGACCGCCAGGTCGTCTAAGGAGGGGTGAACCGGCCCAGGCCGGAAACGGAGCAGGTCAAAGCCCCCGTGCCGATCAGTAGTGGGATCGCGCCTGTGAATAGACGCTGCAGTTCAGCCTGAACAAATACAACGAGACCCAGATTTTTGTTTTTACCAATATTTTGTGACGAATTTTCTTATTTCTATACCATAAAAGCAGTGATAAGAGGAAGACTACATACATGATTTAACGTCAATCTCTTTTTCAAACTGACCTTTTATAAATCTGGACATGTATTTAGCGCCTCCCTTTGGAAAAACACATGAAATGTTTGTCTAAAAGCCAGAACAGCATCTCATGACCAAAAGGTGGCGCCAAGATAAAAGATAATAGACAATGACCTTAGTTCATCCAAAAATGAATATAAAAATGTACATATTTTTTTGCATGGGAAAAAAAGTGTCATTTTACAAGGACACTTTATACAGTTGACATTAAGCTCTAATAGCATAAACAGTGCAGCACATTAAATATCATAGTATTTATTTTCTATTCTAGGAGAAACTGTGACATTACCAGTACTGTTGTTGTTTTGCTGGTAATCTAAAATGAACTTCAAGTAGATGGACTGGCAAGATTAGGCTGTTGAACACATGTTCAGTATTAAAGTAGGCTATACATTATTAAGAAACCATCTTTGAATGTAAAAAGAAGTATGCATAGTATTGTTCTTTAAACAGTATGGCAAAAACTAAGTGGTTGAAACACCAGTTCTTAATTTTAGGAAGATACTGAAAATCATGTTTTTACATAGAGTTGCATAATTCAGCTTTCATTATGTTTGAGTGATTCAAGTAAATGGCGCTGAAGAAAATTTCTTGGTAAAGTATTTGTGAAAGTATCAGAGATTTAAAACAATCAGTCAATACCTGCCACATCTATCTATAGTCTATTCATGTAGAAACATATTTCTTCAATGGTTCCATCACTGCTGGTCATCTCAAAAAATGCACAACAGGTTTCTGTTTCTTCTTCGCTTGAGGGTAAAACTTGCTAAGCTGCTTCTTCATTTACGGTCGCGGTGCTACTGTGGTAACACGCGTGGATTTAATTTCAATAAAGAAAGCAGTATTTGGGTGTAATAAACTTTTTAAAAATATCTAAAACTCTAAAATTAGTTAAAATTTGGGGGAAAATACTGCACTGGTGGTACTTTTTTCGGGTAGCATCTGTCTGCACCACCGGAGGCTACAGTTTCGCTATGTGGCGGGCGCTGTCAAAAAAAACTAGGGTCCTAGAACTGCGGTCCTGAAACTGCAGACTCCGGATGTGGAGACAGATAAGCACAAATTTGGCCCTGTCCCAAATGGCGCACTTCATGTGGACTTTCGGTCGCGTGGCCTTAAAATGCGCGTTCTCGCTTAAGCGGCTTTCACATAGGATGCGGTGTGCGCTGCGCTGCGCTATGAAACCCATTCATTTCAATGGCTTGCGCCGCGCGAGGGCGGTTTTTTGTTGCGCCGAGCAAAGCGCGAGCGCAGCGGAGCGCAGCTTGCGCTCACGCCGCGGTCAAAGTTCAAAATAGTTTAACTTTTGCGCTGCGCTCTGTGACGATTACCCGCGCGGCCAATAGAAACGGGGCATCCAAACAAGCAAAATGGACGAAAGCTTATACTCGGGATTCTCAGAGCTTTATAATACAAGTTTATGCTCCTACAGAGACATCGGAAGGAAAGCCTTGTCATGGAAACACGTAGCAATTCAAGTTGGCATGTCAGGTGTGTTTTAAGTCAAGCAGCTTGTTGTAGGTATGCTGAAAGTAACGTGAAATGGAGACGAGCAACATCAGTCTCTGTATTCCTCGTCGACTATTTAACGCAAATATAAACACTGTAGTAATTTATTGAAAACCCCGCCTACTTTGGTCTGGCCATCAGAGCACAAATCGCTTGGCTGCGCCGAACCCAGCGGCGAGCGCAGCGCACACCGCATCCTATGTGAAAGCCGCATTAGTCTACGAGTCCGAAGCAGTGGCGCCCCCAAGGGGGGGCCAGGGGGGGCCGCGGCCCCCCCATAAAAGTCACTGCCCCCCCAGTGGCCCCCCCAAACAGAATGAGATTAAAAAAAAAATTTTTTTGTTGAGATTTTTATATTTAAATAATAGTAGTAATATGTATTCATTAAAATGTACACTACAAGCACTATGTAAAAAAATAATATGCATTTGTATAATGTGTTAAATAGAATACGATCTTAACCCCTCCCCTCACCTTTACCCGCAAAGCCGTGAGTACGCGCAGCCGCACTGCCATCCATGTGACGTACACGTGACATCCTGTTCGCTCCTGTTCAGCCATTGGATGCATTACAGAAGAAACTCACAAACTAGTAAGTAAAACTCAGTTAATTATAGGTTATATAAAGCATATTGTTCCAAGCTTAATCACTGTCAGGGTTTAAATTGGGCTGGGGCACCAGAGACGTCATGCCCATGCCCATTCAAACTGACCCTCGATTTTTGAGCCAACTGGATTTTGCATGCAACCTCAAAATCACAGAAGCATCCATTAATCTGTTACTTGTCTTTTAATCTGTTTAATATGCGCAATATAATTAATTCTGTGCTGCATCCTTGTCACTTTTCGGAGATTTTCGCCGTTTTGATCATGTTAAATTTCTTTGTTCTGGCGTCATCAGCGTCTGAGAGCGCTCACGAGCTTTGCTGTTGCCTTTGGCTTTCTGAGGAATTAAAACGTCTAAGAAACACTCACAACATTTCCAAACCCCAGGACGGTAATGTGCAGTTAACCTCCTCTGTGTAGAAAATGTATAGTCTACTCTTGCCAGTGTACCTGCTGCGCCTGCGGTACCGCGAAGGGAATAATGTGTTTCCATTCATTATGGGGCATACTCACCAAACGCAAGTTCAACGATTTGCGCGAGTAGATTACATACAAAGTCAATGCAAAGACGCAATCAGACAGACGCGTCATTGCAAGGGGGGATGCGAATGACGCGAATTGGGCTGCGCAATTGCCGAAAACACGCGCTTTTCTCTTCAAACGCGTCTTTGTGTGTGTGTGTGGGTGTGTGTGTGTGTGTGTGTGTGTGTGTGAGAGAGAGAGAGAGAGAGAGAGAGAGAGAGAGAGAGAGAGAGAGAGAGAGAGAGAGAGAGAGAGAGAGAGAGAGAGAGAGAGAGAGAGAGAGAGAGAGAGAGAGAGAGAGAGAGGTAAGATTGGTGCCCACGTCGAGAAAACTTAAGACTAGAGACGTGTTAAGGACTAAAGTATGTCACTCATTTAATTAGAGTATGTTAACTGGATAACACTACACAATTCAAACGGTGATCGGTTGATACTCATCTTTGATAGATTAATACTATTCCACCATCTGATCTTTAAATTATTTGCAATTTTTATTTGTCTCTAGTAAATCATATACTAGTAATAAATAAGAATAACTATACTCCAAGTAGCATTAAAAGCAAAGGGAAAACTGTTGACCATTAGATTCAGGCATAATACATTTTTTAATTGTGCCACCCTAAGATTTGTGCTGGCCCCTTTGTGCCCCCCCCATGAAAACAATCCTGGGTTAAAAGTACCTTTACCTACCTTTAAAGTAAAAATCACACTACAATTTTATTATGATTTTGTTTATTATTTTGTTGTCTTAACATGATTATGACAGAAAAGCTTTAAGTAAAAGTCAAATATCATAAATCTATACATCTTTTGTCTTCTTTCACTGCTGTAGGAACTGGAAGAAAACACCATCAGTGTCAGGAACTTCATTTCATAATGGCAGAAATATCTTCTGGTGGTTTGCGGATGAAAAATACTTCATGTCCAAAAAGAAAGCCAGGAACAGAAGACAGCAAATCTTTTACTTGCCCTCACTGTGAAAAGGGATTTGCAAGAAAAGGATACCTTGTGGATCACATGAGAATTCACACTGGAGAGCGCCCATACTCATGTCCTCAATGTGAAAAGAGTTTTACTAAAAAAAATTATCTTTGTATGCACATGAAAGTTCACACTGGGGAGCGCTCATATGCATGTCTTCAGTGTGGGAAGAGTTTCACTCAAAAAAACAGCCTTAATGCCCATATGAGAATTCACACTGGAGAGCGGCCATACACATGCACCCAGTGTGGAAAGAGTTTCGGACTGAAAGGACATCTTACAGGTCACATGAGAATTCACACTGGAGAGCGTCCATACCCATGTCCTCAGTGTGGAAAGAGTTTTGGACTGAAAGGACACCTTACAGGTCACATGAGAATTCACACTGGAGAACGCCCATACCCATGTCCTCAGTGTGGAAAAAGATTCAAACTAAAATGTCATCTTAAGAATCACATAAATATTCACACTGGAGAGCTTCAATACGCATGTCCTCAGTGTGGAAAGAGTTGTACAAGTCCAATGCATCTTAGAACTCACATGATAGTTCACACTGGAGAGCGCCCGTACACATGTACTCAGTGTGAAAAAAGTTTCAAACAAAATAGTATCCTTAAGACTCACATGAGAATTCACACTGGAGAGCGCCCATACACATGTCCTCAGTGTGAAAAGAGTTTTATGACGCAGGGACATCTTACAGATCACATGAAGATTCATACTGGAGAGCGTCCTTACAAATGTCTTCATTGTGAAAAGAGATTCTCAAAAAAAAGTTGCCTTGATATTCACATGAGAATTCACACTGGAGAGCGCCCATACACATGTACTGAGTGTGAAAAAAGC
Source organism: Paramisgurnus dabryanus (assembly GCF_030506205.2). Lineage (NCBI taxonomy): Eukaryota > Metazoa > Chordata > Actinopteri > Cypriniformes > Cobitidae > Paramisgurnus > Paramisgurnus dabryanus. The sequence goes on along the minus strand of NC_133350.1, from coordinate 23,222,856 downwards.
TTCAAGACGAAAGGAAATCTTAAAGAGCACACTAAAATTCACACTGGAGAGCGCCCTTACAAATGTCTTCAGTGTAGAATGAGTTTCGGCTCTAAAAAAACCCTTACAGAGCACATAAAAGTTCACACTGGAGAGCGGCCATACCCATGTCCTCAGTGTGAAAAGAGTTTTCCTCAAAAAAGTACCCTTGATGCCCACGTGAGAGTTCACACTGGAGAGCGCCCGTACCCATGTCCTCAGTGTGGAAAAAGTTTTACACAAAAAAGTCATCTTATTAATCACATGAGGATTCACACTAGAGAGCGTCCATACTCATGTCCTCAGTGTGAAAAGAGTTTTGTAGTAAAAGGACATCTTACAGAACACATGAGAATTCACACTGGAGAGCGCCCATATCCATGTCCTCAATGTGAGAAGAGTTTCATAGGAAAAGTAAATCTTACAAATCACATGAGAATTCACACTGGAGAGCGGCCATACCAATGTCCTCAGTGTGAAAAGAGTTTCAGACAGAGTGGACATCTTACAGGTCACATGAGTGTCCACAATGGAAAACACCAATACATGTGTCTTCAGTGTGGAAAGAGTTTTAGACAGAAAAAATCCCTTGAGAATCACATAAGTAACAATGGAGAGTGCACATCAACATGTCTTTAATGTGGAAAGGTCACACTGAACACAGGGAATCAAACATTTTAATCCCAAAACTTGTAAAAAGCGATTTGATGTTATCCTTCTTTAAATGTTTTTTTTATGACATTTATGACAGTCACTATTTGTGCGTGTCTTTAGTCAGGGTTTTAAATTTTTTATTTTTGAAATGTTAAGTTCTAGGTCTTTAATAATTTTAAACAGGTCTTATTTTTTCTTTGTCCATGTAACATCTACATCTATTGCTGATTAAAATGCTTTTGCAGTGTGTTAGAATGTTTTTTTTTTCTTTTGCTTGTCCCTGCTTATGCGTTTAACCGCATTGATAGTTTAAACGTCATTTGTGTTATTATGGTTATAAATTTACATGAACTGCCCCCAGCTAAAACACAACAAATGAGAGTTGTTCTTCCTCTCACATATTTGCCAGTGCGCTCTCCCTCAAGATGAGTGCATCACAAACCTGCACATGAACTAAATGAAGCATTTCCCCTTTGTTCTTTACTCTGTTTTTGCAGATATCTAAGTATAATATAAGAATTTATCAGTGCGGTCTCTCACTCTGCCAAGCATGAAATCCCACTGCTCGCATATCCTGTGCAGAGCCAATATCTCATCAATTTTATTATTTCTATTTTTGCCATAAAATATATCACTGTATAATATATTACAATATCACATTGTTTTGTCCCAAGATGAACACCAGTAATGCACTCCCTATATATTGTTGTTTAATAAAACCATGTTTATTGATACTTTATTTGAACCAGTTATTATTGCCTCATCTTCTTTGTCATTTTAAATGCTTTTACCCACTTAGGTCTATTTTTATTACCAGAAGATCTGGGCCCGTATTTGTAAAGCTTCTTAGCATCCTCTCAGAGACCTCATAAGCTTAAAAACTTTTATGTAGGGGTCTTAGATTAAAAGTCAATTCAGCACCAATCTGAAAGCATGCACCTCTGAGCAAGGAAAATACAAAAACGTTTATCTAATTGAGGAGGCGGGGCTGATCGTGTTGTAGGTGTGAGCAAAAATGTGCCATTTTTAGGTGTTATTTTAAATGCATGCGAGTTGATCTCTGCACTAAATGGCAGTGTATGGTGCAGATTGAGGGGCGGTAGATCCCTTTCAATGAAAATTTCAATTACTTATTTTTTCACATTTGCAGAAAATGTTTACCAATACTAAGTTGCTGGTTTGTTCATTTTTACATTTTCTAGGTTGATAGAAGCACCGAGGACCGAATTATAGCACTTAAACAGAAACATTTTCATGATATGTCACATATAGTATAGGGTCAATATAAGCCATCAGTTTAGAATTACAGGTATACTATTTACTATTATATACAGTCTTGTTCAAAATAATAGCAGTACAATGTGACTAACCAGAATAATCAAGGTTTTTAGTATATTTTTTATTGCTACGTGGCAAACAAGTTACCAGTAGGTTTAGTAGATTCTCAGAAAACAAACAAGACCCAGCATTCATGATATGCACGCTCTTAAGGCTGTGCAATTGGGGTATTAGTTGAAAGGGTGTGTTAAAAAAAATAGCAGTGTCTACCTTTGCCTGTACAAACTCAAAACTATTTTGTACAAACATTTTTTTTTTCTTTTCTGTGATTTAGCAATCCTGTGAATCACTGAACTAATATTTAGTTGTATGACCACAGTTTTTGAAAACTGCTTGACATCTGTGTGGCATGGAGTCAACCAACTTGTGGCACCTCTCAGCTGTTATTCCACTCCATGATTCTTTAACAACATTCCACAATTCATTCACATTTCTTGGTTTTGCTTCAGAAACAGCATTTTTGATATCACCCCACAAGTTCTCAATTGGATTAAGGTCTGGAGATTGGGCTGGCCACTCCATAACATTAATTTTGTTGGTTTGGAACCAAGACTTTGCCCGTTCACTAGTGTGTTTTTGGTCATTGTCTTGTTGAAACAACCATTTCAAGGGCATGTCCTCTTCAGCATAGGGCAACATGACCTCTTCAAGTATTTTAACATATGCAAACTGATCCATGATCCCTGGTATGCGATAAATAGGCCCAACACCATAGTAGGAGAAACATGCCCATATCATGATGCTTGCACCTCCATGCTTCACTGTCTTCACTGTGTACTGTGGCTTGAATTCAGAGTTTGGGGGTCGTCTCACAAACTGCCTGTGGCCCTTGGACCCAAAAAGAACAATTTTACTCCCATCAGTCCACAAAATGTTCCTCCATTTCTCTTTAGGCCAGTTGATGTGTTCTTTGGCAAATTGTAACCTCTTCTGCACATGCCTTTTTTTTAACAGAGGGACTTTGCGGGGGATTCTTGAAAATAGATTAGCTTCACACAGACGTCTTCTAACTGTCACAGTACTTACAGGAAACTCCAGACTGTCTTTGATCATCCTGGAGGTGATCATTGGCTGAGCCTTTGCCATTCTGGTTATTCTTCTATCCATTTTGATGGTTGTCTTCCGTTTTCTTCCACGTCTCTCTGGTTCTCTCTGCTCTCCATTTTAGGGCATTGGAGATCATTTTAGCTGAACAGCCTATCATTTTTTGCACCTCTTTATAGGTTTATATAACGACCCATTTTCCTCAGCTTTCAAATGCATGTTCAACAAGTGTTGGCTTCATCCTTAAATAGGGGCCACCTGATTCACACCTGTTTCTTCACAAAATTGATGACCTCAGTGATTGAATGCCACACTGCTATTTTTTTGAACACACCCCTTTCAACTAATTCAACTAATTGCCCAATTGCACAGCCTTAAGAGCGTGCATATCATGAATGCTGGGTCTCATTTGTTTTCTGAGAATCTACTGAACCTACTGGTAACTTGTTTGCCACGTAGCAATAAAAAAATATACTAAAAACCTTGATTATTCTGGTTAGTCACATTGTACTGCTATTTTTTTGTATATGCTTACTTCATTGTCGTGATATAGGTCTTAAATTTCATGCATAATGGTCCTAAAAAAGGTCTTACATTTGAATTAGTGAAACAATCTCAAAGTATGCTGTTCATTTTCAATTTTTATTAATTGATTCACTGGTGTTTCTGACAACAGAAGTCCAAAAAGCTCAGCCCTCACATGATTCATGGAGACTTCATAGTTCATGGAAGCTCATAGTCAGCCATTAAAAAACATTAAGTTAGAGACAGAGCTGTGATTTTTGTTCATTAATTATCAAGAAAGGCATTGATTTACAATATTTATAGATCATATTGATGTGATGTGAATGTGTTGTAGTTCTATAAACTATGTTTTTTTTTTTCCAAATAAAATCCACTAATATAGTTAGATTGGTCAGCTGCTGGTATGTGCCTTGTTAAAGGAAAACACCACCGCTTTTTAATATTTTACTATGTTCTTACCTCAACTTAGATGAATTAATACATACCTTTCTTTTTTCAATGCGTGCATTTTTAATCTTTGTACAGCGCTACGTGAATGTGTTAGCATTTAGCCTAGCCCCATTCATTCCTATGGCTCCAAACAAAAGTTTTATTTTGCGCCACCATACTTACTTGTGTGACAACCTATGTAACAATATTTAAATAGGGAAAACATGGACGTGTTTGGTGGCTTCTAAATTCATCCCTGTTTGGAGCCATAGGAATAAATGAGGCTAGGGGTGCACAATTTTAAATTGGTGGGGTGCACGATTTATACATATACATAAATTATGCATTGTGAACTTTCGTTGAGTGGCCATGTTACCTGCAGCCAATGGAAAAGCTTCTCTGAGAAGTGTAAATGAGAGCACATCAATTCAGGTTGTTACCTTTAACCGGCTATTAACAAAACATTAACTGCCATATGGGTGAGGTATTGTAAAAACTGGGACAAAAGTGGACAAAAGCCTTGGCACAGATTGCTGTCTGAATGCTTACTGTATTGCCCATCATTGCAGGAATGCTGCGGCCATACAATACATTGATCGACTGATCTGACTACATTGCCCATCAGTATGATCTCTGTGATTTCCTAATGATTGAATACTTTATGGAAAATACTTGGCATTTACCTTGTAAATACAGTAGTTGTTTTAAATCTGTAAATGCTATGACGTATCACATATGTATACTGTATGTCTGCAGTATATAAGGTACAAAGGTCCACAAATGCATTAATTGTGAATGGCATATTTTAAAAAAAATACTGTGGGATTGTATTTGTCTTTTTATTTCTATAAAAATAATAGTTATATTTTCATTGAGTTTGAATACATTTACAGTCAATTGCATAACGCTGCTGATTGCTGACATGACTAAAATTGCTTGTATGCATAAATGAAATTCAACATCTTAATTTTTTATAGGCACATACATAGACACCATTTACCCCATCTTTCAATTCTCATCTCTAAAATATGCAATTAACTTCAGACAAATCAAAACAAAATAAGTCTCATGAGCCTGAGCATCTCACATTAATGTAAGGGTTATTTTGCTTTAAATGTCTTGGAAAGTGGTACTTCTGAGAAATAAATGTCAAAACTGTCACTAGTGTTATAAAAGTTTCTGCTAGTTTGTAGGTCGAGCATATAGGTATACACAGAGTGTTGGATCTTGAGATTATTGTAAATGTTTTTTTTTTTTACTTTTAACTTATTATATGTTTCATTTCTAAATGAATTGGGTTGTCTCTCTGTTGCTTGACCATGTTTTTCCACAGCTAGACCTGGATGGGGGACCTTGGTAAGAATAGCATGATAGCTGATGAAAGAAAGGCACTGTGTTTTACCAGCAATGGCTGTCTCTTTGTGTAGCAACTTAAAGGTCACAAAGATACAGGCACAGTACAAACAGAATGTTTGAATGGGAGGGCTACTAAAACTGGGGCACTATTTAAATCACTGAAAAACTCAGAACGGGGTCATTGGTCATTTTCATTGTCATTGGTCTATGTTTTTTGTCATTATCATTTTAGCAATGCAGGTGTACACCCGTATTGTGTTCTAAAGCTGTCTGACACAATTCTTTAATAAAATACTTTAAAGAGAATTTTACATCTCAACGTCTTTGATTCTCCTGAAGAAAATCCTTTAAATGTTCTTGTTCAGTTTGTATTCAAAGTAAAAAGCTGGAGAAAACTTTTTTTTAATCTTAGTAAAACAGGAAAACAGCTTAAACAACTATAAAAGTTTATAGTTTTATTTTTCATCTGCGTAGATGTGCAATTACACATGCAGACTCATTTTTGCCCTGACGGGAAGTGTAGAAGCGGACTAATCCCAGCGCTGGTGTAGAACGAATGCACATCAGGCTATGCAACGCTACGTTACGGCATGGAACCAACGTGCGGCTTTAAATTAAAGAAATAATTTTTTTTTCTTTCCCATGTTATTTTTACAATGCGCTTCAGGGCAAATAAGAATAATTTATATACGATCATGTGCTTTAATAAATCATAATCATTTACGCAGAGGCAAACCTAATAGCTTAATTTGTGAATATCGCTTTTTATATTGTTAACTCCAACTATTTAGTTTTCTTGTGCTTTCAGCAAATCCAAATCAAAGTGTAAAAGTCTGCATTTATTTTTATAACACAAAAATTATATCATACATACACTATAGCATATAGTCTGCCTCTTGTTGCTAAATCTTTATCAAAATAATGTTATAATGATCTAACACAACCAAAAACAACGGTTTAGTGTTACTTGTGAGATGTATTTAGAAATAGCTACAGTTGCTATGAGAGTATTGGAGGAGTTGCCATCACCAATATGGCGGCGCCGTTGACGTACGATCCAGCAGCCAACGCGCGGTCTAGTTATTTCCTGTCTCATTCACTATGATATAAATACCCTGAAGAGTTAAAGTTATAAGTAAATTGTTTGTAGAAGGACAGTAGACTGACTAAATAAAATAAAAACATAAATCTAGTGATGGGAGAAACAAAGCTTTTCGAAGCTTCGAATCAATTGAACCAATTGCTTCGAAAATTGATTCAGTTTTTCGAAGCGTTCAAAACACTCCCTCTAGTGGTAAATCACATCATCAAACAGTTATGACGTAATGAAGCCTCGTTTGCTGAAATCACGTGACTTGGCCAGTTTGAACACGCTCCGAACCAATGATTTGAAACAAAAGACTTATAACAGTTTCGAAGCCTCATGAAGCAGTGCTTCGAAGCCTCATGAAGCAGTGCTTCGAAAGCGACCATCACTATCATAAATCTGGATTCAAAAAACAGGAGGTCAGGAGAACTGCTAGAAATTCGATTTAAAGAACGGATACTTAACACAGGTTAGTGGACTGAATGGATTTTAATGCTAAGGTAACGTTCTGCTATAAATAAGACTATATATAAATTAATGGTACAGTTTATGTCTAGATTTTTTTTTGTGTTCGAGGAGGTGTTGTAATATAAACTTTAGATAAGTTACAGTCCAGACGTGTTTTTGTTTACAAACATTTAGTTAAGACTTATAATCTACACAAACTATATTATTATCACTGATAAAATAATATAAACCTATACCTCGAATTCACTGTAAATCGCTTTGGATAAATTTGTCTACCAAATGGATAAATATATTTAATGTAGTAGTAACTAGTCATTTTTGTTAAAATCACAAGATGAAAAATCATCACATGACTTAATTTCTTTCTATTATGTATTTATTTATGTATTAATTATGGATCAAAAGCTTATTGTTTGGGGCAGATTGCTGTTTGAATGCTTTTTATTACCCATCATCACTTATAAATGTGGCACTCACTAAAGCTTGATTAAGATCTTTAATTTACCATCAGTATGAATTCACATAAGTAGCCTATCATTTTTGAGAGTGATAATGAGGAAAAATATTTTTGTGTTTATTCTTAATTCTGTATTATTGATCTGTGAGGAACATTAAAGCACCCATATTTTTTATTTTTCATGATTTTACCTTTCTTTTGCTGTGTGTGTTATACATGTTAATGATCTGGAAAGTTACAATTCCCAAAGTCTATGATGACATGAGTTATTATCGTCTCTAACTGAAATTTCTTGGACAGCAATGATTGCAAGGATTGTAGGCATCAGTTTACTACTGCAGTGAGTTGACACCTCTATGGGGACTAAATAAAGTATGTTCAGAGATGGGCAAGCTTAAGGCGGCCTTCTGAGCCAGCTGCCAGTAACATACTGTAGATTTTACATTTATGTTATTTACTGGCAACAGTTTGTTCAAAGTTAAATAACAATGAAACATTTTCAGTCTTTATCTTCTACAGTAAGTTACTGGCAACCAGCTGCATAATTGCAGCATTTGTTTTACAGTGTATGGTCCAATCTCTAGCAGTGACCAAGCCTGGTTCGATTGTGATCGTGGGCCCGCATGATTATTAAATATTAATAAACGGCTGGTGCGTGAGTCCAAAGTGACATGTGTAGCAGCCGAACGGATGCAATAACAAGTAGGGCTAAATCAGAATAACCAGACATCCACCCAAATTCTGCAACTGTTAAAAGTAATTATCAATCCGATTTGTATTAACTTTGGAGTCAGATAAGAATACCTAAATTGCGTAATGCCAAAACGTCATCTGCAAGCGCCGGAAAAGCTATAATTCTTCACCATGCCGATTGGATTCCGCCGTTGGGTCAACGGATGGATGGGGGATTATATATTTTTCCCCTTACAATGTCTTAACATGATTATGACAGAAAAGCTTTAATTAAAAGTTAAAGGAATAGTCTACTCATTTTCAATATTAAACTATGTTATTACCTTAACTAAGAAGAGTTGATACATCCCTCTATCATCTTAGTGCGTGCACGTAAGCGCTGGGGCGCGCTGCGACACTTCGATAGCATTTAGCTTAGCCCCATTCATTCAATGGTACCATTTAGAGATAAAGTTAGAAGTGACCAAACACAGCAACGTTTTTCCTATTTAAGACGAGTAGTTATACGAGCAAGTTTGGTGGTACAAAATAAAACGTAGCGCTTTTCTAAGCGGATTTAAAAGAGGAACTATATCGTATATCTATTAAATCCGCTTAGAAAAGCGCTACGTTTTATTTTGTACTACCAAACTTGCTCGTATAACTACTCGTCTTAAATAGGGAAAAACGTTGCTGTGTTTGGTCACTTCTAACTTTATCTCTGTTTGATACCATTGAATGAATGGGGCTAAGCTAAATGCTATCGAAGTGTCGCAGCGCGCCCCAGCGCTTACGTGCACGCACACAGATGACAGAGGGATGTTTCAACAATTCTTAGTTAAGGTAATAACATAGTTTAATATTGAAAATGAGTAGACTATTCCTTTAAATATCATAAATCTATATATCTTTTGTCTTCTTTCATTGCTGTAGGAATTGGAAGAAACATCATCAGTGTCAGGAACATCATTCCATAATGGCAGAAATATCTTCTGGTGGTTTGCAGAAGAAAAATACTTCATGTCCAAAAAGAAAGCCAGGAACAGAAGACAGCAAATCTTTTACTTGCCCTCACTGTGAAAAGGGATTTGCAAGAAAAGGATACCTTGTGGATCACATGAGAGTTCACACTGGAGAGTCCCCACACACATGTCTTCAGTGTGGAAAAAGTTTCACTCAAAAAAACGGCCTTGATGCCCACATGAAAATTCACACTGGAGAGCGGCCATACCCATGTCTTCAGTGTGGAAAGAGATTCGGACTGAAAGGAAATCTTACAGATCACATAAAAATTCACACTGGAGTGCGTCCATACCCATGTCCTCAGTGTGGAAAAAGATTCAGACGGAAAGGATATCTTACAAATCACATAACAATTCACACTGGAGAGGGTCCATACATGTGTCTACAGTGTGGAAAGAGTTTTATGACGCAGGGACATCTTACAGATCACATGAAGATTCATACTGGAGAGCGCCCTTACCAATGTCTTCAGTGTGAAAAGAGATTCACAAAGAAATGTTGCCTTGATATTCACATGAGAATTCACACTGGAGAGCGCCCATACACATGTACTGAGTGTGAAAAAAGCTTCATGACGAAAGGAAGTCTTAAAGAGCATACTAAAATTCACACTGGAGAGCGCCCTTACAAATGTCTTCAGTGTGAAAAGAGTTTCGGCACTAAAAAAACCCTTACAGAGCACATAAGACTTCACACTGGAGAGCGGCCATACCCATGTCCTCAGTGTGAAAAGAGTTTTCCTCAAAAAAGTAGCCTTAATGCCCATGTGAGAGTTCACACTGGAGAGCGCCAACACCCATGTCCTCAGTGTGGAAAGAGTTTCACAACGAAAAGACATCTTATTAATCACATGAGGATTCACACTGGAGAGCGCCCATACCCATGCCCTCACTGTGAAAAAAGTTTTGTAGTAAAAATACATCTTACAAACCACATAAGAATTCACACTGGAGAGCGGCCATACCAATGTCCTCAGTGTGAAAAGAGTTTTGTTCAAAAAAGTAGCCTTAATGGCCACATGAGAGTTCACACTGGAGAGCGGCCATACCAATGTCCTCAGTGTGAAAAGAGTTTCAAACAGAGCGGGCATCTTAAAGATCACATGAGTGTCCACATTGGAGAGCGCCTATACATGTGTCTTCAGTGTGGAAAGAGTTTTGGACATCCAAAATCCCTTGTGAATCACATAAGAATTAAGAAAGGAGAGTGCACATCCACATGTCTTTAATGTGGAAAGGTCACACTGAACACAGGGAATCAAACCCAACAATTTGTAAATAGCGGTTTGGTGTTTTCATTCTTTAAATGTTTTTTATCACATTATGATATGTGCGTGTCTTCAGTCAGGGTTTCCGCAGGGTCTTAAAAAGTCTAACATTTCAAAATCAAAATGTAAGGCCCTATGAAGTCTTAAGTTCTAGGTCTTAAATCATTTTAAACAGGTCTTATTTTTTCTTTGTCCATGTAACATCTACATCTATTGCTGATTAAAATGCTTCTGCAGTGTGTTAGAATGTTTTTTTAATTTCTTTTGCTCGTCCCTGCTTATGTGTTTAACCGCATTGATAGTTTAAACGTCATTTGTGTTATTATGGTTATAAACTTACATGAACTGCCGCCAGCTAAAAGATGACAAATGTACATATTTAACTATTATATAAGAATTTATTGGTGCGGTATCACAGAAAATCCCACTGCTCGATTATCCTGTTCATCCAGCCAATGTCTCATCAATTTTATTATTTCTATTTTTGCCATAAAAGATATCACTCATTGTTTTGTCTCAAGATGCACACCAGTGAAATGTTGTTTCATAAAACCATGTTATTATTTTACCCACTTAGGTCTATTTTTATTACCAAAATATCTGGGCCCATATGTATAAAAATGTATTAAATTGTGTCAAAATTCTAAGAATGACCTCATTTTAATCTTATTTCTAGACTTAAGAATAAGTGTGATTTATAAAGCCTTCTAAGTGTTAAGACTCAGTGCCTAAATGATTTAAGAGAGCTGCATGGAGAGGTCTCCTAAATATCATGCACTTTACAACAAAGAATGTGTGAATTACTTTAATTTAAATGTATTTCTATAGCACTTTTGACAAGTTTCTTATTGCATTGTTGCAAAGCAGCAAATTTACAGTAAATACATTTTAGTATACAGTAGATAGGAATTAATATAACATTATGAAATATAAAGAGTATTGTTTTTATATTACAAAATAAAATGGATAAGATGTATATTAGCGAAACTTATTTAAGTGCTAAACAGTACCAATATTTTTTATGGGCACAGAATGTATCAAGACAGCCAAATGGTATATAAAATAAGCATAATATACAAAAAACTTTAAAGAAAAAAGGGTAAAGTTGGATTATTGGTAATGCCTAAAATAATGGCAATGTTTTTTTTTCTCTCAGTTTTAGTGAAATAATTAAAGTTAAAAATGTTTAAATATTAGGTGTTACCAATTGAAGTAAGTTTTTAAGTAGAGCCCCTTTTACGTTTTAAAGTTTATACTGGGAAAATAAAATACCAAAAATTGTACAATAGCATTATTAACCAAAATTAATTTTGAAGTATCTATTCTACAAGATTGCAGTTACACCATTACATGAAATTAATAGAGTATAAAACCCTGACCCAAAACATAATGTTCCCATGCCAGTTACCACGCCAAAGGCAACAGCCATACAGATGGCAAAAATTACAATGGTGTTTAAGTGAAGTTCAGGCTTGATCATCAAAGTATTTTAATCTAAGTGTTTGCAAACTTTAGTCTTTTCTTCATAAACAGCTTTGTGAAATGTAAATTATGTGATTCATTTGTCTATTTCATTAACATGTTGGAACTTAATCAAACTTAATCGAACTTCTTTGTAATATTGTTAAACCTTTCGTGAACAAATTTAAATTAAAATATTTAAATACTAATATAATTGTAATGTCTTCATGATTCATGAATGTATAGTGTCACATGCTGCTATATAGTGTCAGCCGGCTTGCTATTGGCTGATTCAGAGGTTAAGGGCGGCCATTTTAGGTTGAAATCGGGCCGATTGGTTGGTTGTCCAAGAAGGAAGAAAAGAGTGCTTTTTATTTTTTATGTACCATGCTGTTAATGTCGTACTTAATGTATTTGATAGGAGATAAACAGTGACACAAGGTTCTGTAGGTTTGTGTGATCACTTTCCTTATGTCTTGGCCTGTAATCATAGAGGAACCATTTTAAGAACCATTTTAAGCACAGATGAAGTACCTGTGTAGCACCTGTGTACCATATAGTGCTATATGGAATATCTGGTGCTATATTGGTGCTATATGACCCTTGTATGGTTCTTCATTGGTGCTTCATATGCTATAGCATTAAAAATGGTTCCTCTATGATTACGAGCCCAGAACCACTTTTAGCACTGTTTGTTTTTAGAGTGTAACAGTGTATGATCAGTAATATACCCAACAAAAACTATATGTAAGCTTATAGGGGCAGTTTCCCGGACAGAGGTTAAGCCAGGACTAGGCCTTAGTTTAATTATGAAATATAATTAGTTGTTAGTGATTCTTGGGAATTTGGATAAAACAGGTTTAAATTTTGAGAAAAAAAGTTAGTTAAATTACAAAATCTGAAGGTATATCATTATAGACCAAGGTCTTGGCTGTTCAGCAATTTACCGGTGCAACCTCCCCTGTTCGTATTTTTTTCATAAAATAGGCGTTTTTTCCAGTTATTACTCATACAACATTTACTTTAAGCCTAAATAGAAGAAGTAATGATTTTTTTTATTTAATAAACATATTTTTGTATTAATAGAGACTATTAATTTAATAACTCAACAGCACTGAAGAAACATTGTAAGCATATTCATTTAAAACAAATAAAACTCCATCTGACGGTGGTGACATTGGCCTCATTATTCCAAAATGTATACCACTCAAGTCAATGGCTTCTTGCTTAAACTTTATGTAAATATTTGGTACAAAAAATAACAATCCTGAGCACTGTGATGAACAAATATCAAATCATAACTTCCTAAAATACATAAAACCTGACAGAAAAGACTGAAAACCTGACAGTGGTGACATCTGACGGTGGTGACAAAAACCTACTCCTTCACATGAAATAGATGAGTTGTTCACATTAGCCATCTTGTTTCCCCTCTGTTGTTAGCTACTTCAGACCTCTTCTTAAAAATGATACATTTATTTCATAATCTAATCTAATATTTTTTTTACAAAGATGACGGTGTTGACATGTTATGGTTGTCACAGTAGTGTCCAAAAATATGAACAAGTTTAAGAGAAAACAGCAAACATACAGTAGCTTGAGTGATCTTGAAGAATGCAGTAGAGCTGAAGGTTTGAAAATGGGGTCCCCAGGAATGAAGTTGACCCTAGTTGTCTGATTTTATTGCTTTTTATAAATATCTGACGGTGGTGACGAATATGTGGGACACATTTTGAGCAATCACAAATAATAGTAAATATTGTTCAAAACTCACTGTTTGTAGTTTTTAATACATATTACAATGTACTCTTTCATGTTGTAAATATATTATTCAATTAAATTATTACTTTTGGCTTTTTAATCAAGTTTAAATGATTATATCTTAACCGAGGACAGCTGATTTTGTAGGCATGCCAGCATATAATCATTAAATTAATAAAAAATAAAAATAAACCTATAAAAGAACCTTACATATTTGCAAAGGACCCCCTGATTATAACATTGATTCTTTTTCTTCATGAAAATGTTATTCATTTCCAACAGAATTAGCACTTTTCTTTGTGGGACATGTTTTTGCCAAAGTTTCAAGAATCAGTGTTTGAACAAACACACCTAATTACAAATTTTACTTGTTTCCATTTCGAGGCAAAACAAAGGACACTGATGTGGAAAAAAACGCAGAGATGTCATACATTAAAGGGCGCGCATGCCAATATGTTTCATTCAAGACAGCTGCTGATCGCAAGAAAACTCGCCGGGCGCAGTGGCGCGCGCCTGTAATCCAAGCTACTGGGAGTCTGAGTCTGGTGGATCGCTTGAGTTCAGGGGTTCTGGTCTGTAGTGGACTATGTCGATCGGGTGTCCGCACTAAGTTCGGTGTCGATATGGTGTTCCTGGGGGAGCCCGAGACCGCCAGGTCGTCTAAGGAGGGGTGAACCGGCCCAGGTCGGAAACGGAGCAGGTCAAAGCCCCCGTGCTGATCAGTAGTGGGATCGCGCCTGTGAATAGACGCTGCAGTTCAGCCTGAACAATACAACGAGACCCAGACTTTTGTGTTTACCAATATTCTGTTGGGAATTTTCTTATTTGTATTCCATAAAATGAGTTGGAAGGCTAAATAACACTTACTTGAAACACCTGTATCGCCCTCCCTCCGAAAACATGTGAAATGTTAGTCTAGAAGCCAGAACAGCATCTCATGACCAAAAGGTGGCGCACAAGACAAGATAATAGACAATGATCTGATGAAATAACACAACTAAAACTTGTTTATTTATGGGAATAGTTAATCCAAAAATGAATATAAAATGCACTTTTTTGGCATGGAAAACAAATTGACATATTTACATATTTAAAAAAAGAAAATATTTTACAAGGACACTTTATACAGTTGATATTACGCTCTTAACCCTACTGAAAAATCCAGCAAAGACCAGCATAAGCTGGTAGCTGGCTGCAGTAGCTGGTCTAAGTTGGTCTGGTGAGTCCAGCTAGACCTTTACCCTGTTGCTCAATGCGAGCACTCATACTGAATTGGTTTTTAATCCTCACTTCAAGCTGTAATATGTGGTTTATTCAGTTAAACTAAAGCAAATTATAATTGAAAATAGGATTCAACACCTATGGATTTTAAAAGTTTGAACAAATCTCAACTTCTCTTTGAACCAGCATTGCTGCTCCTCACAGTGTTTTTCTATATTGGCCTCATAATGACAATAGATTTAATCTAAAACTTTGTTCAGGTCTCTCTGAGGAGCGGCATGAACTTCAACACAAACTGTGCCTGACAATTGAAACATCAGTACCTAAACTCAGATATCAGAAGTTGCGTTAGACATTTCCATTGCGCTTTGATTGACAGGGGCGTAGAAATTCCATCATAATCAATTATAACCCTTCATTCATTTTGTTATTGATAATATTTATTAGCTTTTGCTTTTGGTCACATTTAATTTTCAATCATGAATTTACAGGGTGCCACATGGTGATCAACGGTAAAAATGACAAATTTGACCTCTTAGCAAAAGGAAAAACTGCCAACAATGAAGAAATAAAGTGTCATGGCTTTGCAATAAAAAAATATGTTATGATGAAAGTCAATTGGGCAAAAAAGCCACAAACAACTGATTAGGGAGAAAAAAATTAAATCTGATTGTGCACAAAAACTAAAAATTGCATCAAAGTCAATGTTTGTACTAATCTTTGACAAGCTCAAGACTGTAAAAAAGGTAAAAAATCCATTCCACAATCACTTTTATATTGAAAATCTGTAATTTTGTGTATTTTCCCAAATCAGTGACACTTGTGAACTTGGCAATTAAAAGAGTTAAAATCATGGAAATTGTTAACATTTCTTCGTTTTGATCAGAACTGAGGGTGATTAACAGATTTATGCAAAAAATAATAATAATAATCTGATACATTTTCATAGCCATTTAATTTAGTTGATTTTTTGTACACTAACAACCCGAAATGGTAGTGAACTGGAACAACCCACAAGGGTGTTAATGATTTCTGCAGTGAAAGCGAACAGCACAATTATAGATTTACAACATGTAGCCTACAAATTAAATAGCCTATAAACAATAAACTTAATTAAACTAAACAATTTACTGTATGAATATCTGCCTTAATTTAAACCTTCCTTGTCATCCGCACTGATAAACCCGCATAAAGTGCACTAAATGTATGTGACTGTGGGTGATATTACTAAAAAACGCATCATGACAGACTGATGCAGACTTTGCCTTCAATTAATTCTAGAGTCTGAACCCGCGCACCTCCGCCATCCCATAAATTCAGACATATTTTCCTTATTTTCTCTTTCTTTTACATCATGAGCGAACATAGATAGAACAATCAAAACGTACGGCTGCAACCGCCAGTGAACACGACTGTTGTTACCCCGCATGCTCGCCGGGCGCAGTGGCGCGCGCCTGTAATCCAAGCTGCTGGGAGTCTGAGTCTGGTGGATCGCCTGAGTTCAGGGGTTCTGGTCTGTAGTGGACTATGCCGATCGGGTGTCCGCACTAAGTTCGGTATCGATATGGTGTTCCTGGGGGAGCCCGAGACTACCAGGTCGTCTAAGGAGGGGTGAACCGGCCCAGGTCGGAAACGGAGCAGGTCAAAGCCCCCGTGCTGATCAGTAGTGGGATCGCGCCTGTGAATAGACGTTGCATTTCAGCCTGGACAACACAACGAGACCCAGACTTTTGTGTTTATCAATATTCTGAGAATAATTTTCTTATTTCTAAAACAAACAAACAAAAATGATAAGAGGAAAACAAAAATATTTTTTTTATGTCGATCTTTTCTTCAAACTGATAACTAGACTTGAAACACCTTTAGCGCCACCTTCCGGAAATCATGTGAAATGTTTGTCTAGAAGCAAGAACATCATCTTATGACCAAAAGTTGGCGCACGATACAAGATAATAGACAATATCCTGATGAAATACCACAACTAAAAATTATTTATAGGTCGTCCAAAATAAATATAAAAATTTACATATTTTTGGCATGAAATAAAAGTCGATTTATTCTTTCAAAAAAATTCTTACAATGACGCTTTATACAGTTGACATTAAGCTCTAAATAGCATAAGCACATTAAATATCATAGTATTTACTTTTTATAATATTTATTTTCTATTTTAAGAGAAACTGTGACATTACTGGAACTGTTGTTGTTTTGCTGGTAATTTTTAATGAACATTAAGTAGTCAGGCAAGATGTTCATTAAAAGTAGGCGATAAATTATTGGGTAATCATCTTTGAATATAAAAAGAAGTATTAATTTATTCTTTAAACAGCCTTGCGAAAACCAGACTAGTTGAAAACCCCCCATAACCACTTATAGTTAAATTCCTGCACATAATGTAATAAGTATTAAGTTATTATTGTAATGAAATGTTCAAAGTATAAAAAAATTCTCAAAATGTATAAAATATTGAGCTCGTAATGTAATACAATTTTTTCAAGTTAAATTTTTTCCACATAACATAATAGGTTATTGGATGAGAAATGTATTTATTCATTTTTAATCCCCAGGAATATATATATTCCTGATTTAACTGTGGTTTACATTTACATTTTGTCATTTAGCAGACGCTTTTGTCCAAAGCGACTTACAAGTGAGGTAAACCATAGAAGCAGTTATGGCAACATAAGAACAGCAATACATAAGTGCACTGGAAATAGTCTCATCAAGTCCAACACAATATACATAGCCAAGGGTATGTTAGTAATTGTTTTTTGTTTTTTTTTGCACTATTTGCACTATTTGCACTATTTCATGGCAGTGTTTTACTTATATATTAAAATATTTTTATTTTAAACCATTTATATGGCCGATTTGATGGGGGATAAATGTTGTCCCCACTGGGGCTAAAAAAGAAATCACCAGAGGCAGGGATATAAAGACCAGAGCAGGTTAATCCCTCCATCCCCACCAGCAAATCACACCCTGCTCGTTGCTTTATCTACAATAAAGTCTGATCAACTGGAAAAAAGTTTCTAGCAGTAGTTTGTGTTAAGCATGTCAAGTTGAATGAATGGTAGACTCATATAAAAAGTTGGTCCAACTTAAAAAAAGTAGGTTATGTTTGCCTTAAAATTAATTCAACTTAAAAATATTAGTTGACTTTTTAAAGTTATTTGAGTATTAACTCACAATTTTAAGGCAAACAGGTAACATACTTTTTAAAGTTGAACCAACAAATCTTTTTTTACAGTGTTGAAATTACTATATTGCAGTTTTTTATGCTGCAAGCTGTTACGGGTCTCTATAGTCCTCAACCTCTTATGAACACAATATGCACTGTGAAAGCGCTATACATATGAAATTGAATTGAAGTGAAGTTTGTTACTGATAAAGAGTGCGTCAGACTGTCTTTAATGACATAATGTCTGTTCTTTTCACTGGTTTTGTGATGGATCTGTTTCCAGGCAACATATAAAACACTGTTATGAGGTGAAGTCTGGAGTGAACAATGAGACATTATGTCTATTCTCAGAGTAACCCAGCAAGGTCAGACAAGCAGCAAATTTATGTCATGCCTTTTTGCCCTTCTCTAGTGTTAACTGTAGCCTACATCAGTGCTTTCAGTAAACACCTGACTATCTATTCTGCACACCTGCTTATCCTTTGCAGAGATGAAGGAGGGCTCGGACCCCTAGAAACACCGTGGGCAGACGGAGAGTTAAAATGATGGCAGAAAAACACTGTTTGTGTCATGTAATGTTGCATTTACATCTACTTGTTTAGTTTTTATCCAAAGTAAGAAAACTGTAAAGGTTTCTTATTTTAGGAAACACAGAGACTTTATTGTTAATAATGAATTAAGTTTTGTGAGATGTGTCCTGCTGATTATTTTACAGATGCTTTCAGGAATTTGGATTAGAAAATTAGGTTTCAGGTAGGCTATTTGATAAAAAAAATTCAGAAGAAAGATTTAATCCGTAGAAGGAAGAGATTTTTTTTACATATAAAGCTCATAATTATGGGGCACGTCTTCCTAGCACTGGTTAATTTCCTAACCACTCCCTTTGAGGCTTAAGACTTTCAACTATGCTGTAATGAATCAGCTGTATGATGGCTCATCTGTTTAGCCAGGCATATTTAGTCCATCAAAATCCTGCTTCATATCTATGCATGCTAGTAGCAATTATATAACCTTGAAACACCCATCCTAAAGTTCACCAGCCCATCACGCAGGTTCCAGCCCAGTCCCGTCAGTCTTTTCACACCTAAACTTCACTGAAGCATTTTATTAAATGTTACCTATTACCAATGTCTGTCATAGACTGCCTGTACACTGTCAGAAAGAAAGGTACAAAACTGTACATTTTCTGTCACTGGGGCTGTACCCTAAGTTTCTATTTGGTACATTTACAGGAATACAAAACAGAATACAATTTTGGGTAGATTTCCGTACCTTAAGAACCGATATTGTTAGAAAAAAGTCAAAATATGTAACCTAGCTGTCAGTGGGGCAGCATCCTTTAAGAAGGTAATTGTATGGGCCATTACGTACAGATGTGTAAACATTTAGTACCAATATGTACATTTGAGATACTAATATGTATTTTTGAGGTACTAATAAGCTCTCTTTGGTCCCAGTATGTATACTGAGCAAAGCTGTACTTTTTGAAAGCGTACAGCCCCAGTGACAGAAAAGGTACAGTTTTGTACCTTTATTTCTGAGAGTGTATGTTATATCGTTTCTCTGATGGATTCCTATTGTAATGAGTCATAAACACAACTACAAGCAGCTTACATTTAATCAAATAAATATTTGCTATGTATGATGGAGATGAAATGGGACAGCGCTAATTTTTGAAATGTTCAATAGAAATCTCAGTTTTACTAGCAATGCTAGTATAGTGAGCAATGCTACATAACACAATGTAGCTACTGCATAACAATCTTGTTTATATTATTATGTTAAAGATAATTTTTTGGAAATATGTGTGATCAGACTCACTTAACATTTGAAATGCTTTTGAAATAGACACAATTTCAGCTCTGCTGTATATTAAAAAAATACATCATTATATCATGGGGCTGATGAATGCTTTATTTTGATTGGTTGAGAAATGTTCCACGGGTATGCATTATTTTTCAATAAATGCACACCTGACCGGTCAAATGTCTTAAAATAACCAGAGCAATGTCTTAGCCATGGTTTATGAAAAATAATTGACCCCGGTCCTTTAAAATATTTACCACCTTGGGTGTGCATTATTTTCAAATATTTTTTTATTTTATCAGCAATTATTCCTTACATAAATCAAATTGTTCTGAAAAACAGTGAAGAGAATTCATTTGAAAGCTGTTTTATTTTCAAGTTTTTTTATACAAACAAAAATACAAAAGAGAGTGTCAATCCAGTGTGTTTATTTTATGTTAATATCATAACTGCCATGTATTATCACTCACTTAAGACGTATTGTTTGCATCTGAATACTGTGTCATAAAACACTTTGCTCTTTAATAGTGTACGCGCTGTGAACTGGTGGTGATTTCTTTTATGGTCACTGTTCCACCAGACGTGACATGGTGAGATCCACCTAAAGGGTGAGAGAGGAATAGTTATATATAACATAGATATATATATAATAAAACTGATAAAGCATGAACAATATACAAAGGATTTAATTACCTTGTGGTTGAGGGCTAAGCAGAAGAAAGAAAACGTACATTAATGAAGTAATTACTGGACAAAATATACCAGGTAAAACTTAAAACCTATGATTTGTTTAGCATGTGACAACATTTTAAACTAGAAAGTTGAACTTACATAACAATGTTTTGATTGTCCAGGAGGCTCCTGTAGGTGGCGATCTCCTGCTCAAGACGGCTCTTGATGTCCAGCAACATTTTGTATTCTTGTCCCTGTTGCTCAATGCTCCCCCGCATCTGAGACAGCTCATTCTCCAGCATATTGATTTGATTCTGTAATCCTGCTAGTATAGCGCTGTACCGATTCTTTGTTTGTGCCAGAGCGTTCTCCAGTGACTCTCTCTGTAAAAACAAACAAACAAACAAGCAAACAGAATCATTACTTTCGTTTACAGACATTTTAAACACTCAGTTGAAACAAAAAGTCCTATTTGGTTTTGGATTGCAAGCTTAAACACAAATCATGTTATTTGGCTCGATTCTGGAGCTTCTCAGTAAGCCACCATTGGTGAGAAAGTTGCAGCAAAAAGATCAATAAACGTTCAGATGTCTTTTGGGTCTCACCAAGCTGAGTTGAGACTCTAGCTCGATCTCCAGGGTCTGCAAGGTGCGTTGAAGATCTATGATCTGTGACCTGGTGGTTTGTAAGGTTTCGGTGTTGACGGCAACCTCCTTGTTGAATTGTGCCGACTTAAGAGACATAAGCAAAAATGAAATGATATTATACAACTATTAGAATCCAAACAGTACAAATAACACTCTGTATTAATATCTCCTGATATTAATATCTTCCAGTATGGATGTTGGCACGATTATAATTTTTTTAATGCGTTCAAAGGGACGTTTTACCTTGTTTTTAAACCAGTCCTCCTGTTCTTTGCGATGTTTCTGTATGATGGACTCGTAATGCGCACGAATCTCCTCCAGAACTCTGTTTAGGTCTTGTTGAGGAGCAGCATCTACCTCCACGTTCACCGTGCCTGTCAACTGAGACCTCAGAGCAGCCATCTCCTATAGTCACAAAAGGATTTATTTACTAACATCAATTATGCATATTTAAAAGATTATAATTAAGATCAATTATTTTACGCTACAACATTCAAACTCATGCAAACCTCCTGGTGGTTCTTTTTCAGGAATTTCAGTTCATCCAGCAAATTTTTGATGTGGTTCTCAAGGTCAGCTATTTTCAGTTTCGTATCGCTCAACAAACGTTGCAGATTAGCGATGTCAGCTTCCACGCACTGCCGCATCATCAGCTCATGCTCATGTCTGATTGGGCAGAAGGATGAATAATTCGTTTTTCAATCATTGTTTAAACATGATCAATATGATCTTTGTATAAATAAACTAAAGTTATTGCACTGTATTTTAACACAAGAATGAGCATAAGAGAACTGACTTCATCCTAAAGTCATCAGCAGCCAGCTTGGCGTTGTCGATCTGCAGGATGATGTGGGCATTGTGGACAGTAGCAGATTTAATCTGTAACAAACAACATTTATATGTTAATTTAATGTATTCGAGATAACTGTAACATCTCAGCATCTGGTAAATCCTCTATTTCGCTTACTGTTCTACTAGTCTTTCCATCCATCACATTTTAATATACCTTGTCCTTCAGGTCATTGATGGTGTTCCAGTAGACACTGTAGTCCCTCTCTGCGATCGGCCCCTTCGTCTCATAGTACTCCCGAATCATCTTCTCCAACTTTGCATTGGCAACCTCCAGAGACCTCACCTTGTCCAGGTAGGAGGCCAGACGATCGTTCAGGTTCTGCATGGTGGCCTTCTCGTTCAGCTGAAAATCGCCGGGAAAGCATCCTCCAACAGCTATGCTTGCACCTCCAAATCCTCCTATACCATATCCTCCTGCACCATATCCTCCTGCACCATATCCTCCTGCACCATATCCTCCACCATAACCTCCAATCCTATAGGATGAGGAGATGCGGGTGCTGCCTCCGTAGCCACCGCCGTACACGCTGTAGGCTTTTTGTGGAGCATGCACCATGCCACTTCCCTTTGAAACGATTATCGTCTTTGAGGACATGGTCTTGGGTCCGTTGAACTTCAGAGAGCGTGAAGAGATCGACATGGTGGATGTGGAGATGAGATGAACCAAACGTGGACAGGAAACTGCTGAAGGTGCCCTTAGGAGGATGGAGACTTTGGGTCCAGCTCTTTTCTTATATGTAGTTGAATCTCAAAGGCGGGTCCTGCACTTTGTGGATGGGAGGAGAAGGGAAGGTGTGTGTGTTAGACCCTTGTGAAACTACCAGCAGTGTTGAGTGTGTGTGTGTGTGTGTGTGTGTGTGTGTGTGTGTGTGTGTGTGTGTGTGTGTGTGTGTGTGTGTGTGTGCACTCCTATAATGTCCTCACCCTCTTAAGACTACAATAGAGGGAGTGGTATAAGATTACTAATAATTAGATTTTTTAGCATGTGTCTGTGTTTCTGACATGTCTGTACAAGTGCTCGTGTCATCTTTCTTTATTTTGATTTGTCATACAAGGGTACAGAGTTTTAACATTTTTATCACCTTAAATATAAACCTGTGTCAAAAAACAATGGTGAAAGATTCAAGCAAAAAAATATTACATTACATTATAAATCTAGAGCTGAGAAATTTCACTGTGTAAAATCAAAAAGATTTTTTCAAGATTTTTCAACCTGCAGATCTGTTGTGTAGTTAGAAAAGAAGATGCAACATCATAATGATTTTGTGAATTTACTTTAAATAGGATGCTTTGAACAGTCTTATAATAAGGTCCAAATGTTTGTTACTATAGATCCAAAACCACTATAATTAACCTTTCATTAATCTTTTAACTTCTAATATTTTCTTTTATTAATAAATTACCAATAGCCATTTTTACGAGTGTACTTTTGTATCCAATATTACATATTGTGAATGTACTTATAGTTTGTATCAAAATAACTATTTAAAATGATATGTTTGACAATTATATCCTGTTACTCAGACATTTTGTTTCTCAGGGTGGTTTGGGTGGTGACCTTAGGAAAACTTTAAAAGTGCTTAATTTTGCAGACAGGTAACTCCCTATTGGGGGAATATGAGATCATTTCTGCCAGTTTCACCACCCTTATCTGGTCATG
Organism: Paramisgurnus dabryanus; assembly: GCF_030506205.2. Taxonomy (NCBI): domain Eukaryota; kingdom Metazoa; phylum Chordata; class Actinopteri; order Cypriniformes; family Cobitidae; genus Paramisgurnus; species Paramisgurnus dabryanus. Next base: position 23,199,257 of record NC_133350.1, on the reverse strand, counting down.
TAGGTACCTCACCCTTTTACCAGGCCAAATCACACAACCCAACATTTACTTTTTTTTAAAAAAAGACAACAAAAGTAAAACACAAAGATGGTAAATATGTTAGCGACTGACAGCTTCTGTTTATTTTTTATCGTATGGGAATTCCATTTTGGGTAAAGTGAACTCTTTAAGCAATTAAAAGCAGTAAGTAAATCTTTTTTTTTTTTGGTTAAACATTGCAAGGTTAAATTTGTTAACACTGGATATTGCTAACATGAACATACTACTTATAGTAGCCTAAAGTGCAGCATCAATTTATACATTGTATCGATATTTGAATATCGATAAATTATAGTATTGGTTTTGCCTTTCACTCATCAACATATAATATAGGCTATGACGCACTAGAGGGCGCGCATATTTGATTCAACACGAGCACTGATAGCGTGAGCGCTCGCCGGGCGCAGTGGCGCGCGCCTGTAATCCAAGCTGCTGGGAGTCTGAGTCTGGTGGATCGCTTGAGTTCGGGGGTTCTGGTCTGTAGTGGAATATGCCGATCGGGTGTCCGCACTAAGTTCGGTATCGATATGGTGTTCCTGAGGGGAGCCCGAGACCGCCAGGTCGTCTAAGGAGGGGTGAACCGGCCTAGGTCGGAAACGGAGCAGGTCAAAGCCCCCGTGCTGATCAGTAGTGGGATCGCGCCTGTGAATAGACGCTGCAGTTCAGCCTGAGCAATACAACGAAACCCAGACTTTTGTGTTAGTTATCTTATTTATTATCTACGTTTGGTTCTCATACTAAAAATATTTAACTATTTAGACAATATTTGAAAACTTCTACAACATTTATTAATCATACAGTAGTTATTTTTAGCATTTGCTAATATATTTTTACAATTAAGAGTTGTCACAGTTAAAAGTATAGTGCCCAATGAACTAACACAAACAATTGTATTGACATACTTATTAACAAAAACTTGCTAATGAAAACTTCATTGCTCATTGATAGGTCATGTTAGATGAAGCATTTACTAATGTTTACAAATACAACCTTATTGTAAAGTCTTAACATTATACAAAAGGGACAAACCAACCACCGGATTATAAATTAACTCATATGCTGGGTTACTTCAAACCAAAATGCTGGGTTGTTTCAACCCATGGCTGGGTCAAATATAAACATTTACTGCGTTAATTTAACCCAATTGTTGGGGTTTTGACCCAGCTATGGGATGAAATAGAAAATCAGCATTTTTTGGAGTGTAAAAATCATGAGACTGAGGTATGTCTAAATGCTATAGCCTATCCTAACAGGTATTTAGTTGACATTTGACCCATGGTGATGTGCAAAACTATGAGTACATTAAATGTTTAAATGAAATTGCATAGAGAAAAATTCTATTCCTTCAAAAAATATTATGAGCCAAAGTAAAAAAATTCAGTGCATTAGTACTCCAGTAAAGTACATTCACACATTAATATGACAGTATGGCTTGTGTACAAAGGAATAGATCAGGAAGTGGATGCCGCTCCTCAGCAAGACCTGAACAAAGTTTTGGATTAACATAAAAGTCTGGGTCTCGTTGTATTGTTCAGGCTGAACTGCAGCGTCTATTCACAGGCGCGATCCCACTACTGATCAGCACGGGGGCTTTGACCTGCTCCGTTTCCGACCTGGGCCGGTTCACCCCTCCTTAGACGACCTGGCGGTCTCGGGCTCCCCCAGAACCACCATATCGATACCGAACTTAGTGCGGACACCCGATCAGCATAGTCCACTACAGACCAGAACCCCTGAACTCAAGCGATCCACCAGACTCAGACTCCCAGCAGCTTGGACTACAGGCGCGCGCCACTGCGCCCGGCGAGGTCTCACGTAATCAGCAGTCGTGTTGAATCAAATATGCGCGCCCTCTAGTGCATAATATCATAGCCTAATATGTTGATGAGTGAAGGGCAAAACCAAAACTATAATTTATTTATCGATATCAATGTATAAATTGATGCTGCACTGTATGAACCATTATGACAGGAGTTCATTTGGAACCTCATAATTATCACATAACATTGGCTTTTTAATTTTTGTCCTTTATTTATTACCAGTCACATTACAAACAATAAACCAAAACATCAATAAAGTAGCCTGCTTGTACAAAGGAATAGATCAAGTGGATGCCGCTCCTCAGCAAGACCTGAACAAAGTTTTGGATTAACACAAAAGTCTGGGTCTCGTTGTATTGTTCAGGCTGAACTGCAGCGTCTATTCACAGGCGCGATCCCACTACTGATCAGCACGGGGGCTTTGACCTGCTCCGTTCCCGACCTGGGCCGGTTCACCCCTCCTTAGACGACCTGGCGGTCTCGGGCTCCCCCAAGACCACCATATCGATACCGAACTTAGTGCGGACACCCGATCGGCATAGTTCACTACAGACCAGAACCCCTGAACTCAAGCGATCCACCAGACTCAGACTCCCAGTAGCTTGGATTACAGGCGCGCGCCACTGCGCCCGGCGGGACTTCTCACTGTCAGCCTTCATGTTGAATCAAATATATTGACTGGGTGTGCCCTCTAGTGTACCACATGAGAACATTATTTTCTCTCTGAAGTGAGTAACAATTGATTTACTAGCATATTTATATTGCCAAATAGTATAGGCTACTACCGTATACTTAAAATCCCGAAAGAGACAATAAATAAATCATATAAAGTGAAGTAAATATATAGAACAATAGACAAATGAAAGGAAATGACAAAAAAACGTGAAATAAAGATTTACTTATTTTAAGTATGGTATTTTAGTTTTTTCCCCGAAAAGTAAGGTTAGATGATAAAAATGAATTTAAATCACAGCATTGCGTGTGCAGGAAATGGCTTAGTGTGTTGTGTTTGTTTATAGTAACAGCTAAAGCTTTTGATTCAAGTCCGGTCTAAGTCGAAGTCTTTTGATGTGTTTTGTTCTATCTGGGTCAATGTGGGTTTTCCCCAAACACATGCAGATTTGGTGTTTTGAAGTCAATAAATTGCATGTGTGTATTTCGACACAAGATGCTGGTAGGCTTCAGTCAATCATGATGGATGTATGCACACAGGGATGTAAGGTACTTTTTTATGTCAAGCATCAATCCATTCTGTAAACCTGCTTATCCTCGTGGGAGGCCAGCACAGCAGGCTACTTCATTGATGTTTTGGTTTATTGTTTGTAATGTGTCTGGCAATAAAAAAAGGACAAAAATGTAAAAGCCAATGTTATGTGATAATTATGAGGTTCCAAATGCACAAATGGTTCATAATGGTTCATACAGTAGCCTAAAGTGCAGCATCAATTTATACATTGATATCGATAAATAAATTATAGTTTTGGTTTTGCCCCTCACTCATCAACATATAATATTAGGCTATGATATTATG